>NC_067484.1:63825784-64125784 GCF_947179515.1 Apodemus sylvaticus | reverse complement strand
AAATCCATCACAAAAAATGGAAAACGTAGTTTTTGAAAACCATTGGTACAAGAAAAAATGATTACTCCAAAGCAAAGGGAAAACAAAGCTGGTGAGATGAGTATTTGCCTTGTAAGTGTGAGCAAATTTGTTCAGACTCCCAAAACCCAAGGCAGATGGGTGTGGTATCCCACCTGTGATCCCGGCACACAGAGAAAGAAAAGGAGAATTGCTGAAGCAAGGTGGCTAACCAAACTAGCTGAAACAGTGAGCTCTGGGTCAGTGAGAGATGCTGTCTCAATTCACAAGATGGAGAGCAAGGAAGACACCTGACATGAACCACAGGCCTCAGCATCCACACAACACACGTGTGCACATACACAAGTGTGTGTGTGTATACATATATATACATACACACACATACATGGGCATTTACATATATACATACATGTGCCCAAAACATTAGAACATATGCCTATTCTGGTTTCTTGTCTGTTGCTGTAATAAAACACTCTGACTTAAAGCTACTATCTTAGGCAGGTTTAGTATTGCAGTGATAAAACACCACGAACAAAAGTAACTTGGGGAGGAAAGGGTTCATTCAGCTTATGCTCCCATATCATTGTTCCTCATTGAAGGAAGTCAAGACAGGAATTCAAGCAAGAGAGGAACCTGGAGGCAAGAGCTATGCATAAGACACAGAGGACCGATGCTTACTGGATTTCTCCTTATGGCTTGCTGGGCCTGCTTTCTTATAAAACTCAGGATCACTAGTCTAAGGATGGAATCATTCACCATAGACTGGACACTTCCACACAAATTACTAATTAAGAAAATGCACTACAGGCTTGCCTACAGGACATTTTTATGGAGACATTATGTCAACTAATGTCCTCTTTTTCCAAATGATTCTATCTTATGGCAAATTGACATAAAACTATCCATACAGCAACATAGGAGGAAAAAATGATTCCTTTGTCTTATATTTCCAATTCATTGTCCATTACTGAGGGAAATCAAGGCAGGAATTCAATGGTAAAAACCATGAAGGAACACTGCTTCATTCCAGCTAGTTTCCTTATGCATCCCAGGAGACTACCTGCCAAAGGAATGGCACTGCCCAAAGTGAGCTGGGCACTACTGGATCAATCAACAAGCAAGACAATTCTCCATAGACATGCCTATAGACTGACCTACTAAAGACGCTCAGTTGAGACTCTTTTTTGCCCCCAGGCGACTCTAAGCTGTGTCACATTGTAAGCTAATGCCAACTAGGACACATACACAATATTCATACCACATGAACATACAGATGGATAGGGAAAGAAGCTGAATGCAATGATGTAAGCCTCTTGCATCTATTGCTCAGAAGGCTGGGGAGGAAGGATAGAAAATTGGAGGTGATTTTGTACTATTAGGGAAAGCAGTCTCAAATAAATAAACAAATAAATAGGAGGGAGGGAGGGAAGGAGAGAGGGAAGGAAGTAAGTAGGGAAAAAAAGAAGAGAGCAGGGGAGGCGCAATGGAAGGTGGGAAGGAGGGATAGAAAAAGAAAAGCGGGGCTGGAGAGATGGCTCAGTGGTTAAGAGCACCGACTCTTTCAAAGGTCCTGAGTTCAAATCCCAGCAACCACATGGTGGCTCACAACCATCTGTAATGAGATTTGATGCCCTCTTCTGGAGTGTCTGAAGACAGCTACAGTGTACTTACATATAATAAATAAATAAATTTAAAAAAAAAAAAAAGAAAAAGAAAAATGGAAGACTTTAGTTCTCTTATTTTAAGCTGTGTGACCTTGGATGTGTTGCTTTCCTTCTCTGGCCCCTATTTATATCACTGTTAAAATTATTCGATGAGCTGGATTAATTTTAAAGTCCTTTGAATCTAGAGTCAATGATGTTATTTTAATTACCACTCAATTTTATTTACTTCTTCTTTGTGTGCTTTCTGATTTGTGCTGATTTCTTTTCGATGAATATATGCTTTCTACAGGAAGAAAAGATTTACTTTCAAAGACTTAAGAATTAAATTAAATTAAACAAGGACAACAAGTCCCTCCCAAGTATCCGCTGCATCGTCTATCTGCATTGCTTTTAACAAAAGCTGGGTGAGATGTTTTTCACAATCTCCTAAGGGGAAAAGAACTTACAGTCATGCTGCAGGGAGAGCTGAAGCCTTCAAAAGCGAGCGAGACTTAAGCTGTTCTATTTCTGAAGCACAAAATAAAACCAAACAAAAAGGGAAAATAAGCTACCACTTTACCAATGCCAAGTCTCCTCATGCATAAGCAGAGATCCATCCAGAAAAACAGCATTCTCAGTCGGGTGAGACAAATCCTCGTGCTTTGTGGAAAATTCCCCCAGGAAGCTGGCATCAAGGACACTGTCTACAGCTGTCTGTGCATGCAGCCAGGAAACCAAAAAAAGGTGGAAAGATGGCTTGGGTCTGGAAGAGGACAGCCCGAGTGATAAAGCTTCTAAGTCCCCTACAGGCTGTATGGCTGAGAGAGAGCTGAATGCAAGAGCCCACAGACGCCACCATTACCACCATCACCACCACCACCACCACCAACAACAACAACAACAACAACATCTTAAGCAGAGCAGGCCCTAGAGATGAGGTCTGAGGTTAGACCTGCAGTCTCTGTTCATCTGTCTTTTCCTAATCCACCACCCTAATCACTGGTAATACCCACTGTGAATTGTTTTGTTTTGCTTTTAAATAAGTTTCTTATAACTATGGTTGGCCTTGAACTTGCTATTTAGCAGAAGCTGTCCTTGAATTCATGATCCTCTTCCCTCCATCTCCCAAATGCTGGGATTACAGGTATGCGTGGCTGTACCTATCCCTTTCTGAGTCCCAGCAGCATGCAGAAAATTAGTCCATTGACCCTCTATTCTCTTTTATCTATGCCTCTCTTTGGATGGAACTCAATCATTTCAAAGTGTAGATACCCATGTAGATTCTGGTAACATTTCTCACAGCTTTCAGCTTTAGTGGAAACTGAGGGCTAGCATTTCTAACTAGCAAGGTTGTCAGCAGAATAGGGCTCGCAAGGTTTCCTCAAACTGTACACCAGAGCTGCATTACCTTATGAGAACAAAACTGCCCTGAGTCTGTTTCAGGGCTTGAATAAGTAAAATGGAAAAAGCACTGAGTGGGATAACAAAATGGTTCTAAAGACAGGGGTGGGGCAGGGGCAGGGTGTGGTGTGATTTGTAATCTCAGTACTTGGGAAGCCTAGACAAGAGTTTGATTGAGAGTCCTGAGCCAGTCTGGGTCACTAGTGAGTTCTAGACCAGCCTGGGCTGCAATGTGAGACCATGATGAAAGAGAGAGAGAGAGAGAGAGAGAGAGAGAGAGAGAGAGAGAGAGAGAGAGAGAGAGAGAGAGAGAGAGAGAGAGAAAGAAAGAAAGAAAGAAAGAAAGAAAGAAAGAAAGAAAGAAAGAAAGAAAGAAAGAAAGAAAGAAAGAAAGAAAGAAAGAAGGAAAGAAAGATGGATGTACTCACTGATAAGTGGATATTATCCAAAAACTAGCTCGGAATACCCACAATATGACTTATAGACCATATGAAACCCAAGAAGAAGGAAGACCTAAGTATGAATGCTTCAGGTCTACTGAGATGGGGGAAGAAAACAATCACTCTCAGGAGGTAGAGGGAGAGAGGAATCTGGGAGGGAGAGAGGCAGGGGAGGTAAAAGGGGGGCAGGATTCAGATCTGAGGGGGGGAGTGCAGAAGGTCAGGAATTTGAATGGAGGTAGGTAGCAGTGGGGCTGGGAAACCATGGGTAGCCACTAGAAAGTCCCAGATGCCAGGGACCCAAGAGGTTCCCAGGACCCAACAGAGATGATGTATCAGGCATTAGCCAAAATACCCAATAAAGGGGAGATAGACCTATAGAGACCATACCCAGTGGATAGGCACAGTTGAGGGATGGAGCCGCCCACCCATCTCAAAAATATTAATCCAGAATTGCTCCTGTCAAAAGGAAATGCAGGGACAAAGAGTGGAGCAGAGACTGAAGGAAAGACCACCCAGAGACTACCCTGCTTAGGGATGTATCCCAACTTCAGACACCAAACTCAAACACTATTGCTGATACCAAGAAGGACTTGCTGACAGGAACTGGTATAGCTGTTTCCTGAGAGGCTCTGCCAAAGCCTGACCAATACAGATGCAGATGTTCACAGCCGACCATCAGACTAAGCACAGGGACCCCAATATAGGAGTTAGGGGAAGAAGTGAAGGAGATGAAGGGGTTTATAATCCCATAGGAAGAACAGTATCAAGCAACTGGACCTCCCCCTCCATAGTTCCCAGGGACTAAACCACCAACCAAAGAGTACCCATGGTTCCAGCTGCATATGTAGCAGAGGATAGCCTTATCTGGTATCAATAGGAGGGGAGTCCTTGGTCCTGTGGAGGCTCTATGTTCCAGTGAAGGGGAATGCTAGGGTGCTGAGGTAGAGTATGTGTGTGGGTGGGTGGGTGGGTGGGTGGTGAAGCACCCTCATAGAAGCAGGGGGAGGGGATAGGGGTTTGTGGAGGGGAAACTGGAAAGGGGATACAGTTGAAATGTAAATAAATAAAATAAGCAAAATAAATTAAAACATTTTTAAAACTAAATAAAGGAAAAAAGAAAGAAAAATAAAAGGAAGAAAGAAGAGAAGAAAGGAAAGGAAAAAAGCCAAAAAGGTAGATGCAGGAGACACACACAAATTTAAAATTCCTTGTAGATAGAAATTTTACATGAAAAGACAGGAATCAAAAATAAGTCAGCAAATTCCATATCCCGCATTCCATTTCATTTGCAGCTGCCCACTGTGTACACAGCCTTCTTCCAGATGCTTGCCTCCCTAAACCATGCATCATTCTGCAACTGTGCAGCTCGGACTGGAGGAGCAGTGTGTGACCTCACCTCCAAGGCCCTAGTGTGTCAACTCCAGCATCCTATTGATGGAGGAACTTTCTAACCTGCAGAATTTCTGACCCTAGAGAAAGAATAACCCAGTGTTAGTTTCCTTTTGCCTTATTTTGCTCTGTCTCCCTCCTCTCTCTCTCCCTCCCTCTCCCTCTCCCCTTCTCCCTCTCTCCCTCTCCCCCTCTCTCTTCCTCCCTCTCCCTCTTTCCCTCTCTTCTTCTCCCTCTCTCCCTCCTCCTTCTCTCCCTCTCTCCCTCTCCCTCTCCCTCTCCCCCTCCCCCTTTCTCTCTCTCAAATTCATGACCTCTTCTATAACATACACCTAGAAATTAACCTAAGCAATTAAAAACAATACCTCTCTATGAAACAGTTTTTAAATCTAATAAAGACCAGCAACTGGGTGGGAGTTATAGTTCAAATGTAGAAGATTTTCCAAGTATGAACAAGGCTCCTAATTTTACCTCTTTCATGGCAAAATTAAAATTAAAGCAACAGCAAGAATGAAAAGAACAGGAGAAAGATCATTCATAACTTGCAAAAAAATTAATTATGTTATAGGTTTTCACTAATTCATAAATTCAGCAAGCTTCAATCTGAATGTATTTGAAAACCTTAAGCACATTCAAAGGCTACTAAGAAAAAATAAAGTCACAGGCATATCAAGCCAACTTCAAAACATTGAACCGAAGCTGGGCACTCAAATATCAAGACATATTCTATTAATCATAGACAAATGGATCAATGGTGTGTAATAAGCAGCTTAGGGATAATTATGTCTTTGAGTACTTCATTTATTATACAATATAAATAATGAGGAAAATACCTGAGTGTTTAATAACATATCAAGAAGCCCTGTTTACTAAACATAGGGAAATAAAACTAGATCCTAATGGTATGTGCCTGTAATTCCCGCACTCAAGAGCTCAGGACACATAGAGATCTTAAGCAACTCATCTTGGAGTCACCAATCTGGCTTCAGATGTCTTAACTTTCATGATATCAGGACATTGCAAGTCCACCATTCCAAGCCAGCACTAACCAGCCAAATTTCTCCTAAGGTTCTGAGATGTGTCTTGGCCAGGGTGTTCTCAGTAGTAAGGTGAACATGGGTCACACACATAGCCAGCAAGGTTATTGCTGGCCTATAGAAAGTCTTAATTTCCCATCATGCAGATTTCTCCAGGGCTGCTTCAGGGCTTACAAAGCATGTAGCTGGATTTCACAAGACAAGTGATCAAAAGACAACAGAACAAAATGGCATGGTAGCTACCAATATTATATATTATTTCATTGCTACAGTGTTCCCAGGAAGGTGGTCATTTGTCATTACTTAGAAGCTTAAAAGTTTAAACTAAAAAGTAGAAAAGATCGACAACTTTAAGAACATCAAGTACAAAAGGCAGAGCAATTAGAAAGCCAGGCTTATGATGTTCCTGTCAGAACATACCCTATTCTCAGCATCTCATGGTACCTTCTCCAAAACTGACCATATAATCAGTCACAAAACAGACCTCAACTGATACAAGTATATTGAAATAATCCCATGCATCCTATCAGATCACCACGGACTAAAGATGGTCTTCAAAAACAACAAAACAACAGAAAGCCCACATATACATGGAAACTGAACAATGCCCTACTCAATGATAATGTGGTCAAGGAAAAAACAAAGAAATTAAAGACATTTTAGAATTTAATGAAAATGAAGGCACAACATACTCAAACTTTTGGGACACAATGAAAGCAGTGCTAAGAGGAAAACTCATAGCTCTGAGTGCCTCCAAAAAGAAACTGGAAAGAGCATACACTAGCAACTTGACAGCACACCTGAAAGCTCTAGAACAAAAAGAAGCAAATACACCCAATATAAATAGATGGCATGAAATAATCAAACTGAGAGCTGAAATCAACCAAGTAGAAACAAAAAGAACTATACAAAGATCAACAAAACCAGGAGCTGGCTTCCTTTCTTTTGTTCCTTCTTTCATTCATTCTTTCTTTCTTTTGTTCGTTCTTTGTTTTTGTTTTTTTTATCAAATATAGTCTAACAGGAGTCAAACTGAAAAAGGAAACTTCAGTTGGAAAAATGTCTCTATCAGATTGTGTAGTAGGCAAAATATCATTGAGTATTTTCTTGACTAATGATTTACTATTGCAAGTGCCATTCCTGAACACCTGGAATAAGAAATCAGTCACCATCCTGGCTGCTACCACTTCCAAAGCCAGAACTGTGAACTCCTCAATGCTTTACTTACAGGAACTTTGGAAGGTGATAAATTTAGATTGGCTGGAGTTATGACTCAGCAGGGCAGGGTTTGCCTGGCATATGTAAGGTCCTGGGTTCAACCCCCTTGTCACATAAAAGGGAAAGAGAAAGAATGATTATTGCCATTTTAAGCCAGTAAGTTCTGGCATAATTTGTTAAAAAAAGATGTAGAAAATCTGTATTATGACACCAGACAATTAATCTTGTGTCATGGAAACAGTAAAATGAGACCAAGCCACATTTTATAAATAAGATAAGCACATTTTTAACAGTAGCTGGGAGGGATTTAGCTGGAGGGCTGAAGGAGGACTGTCACTGAACAAGCATTCATGAGACTACACTGGATTTTTGTTTGATTTGGGGCTAAATATTGGTAATTGTCAGCTAGTTGTATACATGGTCAAAAGATCTTGTCTTTCTTGTGTGTAAACATGCTGGCCTTGTACTTGGCTAAATGGCAGTGACTGGATTCAGAAAAATGTAAAGGCTCTCAGTCTTGTGGTTTGATCTGGGTCTTATGATAATGCTAAAGGACAAAGGTGCTTGAGTTGATGAACATGCCAAAGACAGAGTGGAAGAAACATTTATTCACTCCAATCGATGTGTCCATCTTAGACAACATATTTCTCAATCAGCACATCTCCTAGAAGAGTTGTGTAGAGTCTGATGCAAAGGTTGAGGTAGAGACGAGACAGGATACAGGAGAATGGAGATGCCAAATGGCTAACATTAGAGTCCTGGACCCAGTGTGTCTAGATAGCAGTAAAGAGTTACCCACTGGTAAAGAGGCACTAGTACAGATGTGCCTGTCACCCCTGATAAAGAGACATGAGTACAGATGTGCCTGCGGTGAAGTTAGAGGCTAATGATGTATCATTTCTATGTGCCCTCTAAAACGGGTGATTTTTAGGTTGGTTAGGGAAGAGTGCAGCTAGAGAGTATTGGGGTTTTCCTTGGTAACAAATCTGTCTTGCCATTGTGTACATCTTAAACCCTACTTGTCTGAGCTTGGCTAAGTCATTGGGGGCTTCTAAGATGTAACTATTACAGCCTTGTGAAACCAATCTGTTGGTTTATGACAAATCTGTGAGAAGAGGCATGCTTTTTTTAAATGGGCAATGCTTAAGTGCCCACTATTTATCTCCCCTCTGTTCCCCTGTGATGTCCTATTTCAGCAATGCATTAAACACTGCTGAAGGACACAAAAATAACTTGGGACCATTGGAGAGTTAACTGTTATTCTCGGACAGAATTAAGTAACAAAGTTAAAAGATTGCTTGTCCCTACACTTATTCACACGTTTAGGACAGCAATACAAATATCAATAAACTTTTCTGTGAAGCCAAATGTAATCAAAGTTTGTATCGGAAACAAACACAGATCAGTAGCTAGGGAAATGATTGCAAAACAAGCTATATGAAGAGACTAGCCCTTCATATACAGATACAAGCACCAGTCAGCAAAGCCTCCATAAGGCAGTGTGGAACTAACCACTCATGAATAGGCAGACAAACCAAGATGCCCGGACAGAGACCCAGGCACAAAAGAAACTTAGCATCCAGCAAAGGAGGCTGTTATAATATAGACAAAGGTCACTTTTCCTTTGCTGAATATTTCTAATTCTATTTTACTTTTTTATTCTTTGACAGTTTCCTACCTCTATATAGTGAATTTTGGGCATGTTCCTCCCCTTTCATCCTTTCCCTGCCACTTTCAGAAACTCCCCCTTCTCCCTTCTTGTCTTTTCAGTGTGGAAAATAAAAAACACAACTAAGTCCATTACTCCCACCACACACAGAAATAAGCTCAATCTAAATGTAAAAATGAAAAGCATGAAATAAAGAATTTATCTGTAGCTTGTTATTGATTTAAAAAGTTTCTAAGTAAGAATGAAAATCTGGTTGCAAAGGGGGAAAAAAGATAAATTTAACCTTATGAAAATGCATACAGTTCATTAAAACACTGCAAAACAAGTAGATGACAAGCAGCAGAGGGGGCGAAACATGCGTATGATATATCATAAACAAAAATGGAGTGGCCTTGAGATATTTGAAAACTTTCAAACAAAGGGCAAGACTGAGTGAGTATTAAGGCACACGCCCCACACCCAGCACCCAGAACAATGAGCTGAAGACACACGTCATGCTCGTGACTCAGGAGTGTGCAGTAATTGCAAGTCACAGGAAACCATCTCACTTTTACCTGTAATAAGAGGAATTCAAGTAAAATTAGCCTGACATACCATGTATTTTCTATCAAACTTCAAAAAAAATGATTAAAATCTTAGCAACGTATTCTGTTGGCAAGGCTGGGAGGCAGTCTTACATGTTGCTGGTGGGACTATAAACATCACAGCCCTTCTGTTGAGGGAATTTGGCAATCTCTGACAAAATTACATATGGATTTTCCTTTTCATTTTAACACAGAAATACCCATTCTAGAAACATATCCTAAAGGTATACCTCTGAAAAGAAGGACATACATTGTGATTACTCATCACAACACTTTTTATACATCCAAAGGATTGGAAACAACCTAAGAGTCTATAGCCAGAAGCTTGGTGGAATAAATTGTGATATATGTAAAGATAAGGGCTGGACATTTGGAATAAAAGGAAAAGGGGAGGATCTCTATGAGCTAATGAATTGACTGCAGCCAATGAGAGACAAAGCAAGCATGCAAATATATTTATATTTCCAAAATATGCAAATGTAGTTAATCACAAACGAATTTGTCATTGGAAAGCTCACCTCAGACATGAGGCTACACTTAACACCTTCAGCAATTGCAGCGGTCTGAATGAGAATGGCCCCCATAAGTTCATATGTTTGAATGCTTGAGCACCAGTTAGTGGAACTGTTTAGGAAGGATTAGAAGGTGTGGCCTTGTTGGAGAAGGTGAGTCATTCAGGGTGGGCTTTTGAGGTGTCAAAGGCCCATGGTAGTCTCTTTCCCTCTCTCTCTCCCTCTCCCTCTTCCCTCTCCCTTTTCTCTCTCCCTCTCCCCCTCCCACTCCCTTCCCTACCCACCCCGGCCTGCAACTTATGGATCAGATATGAGCTCTTAGCTATTGCTCCAGTGCCTTGCCTGCCTGTCACCATGTTCCCTGCCTTGACGTTCGTGGAACAGCCCTGAAACTGTAAGTAAACCCCCAAATAAATGCTTTTTTTATAAGTTACCTTGTCAAAATGTCTCTGTACAGCACCCGAATAGTAATTGCAATAACAATGGTACAAATAAGCTTGAGGTCCCTGATTTCATGTGTGTGAACACATGTCCTTTGTGATATTATTAAGGATTGGTGCCCAAGCTGGGCTTGTTAGAGATTCTGGGACACAGTCTGACCCTCACTGATTCCAATAACCATCCTAATGACAATAAAGCTTGTGTAAGGAGCACAGAATCAAGTTCCTTATCTGTGAGGGAGCCAAGATTGCCACTTCGCTGTTGTCAGCTGCGGCATATGTGAGACCTAAGAGTTCTTGTAGGTAATTTGGGGCTGTTCTGTCCAACAATGCTTTGCACATGAATGGACACATCATCTCTCTGCATTGTCTAGTACAGCAGCAACCACTAGATATGCACGGCCATTAAGCACTTGAACTGAAGCTAATGTCTCCGGGAACATTTCAATTTAATATAATCTGAAATAATTTAATTTGAATTTAAGTAGTACCATGAAGCTAATGTTCACTGAGTTGAACAGTGAAGACTTAGGGCAAAGTTTCTGGACCTCTTGTGTCTCGGGTCATCCTCAAAGGATACATAAAATCATCTAAAATTATAGATGAGATAATACACAGATACTCATGAACAAGTATTAAATAAATCTCGGTGAGTGTCTGTGGTGGTTTGAAAATGCTTTATGGGTGGAAAGGGGCACTGTTAGAAGATGCGGCATTATTGGAGGAGATGTAGCCTTGTTGGAGGAAGTGTGTCACTATGGGGTAGGCTTTGAGGCTACTGTGCTCAGGTTCTGCCCAATGTGGAAAGAGCGTTTCCTGGCTGCCTTTGCAATCAAGATGTAGAGCTCTTGGCTCGTCCATCACCATGACTACCTGCCTGAATGCTGCAATGCTTCCCGTAAAGACAACAATGAACTTAACCTCTGAAACTGTGAGCCAGCACCGATGAAATGTTTTCCTTTCATAAGGGTTGCCTTGTTCATGGTGTCTCTTCACAACAAAGAAACCCAAACTAAGCAACGCCTATAGGGAGAGGGTATAGGGTGAAAATGAAAGGAAAAGAGAGGAGAGGAGAGGAGAGAGAGGAGAGGAGAGGAGAGGAGAGGAGAGGAGAGGAGAGGAGAGGAGAGGAGAGGAGAAGAAGTAAAAATGATAGTGAGCCAAGGATTGAAGAAAATCACTCAGTTTTTCACCCACAACATATTAAAAAGATTCCACTAGTTTTTCAAGGTTGTTCTTAGTTTTCATAAAAGAGTAAGACTAATTTCACCAAAATTGAGAAAATCACTGACCAAAATCTAGTCTCTAATCTTAGAACAGATAGGTTTAGAGAGGAGTGAAAATTGAATGAATACTGAGAGACCTGACATAATTAAGACTGATAATTGACTGACTGGTTATCCCAGAAAATGAAAATTTTATAGACATGTGTGTATGTGTGTATGTGTATATGCATGCATACGAATGTGTATGTGTATGTTAAGAGATCTTAACTGGTCTCAAACTCACAATCCTCTTGACTCAGTTGTTCAAGTACTGAGGCTCTAAGTGAGCACCACCATATCTGCCAATGGTATCTTTTATTTTTTTTTTAATTTTTTTTATTCGATATAATTTATTTACATTTCAAATGATTTCCCCTTTTCTAGCCCCCCCACTCCCCGATAGTCCCGTAAGCCCCCTTCTCTTCCCCTGTCCTCCCTCCCACCCCTTCCCACTTCCCCGTTCTGGTTTTGCCGAATACTGTTTCACTGAGTCTTTCCAGACAATGGTATCTTTTATAATATTTTATTAATTCCTTGAGAATTTCGTACAATGCATTTTGACTCTATTTACCAAATTCCTCCAAGATCCACCCTCTACCTCACCAACATCATGTCCTCTTTTCTCTCTGACTCTGTCTTTCTGTATCTCTCTGTCTCTCTGACTCTCCCGTTCCCTCTTCGAATAGCTAATCAAATCTAACTTGTGCTGCCTGCATACTCAACTGAGAAGAATGGGTGGATGTGGCAGGTAAGGGCTTGGGGAGAGGAAAACCTAACACTAGAGATGGTTGAAAAAGCCACATGAAAACCTATAATTTTATAAATTTGCGAAATAAATATTTTTTTTCATGTAAAAGAGTTTATGGGATAATATTACTCTGAAAAGCCATAAGGTACAAATGAAAAATCCAGTTCTAGGTGTGGGGCAAATCTCTCCTCAAGCTCTTGGCCAGGGTGCACAGAAACCTCTTCAGAGCAATACACCATGTCGTCACTGCTCTCCCTTGCCCACCAGAACTCTATGGCAAGACCCCATCACTGAAGACACCACACATTTTGGTCAGAGGACACGGAAGCATCAAGTTGGTACTGACTGGGAGCTTGCTTCCTTCTGGCCAGCTTTCATCATGGCAGAGGCGCTGTCTGGGCTGCAGTGGCAGAGGAGGAACATTGACAGTCTAACCCAGCATTGGACCCTGTAGACCACAGTGATGACTTATGCGACAAGAGAGCGCTTGGGTGTAACAATGGCCTGGCGCATTTTTATCTTAACTAGGAAACATTGTCTTAAGCACTGTTTATTTTCCTCGACATCATCTTTCTCCCATAAATCAAAAGCACGTTGCACCTTAGTATTACAGATTGTGTGTCTAAATGAATCAAGAGCATTAAGACACTTCTCAAGCAGAGAGCAGATACACTGGGGAGCTTCACAGCTGCCCTGCATGTTTTCCATTATCTCCCCCACATCGAATTCAAAAACCATTTTTCTTAATTTCATGTAACAGTCTAAAGTTTAAAAAAAAATCATTCATTCTCTGTGGTGTCCCTTTTCTTCCCTTCTTTCCCCTCCTCCTTCCAAATGCTGTGGCAAGCAGAATAATGTCCTCTGTCTCTGAAGATGAAGGAAGGGCTGAGCCTCAAGCAAAAGAATGTGCTGGCCACCCTTGGCGTGGGAAAGGCCAAAGAACAGGTTCTTCCTTACAGCTTCAGTGAAGGAACCCATTTATGTCCAGCGAAGCCCATTTCTCAGCCCTCCGGGAAGGTGAAACACTGTATGATTTTTAAGGCGCAGAGGTTGGGATGATCTGTTAAGGCAGCAACAGTAAGCCAGCACACTAGTTTATATCACAGTCATTAAATTAAACAAATACTGATTCAGGAAGCCTGATCATTCTGAGAAATATCTCTTGGGAAATATAAATCCCAAATTGTAGACCCAATATCTGCAGACTGGAGGAGTGGGACATACAAGCAGTGATTGTTAAGAATGCTGTATTAATCGGGATAGTTTGTAGAAAACTGAAGAATGTTCACTTCATTAGCAACTTTGTTTTACGAATAAGGAAACATGAATTCAGAGAGCCACTTAGGCTGTCCAGACACATCTGTAATCCACGGCTGGCACAAGCCAGCACTTGAACTGTGATCCCTCTAATTTGAAAGTTTTTTCATTTCTCAGATGTTAATCCTATTTCATTTTTCCAATAAAATCTTACTTAATCTAACCTGCCATAGCTTTATCACTGTAACAGTCAAAATCACAGCAAGAAATAGAGTAGCCACAATGGGTAGTTAATGAGAGTTTAATGAAGGGATTTTCCCATAGCTATATTTCCTCCCTTACTCAGTAACACACTGCGGAAGTCCAGATGGAAAATTTTCACCTCTGAGAAAGAGAAGAAAAAAAAAAAGACTGTACTGAAATGCCAAGGCATAGTTAGAGAACATAGCTTGTCACAATGTGAGTCCACTGCTGACTGACATACTAATATGGAAGAGGGAAATCTCAGAGGGCCCCGCTTATAGACAAGAACACCACAGACAGCTAAGAAATAATGAGCTGGAAGAAGTCAGCCCCCCCCATTCAGAAGAGCCCCCTAATTTGTTATCTAATACCAAGTGGTCAGCTATGAGATCATATACATACAATATACATATAGGTAACGTTATACCCTAGAGCCTGGGTAGGAGATACACACACACACACACATACACACACACACACACACACACACACATATGGGTGTGCAATAATAATAACTATAGAAAGAGAGGTCATTATTTTGAGAGGAACCAAGAGTGGGAAGCATGAAAGGGTTTGGAAGGATGAAAAGGAAAGAGGAAGTGAATTTTAAAATTGAAAAAGGCCATTATAATGTTAAAAGATAAGTTTGTGGTAGAAGACATAAGTCAGAGGCCATGTAGGCATTCATCTTTTCTATCACAGGAACTTACTACACATTTACTTTAGATGTCTGATAGAAGTATGGCCATGCAGCCACTTAATAAACACATTCTTGAATAAGACACAACTCCACTGTGAATCTTGGGCTCCTCGTCTTTAAAGCCTCTGTTTCCATCTTCATGAGGTTGCTTTCAGGGACTAAAGAAAATGAAAGATACTAATGATTTAAAAAAAAAAAAAAAAAAAAAAAAAAAAACCCTCCAAGGTCCTGCTCAGATAAGAGGAGTTAGAGCCAGGAGTGAGGCAAGCAAAAAACGGTTTCTGGCATGCCCAGTGGCGCCGTGAGAATAATTTAGCCTCCTCCAAAGCGACGCTTGGAGCTCCTCAGAGAATGCTCGGCTTCGTTGAAAGCCTTGCTGGCTTCCCAGGCTTATCACCCAGGACCTCTCATCACTGTCTGTGATGTTTGGAAAACATGCAAACCAAGCATCATTTGGAAAGAAAGCAAAATGACAAATTGAAGTCCAGGCAAAGTTTCTTGGCAATCGCAGCCTAACACTGTGCCTGCCTCCCACTAACGTGGTTTCGCTCACCCGTCAGGGCGCTCTCTCAGGAGACAGTGTATGAGTGTCCAGTGTCCCTCTGGACAGTGACAGAAATAAGAAATATACATTACTTATCGGGGTAAAAATGTAAAAAAAATTACAAGCGCTTTTTTGTTATTTATTCGCTTTTTATTCGCTTTTGAGATTATATTTCAATTACAGTTCCTTCTTCCCTTTCCTCTGTCCAAACTCTCCAATTTAACCCCTCCCATTTAACCCCTCCCATTTAGCCCTCCAATTTAACCCCTCCCATTTAGCCCCTCCCACTTAGCCCCTCCCATTTAACCCCTCCAATTTAGCCCCTCCCATTTAGCCTCTGCAGTCTCCTTCAATGCCATGGCCTCTCAGCTGTTATTAAATGCATATATGTATATGCACATATATTCCCAAATATAACCCATGGAGTCTATATAATGATATTTGCATATGTTTCTCAGGGCTGACGTTTGGCACTGAACAACCATTGGTGTACTCTTCCCTAGGGAGCCATTTCTCATGGCCCAGCTTTAATGGTTGCCTGTAGGTCTTTGCATGGGGCTGAGGCATTGTGAGCTTCTCCTCGGACAGTTTGTCATGTTGGTTCATTTGTGTCTTCCTTGCTCAGTTCACGCTCTGGCCTCCTGGCTCTGTCATCAGCAGACTGAGGCCACTGCTTGGGATGAGTTTCACACTCAAGGAACATTCAGTCAAGTTCAGAGAGTATACAAGGGTCAAACAGGGAGCCAGTCCCTCACAGAGGCTCAGAGATTCCAGAAGAAGCATGTAGTAAGGTGGGGATGACAGAGGAAGAGGCCGGAAGACTTTGAATTAGAAAAAGCCACTGGCAGAGCTGGTGAAGTGGCTCAGTGGGGAAAGTGCGTGCTGGGCACGAGTGAGTTGGACAGGATTTCAGATCCCTAAACAGCAGACAGGGCAGCACGTGTCTGTGAACACGCTGAGGGACAGCAGAGATAGATAGCCTCTGTAGGGCACAATGGTTCAAATGGTTTAGTGAGAAATTCTGTCAAGGGGGTTGGGGTGGGTAAAGAATGATAGAGGAGCCGGCCAGTGGTGGCGCAGAGGCAGGTGGATTTCTGAGTTCGAGGCCAGCCTGGTCTACAGAGTAAGTTCCAAGACAGCCAGGGCTACACAGAAAAACCCTGTGTAGAAAACAACAACAAAACAAAACAAAAGGATGACAGAGGAAGGGAGGTGGTGGAGAAAGTGACTGTGAGGAGAGAAAGGAAACTACAGCCAAATGTAATGCATGAGAGAAGAATTACAAAACAAAACAGTGATAGGACAGGAAGACATTAGACATTGCCCTGTAACCTCTACATGCCCAGGGATGAATGTATGCACACTTGTAACACACACCACATACACACACACACATACACACACACTACACACTCACACAGGAAGAAGAATCGGAAGTGAAAGAAGAGGAAGAGGAAGAACTCAGTGGTGGAACAATTGCAACCCATGAACATTATATATAAAACAAACATGAAGTCTATTTAAAAAAAAAGATAGAAAAAGGAGGGAGCTGGAGCAGAACAAATCAGGACCAAGGGAGCTATAGTTAATGACCACCAAGAATCAGAGGAGCCCCCCATGAAACACCAGGAAAATGCAGATGACGTAGACCTGTCCATCTTGAAAATGGCCATGACTCACTCAATATGCAGGAAAACTCTGGAAGAGGCCTCCAATCATGATGGAAATGGAACTGACAATTTAAAATCTTCACAAACAGAAATACCCATGTCTAAAAGACTCCTATGGAGAAATCTATCTTTCCTTTAAAGCATGTACACCAACCGCCCACAATGGGCTTTTAGAAATACCGGATGTTGAGAAATACTGGTGGGATGGAGGCAGTCACTGCTCCCACTGCAATTAGGTCTTAGCTCACTTAATCTTTTCAGTGAGTCAACAAAGCCCGCACTACCTGTGTGCCGTGTCCTGCAGAAACATGAGTCCCTGAGAACTCACTCCAACCACACAGCCAGCGCCATGTCCCTTTCTGGATTCTAGTTCAGCTTGTGGTCCCAAGCCCTCAGTCTCACCGGCTACAACCCACGCAGTTAGCTACAGAGTTTGGCCCATAGCCACTTCTCAGGGGATGCTGGAATCCAAGCAGATGCAAAGTCTCCTAATCTATTACAAAATTTGCTTTCAATTCGACTTTTAAAAATAGACATTCAAATCTCAACAGGAGACACTGTTTCAACAGAGAAGCTTTGGTCCTCACTACTCAACTTCTCCTTCCTCCCAGAAATACATGCACTGCCCAAATAAACAGGGAGATCATCCCCGCTAGCAATTTCCATCCAGTTCTCACTCAGAAAGCAGGTAAAATGTACTTGAGAGAACACACCAGAAGAATGGTCTGTTACCTGAAAGGTTAAGAGCTTCGTGGAGGCAGAGGCAATTCCACCCCTGTAATTACGAGGGCCAGGAATCAAAATACTGTTTGATTAAATTTCCCTCTTCTTTGATATTTTACACCTTCAAGACTGGTTATACACTGTGGGGGTTTGAATGAGAATAGCCCCCATAGACTTAGGTGTTTAAATGCCTAGTACCCAGTTGAGAGAACTGGTTGGGAAGACTTAGGAGGTCTAACCTTGTTGAAGAATGCTTGTCAGTGGGGATAGTCTTGAGGGTTTCAAAAGCCCATTTCCAATTAACTCTATCTCTCTCTGCCTTGGGATTGTGGATCAGATGTAAGATCCCTGCCACTGCCCAGCACCATGCTTGCCCACCTATTACCATGCTCCTGCCGTGATGTCTATAGACTCTAACAGTCTGACACCATGAGTACTCAAATTAAATGCATTTTTTTGTAAGTTGCCTGGTCATGGTTATTGTCACAGCAATAGAAAAATAACTAAGAGATATCCCTTCCTGTTGATTTTTAAGTACACTAAATAGAACACTGTAGACCAACTGGATAGAGACTGTTGTGGGATACAGTTGTAGCTGATTGCCTCCACTTGAAACACCGGTGTGCAGAAAAAGGGGAGTGTCTCTGCCAACATGCACACACTACACAAAAAATTTACAATGTAATGTGTAATGCTTGCATACTCTCTTCTCAACTAAGAGCTTTAACAATTTAGTAATCAAAATAACCTATGATGTGACTGATGGCAAGGTCTGGCTGAGTTTATTCCGCCTTGTTTTTCTTTACAAGATATTGATAGGAAAAGGATAAGTTTTCTGGGATATAAGTCAGGCTCATATGAAAGACATACGATTTTTGAGAATTTTCATGATTGACACTGGAAAATTGGCAATTCTCCAGTGTATCCAGAGACACCAGATCTCTACCAGCAGACCAGAGCCGGGTATATTCTGGACCGTGACTGACTCCAGCAGTCACTGGCCTGAACCGTAGTCAGTTGCCACTCTTTGGATTCCCCGTTACATTCAACCTCTCCTCACGCTTGCTCCAGGCTAGGAAGCACCACATAGGTATCAATCGCCCCAAACAAAGCTTTCTTCAAACTTCCAGGGATGTTGTGTTTGTTTTGCTCTCTTTTAAAATCTTTAATTTTGTTGCAGATTTATGTTCAGCAAAGCTATTAGTTTGCTTTAACATTAAATTTTTGGGAAAAGCTGATGCCAAAAAGGGTTTCTTCATACACATCTCAGAGATGGCTGTAGCTCGCCAAGGGAACAGGCGTCCTATTCTGATAATCACAGGCCATGAGCTTCAGGAAGAGGTATCAGAGGGAAATCAGAGGGGGAAAAAAAAACAGCCTGCCTGCCTCTGTTCCCCTCCCCCCCACCTCCGTTTGTCTCCACGAACCTCATCCCTTCACTAAGGCCCAAAAGCACTATTAACATTCATTTCTTCCAGGAAGTCATTCTTATAACATTTGACAGAACAATTAACACCAAAGAAAACAGGTTCCAGTGCGTGTCTCTTGACTTCACACATAAACACTGTTTTCTATGCTACACTGGTTCCACTTGGAATCTAACCCATAACGTTTCATCTAATTTAAAACTGTAATTAAAAACTGTAGTTAGCCGGCACCTAGACTGCACTGAGTTCTTTTCTACTACAGCTAAGGATGTGGGGGATTGGAGGCACCGAAGCAAAAGGGAAGGCGAGATTGAATATTCTAAACCTCCCTGCCGGAGCCTGAGTCTCTGAAATGCCATTTGCAAAAGAAAACAGCAGTCAATAGCATTCCCTCAAAGCCACCCAAATCTAATCAGCCACAGGTATGGCCTCAGAAGGGCATTCCTCACTCTCCAGCATCTTATTTCCGTTATAATAAACTGTCCTCTGGGGTCATTCATTCACGAAAATATTTTTCCCTAGCATTATAGGGTCCCTTAATCTTAGAAAAATACCCATTTGCTAGCATGTGCTGAAAACAGTCTCAGTTTCTCTTCTACCTTCTATATGACCCACACCTGAGCATGTTTATTATATCCTGAGTTTCTAGCTACCTCCCGACAAAGCTCCTACTGTAAGGACCAGGAAAACTCTCTTTTCTTTGACTCACTGACATCAGACTAATAACCACATCCTTAAACACGAATCCTTAAACAGAGGCTTCCATCCAGAAAGTAATTTCCCCTAAACCTCTGAAACAAAACAAACTAAAACCCAGCGATGTGACACGTTCAATGCGTGAACAATTGATGAACTTCTGAATTCAAGGAGACACCTCAACTCCAAATAGGAAAACAAAACAAACAAAAAAAAAACACACATGCAAGCAAAGGGCATTTTCTGCCGTCTGTCTTCCCATCTAAAAGTTCATCTTGGCACCCACATAAAGAAGTAATGATTCCATCAGCAGCTACCAGATGGCAGGCACGAAATGGCTGTAACCTTCTCAGAGAACGCTGGAGAATGGCTCCGTGGAGTTTAATTTAACGGCGGCGGCCATTTTCCCTCTGCCGCTTCTTGCACAGTATGTCTGTCCACAGTTTGTAGGTCTGGCTGTGCAGGGACTGAAGTCAGGAGCAGGCTGGTAAGCAAGAAGGGTCTGGTGATATTTGTTTATTAGACCTTTTTTTTCCCTATCCCTAGGATCCTGCTTGCAGAAAATGGAAATAGAATTTCTGATCATAACCAAATATTTGTCGGATATTTTTTTACATCACTTCTATTAGTAGTCAGGAGTCTTTGAAGCATCTTTTTCCGTTAGGTAGTAAACATGACAAAGGGAGTTCTGTATCACACTTCCTCCTCAGGGGTCTTCCCGCAGTGCCCACCCATGAGAGACCATTCCTCTAAAGCTAGTGAGAATCATTGTCCAGAGTTATGACCACCTATGCCTCCCCTGCCCCCGCCCCCACCCCAACCCTAACACAAATGCTGCAACACAAGCCAATCAACCAGAGTCTCCAAGCATGAGACTCAGGCATCAATCTTTTTTTATTGAATATCATCTTCATTTACATTGCCAATGGTAAAATCTTTCCCAATTTCCCCCCTCCCCAAAGACCCCCAACCCCTCCTCCTACCCCCTGCCTCCACATATATGCCCCTCCACCCGACCCACTCCCATCTCCCCGCCCCCTCGATTTCCCTTTGTTGGGGCATCTATTGAGCCTTTACCTGACCAAGGACCACTCCTCCCACTTATGCCCAACAAGGCATTCCTCTGTCACAATTTTGGCTGGAACTATGTGGTCCAACAGTGGCTAAGGTATGCAAGAAATTTCTACATATTTTTGTAAATTGATTTACAGAGAGGAAACTTCTGTTACTTAATTTCTATCCTGGGTCACCCTGGCATTGGGTTTGGGTCCCTTCACTGCTCCCCCCACCCCCATTAGCCTCAGTTTCTCCAAGGTTTTGTTAAGGTTCTGGGGTTTGGAGGTCAGCCTGCAATAGTTAACATGTCATCCTGTCCCCTCACCTGAAAAGCATCAGAGAGACACTGTTCTGGTACTGCTGCTCTGAACTCCAAAAGGCCAGATTAGGCTGCTAGTAAGAGTCTGAAGAAAGAGAGGCTCACACCTGAGTGTTCAATATCCTGTACCCACTTCACTTCAAAGCTCCAGGCTGTGGTAGGATGGTTGTGGGAGCCACTCCACCCTTCTGTCTATGAGCTGGACCTACAAGAAGCTGTTATCATCTAAGTTGCCATAGGACCCTCCCTAACTCAGGCACTATCCGAATCGTGCATCTGCTAGTGAGCTCTGGGACCACCAACATATATGTTTTTGTGATGAACTCTGCATAGTACATCTTTCCCTGACCTTTTTCTCCTGCATCCCTTAAATTAATAATTATAATTTGCTTTACCTAAGGAATAGCCACATCAGGTCCTATTGTCTGTTGGTGTCAACCACTGTCATAGTATACTTAAGTGACCCAAAAAACTCTACTAGAGAACTCCTACAGCTGATAAACCACTTCAGCAAAGGGCTGGCTACAAAATCAACTCAAGAAAATAAGTAGCCTTTATATACTCAAAGGATAAGCAGTGAGAAATAAATTAGAGAAATGACACCCTTCACAATAGCCACAAACAGCATAAAGTATCTTGGTGTGACTCTAACCAAACAAGTTAAAGACCTATATGACAAGAACTTCAAATCTCTGAAGAAGGAAATCGAAGAAGATCTCAGAAAATGGAAAAATCTTCCATGCTCATGGATTGACAGGATTAATATAGTTAAAATGGCCATCTTGCCAAAGGCAATGTACAGATTCAATGCAATCTCCATCAAAATCCCAACCCAGTTCTTTATAGAGCTAGAAAGAGCAATTCTCAAATTCATCTGGAATAACAAAAACCCAGGATAGCTAAAACTATTCTCAACAGTATAAGAACTTCAGGGGGATTCAATATCCCAGACCTCAAACTTTACTACAGAGCAATAGTGATAAAAACTGCATGGTATTGGTACAATGTCAGGCAAGCGGATCAATGGAATAAGATTGAAGACCCAGAAATGAACTCACACACCTATGGTCACTTGATCTTCGACAAAGGAGCTGAAAGCATCCAGTGGAAAAAAGATAGTCTTTTCAACAAATGGTGCTGGTTCAATTGGAGGTCGGCATGCAGAAGAATGCGCATCGATCCATTCTTATCTCCTTGTACTAAGCTCAACTCCAAATGGATCAATGACCTCCACATAAAACCTGACACACTGAAACTAATAGAAAAGAAACTGGGGAAGACCCTCGAGGACATGGGCACAGGAGAAAAGTTCCTGAATAGAATACCAATAGCTTTTGCTCTAAGATCAAGAATTGACAAATGGGACCTCATAAAAGTACAAAGTTTCTGTAAGGCAAAGGACACTGTCAAAAAGACAAAATATCAACCAACAGATTGGGAAAGGATCTTCACCAACCCTAAATCTGACAGAGGGCTAATATCTAATATATGCAAAGAACTCAAGAATGTAGAACCCAGAGAACCAAATAACCCCATTAAAAAGTGGGGTATGGAGTTAAACAAAGAATTTTCACATGAAAACTTTGGAGGGCTGAGAAACACCTTAAGAAATGTTCAACATCATTAATCCGTAGGGAAATGCAAATCAAAACAACCCTGATATTTCACCTCACACCAGTCAGAATGGCTAAGGTCAAAAACTCAGGAGACAGCAGGTGCTGGCAAGGATGTGGAGAAAGAGGAACACTCCTCCACTGCTGGTGGGATTGTAAGATGGTGCAACCACTTTGGAAATCAGTCTGGAGGTTCCTCAGAAAACTGGGCATGACACTTCTGGAGGACCCTGTTATACCACTCCTGGGCACCCAGAGGATTCCCTGGCATGCAATAAGGACACATGCTCCACTATGTTCATAGCAGCCCTATTTGTAGTAGCCAGAACCTGGAAAGAACCCAGGTGTCTCTCAATGGAGGAATGGATACAAAAAATGTGGTATATTTACACAATGGAATATTATTCAGCCATTAGAAACAATGAATTCATGAAATTCTTATACAAATGGATGCATCTGGAGAACATCATACTAAGTAACGTAACCCAGTCTCAAAAGATCAATCATGGTATGCACTCACTGATAAGTGGATAATAACCTAGAAACTTGGAAACTCAAGCCATCTGGCGACTTACTCAACTCAAAAGAGATGGCAAGACCTTCATCTCATGCACAACAAGTGCTCAGTAAATGCTGGGTGGACTAGAGTCTACTCCCAAAGTAAAGTCACCAAGTTGGCTAAGGAAATCATCAATAGGGGTTGGACAGGCACTTCAGTAACAAGGTATAGAGATCTACTTAGAACACATCCAAGTAAAAACAGACAAACAGAAACACAGAAATACAAAACAGAAAAATAGAAGGTAGTCCCAGAAACAATGTACAGATGTGCAGGAGACAGAGGATCAGGCCAACCAGGAACAGAACAGCTGTCCTTCCCTTCCTCTCTGAGCTGTCTGGCTCCACTACGCACACTGTGGCTCGCTTCTTCCCCATAAGACTCTAGACTTTTCCCTTGGCCCACTGGGATCAACCAATCATGGTGGCCTCCCTTTATATCTCAGAGAAATTTTATTGACTCATCCTGAGAGAGTGAGGAACGAATGTCTTGTTACCTACCACCTTTATCTAAAGCAAATGCCAAAAACCAGGATGGCTACTGCAAGCACTAAATGAAGACTGGGGGCTAGGGACAGGGTGACGGTCCCAAGAAAGGAGTGTTCACTCATAAATACCCATTGTAATGCCTTTATTTCAGAATGGCTACAGGATGGTATTTCAAAGCTCTTCTAATTCACAAGAACACTGAATTTAAAACACTTTATAGTACATATGTATAAAAGGCACTTCCACTTGGATTTTAATCCGTATTGGTTTCGCATTATCAATTAGAATACATATAAAAATGCAAACACAACTGGGAAAATAAGGGTTTGTACAACAAGAAAAATTAGCCTGGGTCACATCTTACTTGAAGTCGCAGTCTGAGAACTGTGGCCGAAAGCAGGAAACGCGAAGGCAGTTAAGCCACCGAAGCAATTCCCTGGGGCATGGCAGCCAAGTTCATTCATTTTAATGTGAGCAAGGCCTCTCACAGCCTCATCAGATACTGTTCACTGCTACTTGACACAAACTGCGCTGTCACATGACTTCCCAAACCCATGGAGAATGAGAGGAAGGCCACTGGAGGCCGACATGGAAATGGTGGCAGGAAATGGTGAGAAAAGGACACCTCAAAAGACACTAGAATCCAAAGAGTCAGTAGGCAGGAGCTTTCAGAAACCCGGAGGGGATTCCAAAGAGTTAAAAATATAATGATGACCTTGAAGAATCTTCAATAAATTCCTTTTACAGAAGTGAAAAATATATACAAAATGACAAGGGGGGAAATGCGTATACAAAGAAATTCATATGAAAAGAACATAGTATCTTTTCCATCCACCAACAAATGAAAAGGTAAGAACTCTCCCTGGTGAAAGCACTGACTCACCCGGAAAGCACTCCAGCTAGCT
The DNA here is from genome assembly GCF_947179515.1 of Apodemus sylvaticus. Taxonomy (NCBI): domain Eukaryota; kingdom Metazoa; phylum Chordata; class Mammalia; order Rodentia; family Muridae; genus Apodemus; species Apodemus sylvaticus. Next base: position 64,101,217 of record NC_067484.1, on the reverse strand, counting down.
TCCTTCCTTACAAGCACCTTGCTCTGTCTGCATTCTGAGCAATTGCCCGAACCGATCAAGGGACTCAACTGATGCAAAACCTTCTTACAGGGCAGGAGACATGGAGACCAAAACGTCCCCTTTCTGATTCTCTCAAAATGTAGTCTGTGTTACAAACCACAATGTATCTTATTCTACTTGCTTCAAAATGTAAATCCAGAGACTGTATATTACAAGAATCAGTCTGTGGGAGAAGGCTGAGCCTGCCCTCCACTGTAGCTGGTCTCTGGAAGTATCTAGAAAGTCTCCGTTGTAATGGTACAACCTCATCTTGAAGGACAGGCTCAGCAATGCAGTCAGGAATCTAGCCAGGCCTGTGAGTGAACCTTCCCCAATCTTGTGCCTACCCTGTCCAATAAGGCCACACTCCTGACTTTGACATTTCTTATCTAATTCATTAGATGACAATGCACATGCTTTGATAATATATACATAATTTAAAAAAAAACTAAACAAAATCCTAATTAATTATAAAAAGATTTTAAAAGGATTTGTATTATTTTTACTTATGTGTATATATGTGTTTGTGTGAGTAAATGTCATATGTCTGTGGGAAACCCTCAAAGGCCAGAAAAGGGTATCAGATGCCTCGGAGCTAGAAATACTGAAGTTTAAGTGTGGGTACAGGGAACCAAACTTGGGTTCTCTGGAAGGACAGAACGTGCACCTAACACTAAGCCCTCTCTCCAGCCCCAGCCCTATAATATTTTTATAAATACTTTTCTATTTTTCTTTTGGTTAAGATTTTCTTTTTAACACTGGGAGGAGGGATGAACGCACGTGAGTGTGGTGGCCTCAGAGGTCAGAAGGGGGCGCTGAATCACCTGGACTTGGAGTTCCCCGTGGTTGTGAGCCACCCCAAGTAGGTACTGGGAGCCAAACTCCTCTGGAGGAGAAATACTTGCTCCCAACTGCTGAGCTATCTCTCTAGACCCAGGACTGTCTAGAATGTGTTTGTCAAATGTTGAACAACAGATGCCTGTATCTGGGAACAACATTGGATGAGAAAGAGTATCTGATGCAAGTTAATAGATTTGGGAACAAAGAAAATCAGAAAATCAGAAGCTGTCTTGGCAGAAAGGCAGAATGCAGCTTATATTTAAAGTACAAAAAAGCATCTATGATGTCTGGCTGAGATAGTCAGGGGAGTCCAAACACCCTAGAAGCATGGGCTCAAAAGTACTGGCTGGCAAACATGCACTGCAAACAGAAGAGTATAAGCAGGCCTGAATTTGTTGTTGGCATATAAAAGTTAGGAGGTTCTTCCTCCCCCTCTTCCTTCCCCTCCTCCTTCCCTTCCTCCTCCTCCTCCTCCTCCTCTCTGTCCTCCTCCTCTTCCCCTCCCCCTCTTCCTCCTTTCCCTTCCTCCTTCTCCTCCTTCCCTGCCCCTCCCCCATCCTTTCATGGAAAGGTGAGCAGTGCAAGCATTCTGCCAGCCACAGTGGCTGGGGCTGAGCAGCAGTCTTCCTTCAGCCAGGCATGCGCTCCAGGGTCCCTGCAGTAACCGCAGCCCGCGTCCCTCACCACAGCAGCTCTCAGAACCCAGACACTTTTCGCAGCAGCCACGCCAGCTTCAAGGAATCTGGACCAAATTCTGCCTCTCTCTGCCTCAACTCTTAGTAAAATTCCTGCCTCACATGTATGTACTAAGGGAGAAATCAAGAACTGGCTGGGGCAGGACAGTTGCTACAAGCTGGAAGCAATCCTGGAGTACACAGCAAGTGTTGGGCCATCCTAAGCTACACAGTGAGATTCTAGTTAATATAAATGAATAAATAAGAAATAAAAGAAGAGCCGGGCGGTGGTGGCGCACGCCTGCAATCCCAGCACTTTGGGAGGCAGAGATAGGCGGATTTCTGAGTTCGAGGCCAGCCTGGTCTACAGAGTGAGTTCTAGGACAGCCAGGGCTACACAGAGAATCCCTGTCTCGAAAAACCAAAAAATAAAATAAAATAAAATAAAATAAAATAAAATAAAATAAAATAAAATAAAATATAAGAAAGAAAGAAAGAAAGAAAGAAAGAAAGAAAGAAAGAAAGAAAGAAAGAAAGAAAGAAAAGAAGAAAAGAAAAGAAATCAGGCAATGTATGCATATTTCCCTTAATATTGGGGTTCTTAGCCTTGCATTCCTATTGGACACACTGGAGGAACATTAAAGCCACTGATCCCAAGGTCCCACATTCAGGGACTCTTGTCTCTTGGTCTGGGATGCACCCTGAGCCTTGAGATAGAATGAAGTCTCCCAAGGGACCTTCATGGGTGACTGAGGAAGAGAACTCTGACTTTGGGAGTATGTAAGCTGTTTAGTGCAGAGAAGTGTATTTACTCCAGTGTCAATGTCCAAGTAAAAATCTCTTGCCTCTCTTATCCATAATAATTCACTTACTTTTGGAAAGGGAAATGATTCCAAATGCCATTCACAAGCTGAAAAACAAGGTCAAATATGCTCTGACTTCTACTATTCATTTTCCCTCCAACACAACGGGAAACGTAGAACACTAAGGAAATGAGGGGAAGTTATCCCAGGAGACAAAACTCAAACAGCACAAATGGCTCAGACAATGAGAGGAGGCTCAGGGTGGCAGGCTGCTATGAAAAAGTACAATTGCTCTGGAACTCGTCAATGCACTACGCAGGGAAAAAGTTCAAATCGTAAAAAAAAAAAAAAGAGAGAGAGAAAAGAGAGAAAAGGGAACAATTTCCTCTCATCTTTTCAATAATGGCCTAATTTTTATTTTAAGATGAGTTCTAAATTATTGCTTCCTTTCAAGCTTTCTGTTAGATGGCGTGCATTTATATTTTGGCTTCCCATAACATGCAAACTAATGTCATCTAAATCTTAAACATTAACACCACATACAACCCAGGTAAAAAGCAGACACCAGGCTAGGCACATAGTTCAGTTGGTATCAGGAAGCTCAGAGCCCAGGCCTGAGCACATACCTGCAATTCCAGCACTCTGGAGGCAGAAACAGGAGGATCAAAGGTTCAAGATCATTTTCAGCTACATAGAGAGTTTGAGGGAAGCCTGGGCTACACCACGCCTTGTCTCAAAAAAAAAAAAAAAAAAAAAAAAAAAAAAAAAAAAAAGACAAAAAGAATAAAGAAAAGCAAATGCTAAAAAAAATTATTTCACATAACAATGGATCCTATTTAATATTCCTATATACCATCTCAGGTCAGTTCAACAACCTCATTTTAAAGCCATTACCTCATTGCACAATTTTGATTTAAATTAGCTTTAAGGGGGTTTAAAAATGATGTGCAAACCCAGTAAATAATCGGTGGGAGAAGCTGGATTTAATCCATGCCAGTCCAACTGGCCCCAGACCTGTACTCTTCAAGCTAAACCTATATCTATAAGAGAGAACTATGCCTGAATACTTACACATTTCTAGTCAAAAGAGAACTGGATAGTTTGTGGCAAATTACAAAACAAGTTAGTGGGAGCCACAGCTACAACCTGCCTTCTGGTCTCAACTCCATGTTCTCACAGAGGAGCAAGTCAGAGTTTACGTGTTATCTCCTAAAAGCTGTACTGACTTCTGAGAATATCAAAAACCCATGCATGTGTGGCTTAGCTGACCATGGTATGTGCATAGCTTAGCTTCATCATGGTATATATATGGCTTAGCTTCACCATGTATACACATGGCTTAGCTTGACCATGGTATGCATGTGGTTTAGATTTACCACGGTCTGGCATATTGTTTTTCTATTCCAGCTCTCTGGAAAGAGGTACCAGAATCATTCCTTATCATTCCCATTCTTATCATTCCTAGAATCCTCTCCTGGATTCTCTGAATACAGATGCTGACAGCATATGAGTACAAGGGGCTTCCTGAGCCTTTATTCTGCCCTTGGCTGTCCTGACACCATCACAGGGAATCCTCAAAGCATCTGGAGAAAGCATGGATGTCATCTGATAGGTTTTTCCCTTTATTCATGAGATCGTAAAGAGACTATGTCATAAAACTCCAATTCTGGGAGTCTCATGATTCAAAACAGGCCCCAAAGGGGAGTGTCAAGTTTGTGCACTAGCAGGAAGGCCCCTTCTTCTCTAAGTCACTCTGACTCTGTCCCGAAACCAGCATCCAGTAATTGTGTCTATGATGTCGTGGCCAAGAAGTGTCTCAAGGAAGAGTAGATACAGTGGCAGCTTCCCTGCAAGAGAAAGAAATAGGTTTTATCACTTAATAAACACGTCTCAGCGATCAATACTTATTTGCCCTCTTTTCTGAAGCAACTCCCGAGAGTCACTTGAATTCTCTCACTATGGATAATTCTTAAAGAAATTGCACTCCTACCTCCTAATGATCTTCGAACAAAGCAAGCACCTCATTTTATTAAGTCCAGCTACCTAGAGGAGCCAGTTCAGAGTGGAGCTGCAGATATACCTAAAACTAAGGTCTTAATCATTCTGGTGGGACAGAGCTCTTCTGTGTTATCAGACCTCACCAAGTCAGTCCTGGATGCCAGCGGCAAGAACAAACAGATGTCGGGACTATTTGTTTTATTCAAACGTGACAGGAAATCAAAAATCCATCAAACAGATGTGTCAGCAGCAATGCCACAAGCATATTGGTTACTGAGATTTATGTGCCTCCATTTCAGTCCATGAGAAAATTACCTTCTAAGCTTTCTACATCTTCAAATGTCCAGTTGGGCACACAGGTCAGAGAGTTCATAAATGTTACTTCTGATGCTAGATACCATGGAAAATGGAGGCATATGCTACATGAATGTAAATCTTTTTTTTTTTTTTTTTTTTGAGGTAGGGTTAACTACATAGCCCTGGCTGGCCTGGAACACATAGAGATGAATGCACACCTTGAGTGCTGGGATTAAAGGCATGTGTTTTAAAAATATGAAATAATCTATTCTGCACATTTCTATAAGTCTACAAAGAGTCTTTTAAAGACAGATATCTGGGCTGAGGAGATGGTTCAGAGGGTAAAATGCTCACCACACAATCATGAGGACCCGAGGATGAATGTCTAGGGACCAGGGAAAGTCAGACACTTTAGCATGCGCATCTATCAACACAGCGCACAGGCATGATGGGAAATGGAAACAAGAGAATCTCCAAACCCTCCCAGGCCTGGCACACACAGCAGAGCAAGAGATCCTGTCTCAAATACAGTACAACATAAAAACCAATACCTTAGATTATCACCCGCTCTCCTACCCTCCCTGCATCTCACACACACACACACACACACACACACACACACAAACGCACGCACGCAAGAGCACACATCTGCATATAAATGCATACATACATATATACACACAATGCAAAAGACAAAAGAAAATTAAGAATTGCAAATTTAAAAAAAAAAAGCCGGGTGTGGTGGTGCATGCCTATAATCCCAGCACTTGGGAGGCCTCTAGAGGCAGGCGGATTTCTGAGTTCAAGGCCAGCCTGGTCTACAGAGTGAGTTCCAGGACAGCCAGGGCTACACAGAGAAACCCTGTCTCAGGGAAAAAAAAAAAAGAATTGCAAATTTCCCAAGTTAGTATATTGATGAAATTATAAACAGTACCCATACTATTACCATGATAAAGTGATTTTGTCTGTGCTAACAGAATACAGAATACCCGTATTTCTATTGCATGTGCACGGGGCCTATCTGAGTGACTTCAGCGACTTTTTCTGTATAACCCTGGCTGTCCTGGAACTCACTTTGTAGACCAGGCTGGCCTCGAACTCAGAGATCTGCCTGCCTCTGCTTCCCAAGTGCTAGGATTAAAGGCGTGTGCCACCACTGCCCGGGAATTTTGTTTTGTTTTGTTTTTTGGGGTTTTTTTGTTTGTTTGTTTGTTTGTTTGTTTGTTGAGATAGGGTTTCTCTGTGTAGCCCTGGCTGTCCTGGAACTTACTCTGTAGACCAGGCTGGCCTTGAACTCAGAAATCTGCCTGCCTCTGCCCCTAAGTGCTGGGATTAAAGGCCTGTGCCACCACGCCCGGCTAGATGGTACTTTTAATTTCATTGTTGTTGGCATTTTAATATCTTTCTGCCTTAAGGCAGCATTCTGTGAGTCTTCACTAAGTGAGGATGTTAGCACAAATGCAGAGAGATAGACGGTCAAACAGTACAGAGCAGAGATGTGATGTGATCGATTTTATAGGTTTAAAAGGCCATACAATCTCCACCATAACCCTTGATGTTAATTTAAAAAACTCAGGAGACAGCAAGTGCTTTCTTTCTTGTTTCCAACAAACAACAAAAGAAGCATAAAGGAAAGAATTTAGGCTTTAAAGGTAAAGGCTGCAAGGTCTCCATCAAAACTATTCAAGTCTGCTGTTGCAGCTTTGAATGCAGCCATGGCCACAGCTGTGTTTCAATAAATCTTTATTTATAAAACACGGCAGTCTGGTTGTAGCTAATGGAGCTCCACTTTCCTGAACCCTATTCTCTGTACGATTTCTCCTACCCGTTACAATATTTGTTTTATTTTAGTTACATTTGTGTGTGTGAGAGAGTGTGTATGTGTGTGTGTGCATGCGCGTGTGCGTGTTTGTGTGTGTGTGTGTGTGTGTGAGTGTGTGTGTGTGAGTGTGTGGTGTGTAGGGCATAGGACAGCTTTCTACTCACTGGGCCCACAAGACTGAACTCAGGTTATCGGGCTTAGCGGCAAGTGCCTTCTCCAAATAAGCCATCTTTTAAATTGTTATTTTTATTTTTGCAGTAGGTCTCACTCCACAGCCCAAGTTGCTCCCAAACTCTCAGCAATCCTGCCTCAGCCTCCCAAATGCTGGTCCCTTTCCATTTAATTTTATTGCTTTCCATCTCATAAGAAACAGTACATTCCCCTCCTACAACTTATTTTTCCTAAAGCTATTTTTGAGAAAGTAAAAAAGCTACATCCAGACAGAGGGAATTTAAACTACAAAAGCACTGTCAAGAACATGGGGAGGGGAGAAAATAAGGTTGTAGCTGGGCTATGAAATCAAAGTTTTCCAAATCTGATTTGTAATGATTACAGAACTATTTACACTTCACAAAATGGTACACCTCAAAACCAACAATTAAATCATCAATTTAGTTGTATATAAATAATAACTTAATGATGCTGACTTGGGGAACAGCTTAAAGCTTAAATAGTAGTCTTCAGTTTACAGTAATTGTAGATGTCTCTGTGAAGAGTATATATATATCATTTACTTTTGCTCCTTTAAGAAAGCGAGTTCTGAATTGTGACATTCTGCTCTGTGCAAAAAACACAGGAATTATTCTATGGCACAAAATGCTTCCCCACTTGGAAGTCCTGGCACTCTGCAGACCCCACCACATGGCTATGTGTGATAAAGTAAACAGCTTCCCATACACCAAGAAAAGCCCAAGTCATAGGTTAGTCCGTATGGTGAAAAGAAAAAAGCATAATCCAAATGTCCCATCTTTTGATATTGTAAAGACTACATTATTATCTACAAAGTTCACACTGAAGAACTGTGTAATCCGGGCTGGAGGGATGGCTCAGAGGTTAAGAGCACTGACTGCTCTTCCAGAGGTCCTGAGTTCAATTCCCAGCAACCACATGGTGATTCACAACTTCCACAACTCCAGCTCCAAGGAATCTGGCATCCACAGTCTTCTAGTTTCCTCGGCCACCAGGCACATGTGTGTTATACATGCAGGGATGCAATCAAACATATAAAATAAATGTAAAAAAGTTTTTGGGTAATGAGATGGCTCAGTGGGTAAGAGCACTGACTGCTCTTCCGAAGGTCCTGAGTTCAAATCCCAGCAACCACATGGTGGCTCACAACCATCTGTAATGAGATCTGATGCCCTCTTCTAGTGTGTCTGAAGACAGCTGCAGTGTACTTACATATAATAATAAATCTTTAAAAAAAAGAACTGCATAATCGAGTCATGCACACAGGCAAGAATAATAATAATTAATAATAATAATAATAAACAATTAGTAGTAGTAATAGTAATAATAATAAAAACTTCAAAATATTTTTAAAGGTGTTAGCTATTTTGTACTGAATTGTACTCATAGCTATCCTGGGTCACATGGGTCACAGGCTGCACATGGCTGAAAGTCAACAGGCCACACTGTAAACTTTTTAAACTTACTCATTTTTATTAACAAAGCTTTAAATCCAAACTGACTTAGAACCACAAGTTAGCATGAGCCTTTTTTCAGGTGAGTTTGTTCTAACCTGGAGCTTGTCTACAATAAGATAATAGATGATAGATGATAGATAGATGATAGATAGATAGATAGATAGATAGATAGATAGATAGATAGATAGATGCAAGAAGAGGCTTTGATTTTCAAAAATCAGTATGAAACCTGTTCTGCTGACTGATAGAAAGATAGATGTATACCCATCCATGTTGAAACCTCAGCTATCTGCTTTCCCAATGTCCTAACACTGACTGCATCCATCTGTACCCAAAGACAAGCTCAGGAGCCCACCTAAAATCCTCCAGATGATTCTGATGCTCACTAAAACTTCAAGACCACTAATTCAAAATTTGGAAACAAGCAGGCATCTGCCCTTCCAGTGTTAGCATAGGCTGCCTATTTCCCCAGCATACCTTTCCAATGTTAACATAGACTGCCTATTTCCCAACATAACTTTGAGCTGACTTCAGATCCTACTCCCTGAGTGAGATGGGATCAGTGCCCAAGTGCACAAGCACATTAGTACTTAGTGAGAGTGGGGTCTATTAAGATTGAAACAGAAATGGAAGCCATTAGAGGTGTCTCTATCTGGAACAAGAGTGAAGCAAGACATTATTGAATCCCTGGAGAGACTGTGGAGATAAGTGTGACCATCAAGGCCACAGGGGCGGTGGCTCTAACCGTATCTTCATTTAAGGCTACTTGGCCTGTGCAGAAAAGAGGTGGATGCTAGAGAATGGCAGTTGATTATTGTGAGTTTAATCAACTGGTGACTCTAGTCATAGCTGTTGCACAAGGTGCAGTTGTGTTACTTGAACAGATTAACACATCTGGAAATCTAATACATGGCTGCTGCTCTGGCAGATGTTTTTGTTTTTCTTTGTATCTATCAGAAGCTATTTTGGGGGGGGGGGCTGTCATCTTTTATTATGTAATGAGAAGAAGTTATTATTACAATAAGTTGTGAGATGGCCACGAGCCTTTGATGACAAAGGGTAAAGCGTCACAGTTCAAAGTGAGGTGTCTGGGTGTCAGGTTGAAGAAAAGGATGGACCTGCTTGCCTACTGACTGGATTTCAGAGGTGATTGGTGTGGGGATGTGGGGATGTGGAGATGTGCAATCTGGGAGTTGGCCTGGAGTAAAAGCAAAATTGAGATGTGCCCAACACCCCCCCCCCCAAAAATCTCATCTGAGGAGTGGGGCAGCTCTCTCCCTGCTCTCAGCCTACATGCTCCAGTGCATGCCCTCTACCTCTGAGGACAGTCATGTAGTCTGTGGCCATGTCATCCCCTCCCCCCCATAATAAGAACCTGGTAGGCAGGTTCTTGGTATTCCTCTTTATGTAAATGAAGCATTCCCAGGTCTCCATCCTAGCCAATAGTGTATGTACACTGTGGAATTCCTTACTCACTCCCCAAATCTATATAGCCCGTGTTCACCCCAATTAAAGTTGAGCTGTCTCACTGAAGCTGGTTGGTATTCAGGGCCATCCAAACCCTGCCCCACCTCCCTTTATCCTCCCTGCCAATGGCCAACAGCCCCCAGGGAGAAGAGAGGGTCACAATTGGGAGACTGAGTTCCTGGTGAGTCTGTGAAGATATTTCCAAAGAGATTTAGTTGAGAAGGGAAGACACATCCAGGGTCTTGGTAGCACCGTATCATGGCTTAGGATTCTGAATTTAATACAGAGGGGGAAAGGAAGGAACCGAAATGAGCAGCGCATTCATGTCTCTCTGCTCCCTGCTATGGCGGCAACGTGACCAGCCATCGTACAGTCTCGCCACCATGTCTTCCCACCACAATGTACTGTATCCCCTCTTAAAAATATAAGCCAAAATAAATCTTACCTCCTTAAAGTTCCTTCTGTAAAGTATTTTATCACAGTAGTAAGTGGAGTAAGTAATATAGTGAATCTCAAAAATGGCGGCACAGAAAAACAGGGCCATGTTGCCAAGGTCTTTCTCATTTGTTCAAAGAATAGGCTAAATACAGGAGCAAACCATACTTAAGATTCAATTCCAACACTTTACGAGCCGTGCCATTTGCTGTGCCTGCACTAAATAGAATTACCTTAATTAGCCCTCCAGCAGCACTGAAATCTACGATATGTCAAGTGTATATAGCTAAGTATTCATCAGAATATCGTTCAACATGCAAATAAAAGGAAATGCAACCCTCCAACTAATGTCTCCAACTAATGTCCTTTCAGAGGCATGGCTGGCATGCTTTGAAACTCCAGGTACGTGTATGTGAATGGTCTTATCATACCTTCTTTGACTAATTGCTCTCAGAATTCATTGTATACCACAATTAGGCCAGCAGGTTGTTTACAGGAAGCCATGTGTAGTGTGCTTTCACGCTGGCCTAAGATAATTATGAATTACGAGTCCATACCCATGACAAACACTCCTAATCACTCAAGGCCCTCAAGCCAGAGCCCAAGAATTATTCCTAAGATTCAGATTCCTTCAGAACAGTATTGCAAGCAGTGCATTGTGTTTACTTAGCAAGTATCTCCGCAAGTATTTTGGCTTGAGAAATTTTTCATATTTTCACATACCTAATGAGATTCCCTGGAGCTAAAATCCAAGCATAAACGCTAAATCCATTTCCTTTTCATATAGACTGTATACTCCTGCCCTGAAGATGATTTACATACAATTCTTTCAGTTCCCCTTGTTTGGAGGGCCACCCACTACTTAAGGTCAAGCATAAAGGTCACACACCACTTTAGGTCAGCATTCTGGAAGTTGCATATTTGGGAGAATTTCATTCTTTTGATCTTGGGGATTAGTTTCCAGACTAGTAAGATGTATTTGTTTTCCGGGCCAATCAACACATTCTTGTGATCCTTCCTGCCCCAATTACAGCTCTAAGTCTCTCTTTTTATTGTTCTGAGAACACTAAACTAAGCTGCAGTTGATCCTGAGAGCCGCCTTTACAAATCTCTGCCACCTCAAGGGCCTCAATCATGCTAGATTATACTGAACAGTTTTAGCGATTTGAAAGCAGTTGTAACTCAGCGCACAGTACAAAACTGCTTTGAAAATCAGAGAGCCAAGCAAATAAAGCCGCTGAACAGATAACAAAATGCCTGTGAAATAGTATTCTATGGGTATCCCTGGGAAACGCGGAGCGTGAATAGCTCAGGGAGGCTGATTCATAATGCCAGGTTTATAAGCATGAAAACACGGCTTGAGTAAATAATTCTGATTTTGCTTTGGATACTCACTGATGACTTTTTATTCCACAAAAGGGGAACCACACTGTTCCTTTAGCAGCATCTCCATGATTCTAATTCCCTGTGGAGAGAAGAAAGAAAGATCAAAATGTCATCTTTCATAGACAAGCACTATTACATTTATCACAACCTTTTCCCTTCGGGAAATCCAGGTCCCAACCACATATTCATTGCAGAAGAGAGGGCTCAGTCATCCCTAACATTTCTGTAATATCTCACTCAGCAATCCCCTTTCTGCTTTCTCCACATGCTCTTGGAGTTGTTTGGGAGGTGGGCAGAGCAGAGTTGAGAATCTGCTTACAACATCAGAATGCAGCCCAAGCCAAGGTAAGCAATGTCTCGCAAGTGGCACAGCCTGCCGGCGCTGGGATAATGGCGACGGTAAATGTTTGCCGAATGCTGACAATCGGGCTGCTTTCCCTGCCAAGGTTCAAGCATTTTGGTGTGGGCAGCAGGTGCCTGCCATATCCCACTGAGATGCTCTCCAAGATGAAGGCACTCTTTCCCCATCCACAAGAACCTGTTAGGGATTGCTGCGGGCACAGATCTCAGGATCTCAGCCAAGGCGGATCATCACCTAAGGTCACGCCCCTTCCCCAGGACCAGCCCATATCCTATGGCTGGTGGATATGAACATATAATGGCTCTCTTCCCTCGATTGCAAATAACTCTGAGGGTTTTGCACCGCCATAGCTCCGCATGGCATAGCTGAGACTTTTGCTGCAGCTGTATCATAGTTGGCGACCCTGCTTCCCTCCCTAGAGCCCTGTCCACCAGACTCCATATGAACATCTCCACTTCTACATCTTGTTTGAAACAGACAAAGCCCCTTTCCTAGTTAGAGCACAGACGTCCAAAGCGCTTTAAGTCTGTGCCAAAAGCTCTCTTGTGGTGGTGCAGACAGGCAGACGTCCATCCATGCTGGTTTCAGACACACACTCCAGTCTCTGCTCTGCTCTGCTCCTTCCCAGGATGCCCCACCACCTTGTCTATCACGTGGGTCTTGGAGGAAAGAAGATAGCAGATTCTTCGCCCCTACTTTGGAGTCCAGTTCTGTAGGCTAAAGAATAGCTTTCCTTGTAGAAACATAGGGCTGAGGCATAATTGTGAGGTAGGATCCAGAAAGTTGGGGGCCTGCTGCTCAGAGAGTAGAAATGCTAAGAACAATAATAGCAATGACAGGAATTTTTAAATGGCTCCTCAGGCCATCCCAGAAAAGCAGGTTCAATGGCTCGGGGGAGGGGGTGGGGGCAGAGTTTTGAATCTTTGACAGCCATTCATGTGATTACCTCAAGGTAAAGTAGGGCTGGGCAATGCTGGGTGAGCCTACAAAGGAAAGGCTGGGGCCCCGCCATTGGTGTTTGTGTGAGCCAAGAGCCAGGGATGGAAGGAATAAAGGCATCACTGGTGAACACAGTGAGCTATCTCAGGGGCTGGAGAGACGCCTGCGTGGGCACAGTGCTCCGTGGGCACAGATGGGGATCGGAGCTCAAACACCCAACTCACTTCTTTAAAACGACCACAAGAACAAAAGCAAAAGCAAGCAGGAAGGTAGGAAGAAAAGAAAAGGGAGGGAGGGACAGAGAGAGACACAGAGAGGGGGAGGAGAGAGAGAGAGAGAGAGAGAGAGAGAGAAGTCAGCCACACATCTATATGTCCCAGCCCTGGGAGACAAGGGAGCAGAGACAGATAGATGGATATACGAAGTTCATTGTCAAGCCATTCTAGCCAAATCCATGGGCTCTGGGTTCAAGTAGAGACCCATCTCAGAAAGATGTGGTGGACCATGAGAGGGGAAGATGCCTATGTATGTACATATGCATACCCACATGAACATATACCATACATATGCAAACATCCACATATTCACATATACAGATACACATGCATGTACACATACATATACACAAAACACACACACGTGTGTGTGTGTGTGTGTACACATGCACACGTACGCGCGCGTGCGCGCGTGTGCACACACACACACACACACACACACACGAAAGCAGAATAAATGGCATATGATCCTGAAGGTCTTCCCAGTCATGAACCACAGAACGAGCAGCATGGCCATCGGAGTCAAGACACTTCCATTCTATTTACAGCCCACAGTTTTTCCGCTGGGTACCTTAGGATGGTCACCTTTACCAAGAAATGCCTTAAAGACTACCAAGGCCAAAGAACTATGGGGCCAACTGGATTAATGCTATCTACTTCCAGTACACCAAACCAGCCAGAACCGTCTACGATAGATAGAGGCTCCTTAGTCCTAACAGTGACAGCCTGGATCTGGACATTGGTCACACAATTCATGCGATTCTAAGATGCAATTCACAAAAATTTGTAAATAGTACCTTTGTAACATCTCTAAGATCCCTTCCGGCTCCGCCCATCTGGGCATGATGAAGCAGGCTCTCTCTCCTTAATCATACCTGGAGATGTTCTTTCAAACTGTACTTTTAAAACTAGTCTCCTACTGGGGCTGGAGAGATGGCTGACTGGCTAAAAGCACTAGTTGCTCTTGCAGAGGACCCAGCTTCAAGTCCCAACACCTACACCAGACAGCCTTCGACCTCCTGAAACACCAGCTCTAGGGGATCCTACATCGTTTTTTGGCCTCCTCAGACACCTGCAGTCACACACATGAACAATCTCACAAATATGTAACTAAAAATAAATCTTAAATCCCTAGGGAGAAAGAGGTGGGGACCAGTGGTGCAAAAAGCAGTAGGAAAAAAAAGCCAAACAGAGTCTAAGAACCAGACCAGGATAGAATTCACTTCTTCTGTTCATTTATCCATTTATTCAACAACAGAACTGGCAAATGTTTTTCATGTGCCTACTGTGTGCTCTGAATATTAAATGCTAAACAGCTAAGACAAAAATCCCTGCCCTGATAGAACCGACAAGGACTTTTCTTCCTTGTTTCAATTTTATTCTTGTTCCAACAATCCCATTAAATAAGTAAATGTCCTTTTACCTCCAGGACGAATGAAAACTGCCACATAAATTCTTTTCAAACGTTTTAGTTTTTCAGGGTGCACATACAGACGGCATGTCTTTAAAACAAGGAAAGCACATTCTTCCTTGGGAAGGGAAAACTAGCCATGATCTATCCCATCCGTCTAAATTAAGACCTCCACCACTTACTGGGCCACTAATTGACGTAAATAAAGATTCTGAGGTTTGCCCTGGGAATTCAGAGACGTTATTTATTGAATCAATTATGTTCACAATGTGGCAGTTGATTTTTTGTTCCCTCTTTCCCCTACGTACCACTTTACTCTTAAGAAGAACAGTTAGATGCAGAAAGGGAGGAGTGAGGGCAAGGAAAAAGGAGGGGCCAAAGCCCCGTCCATACAAGTTCCAAATAAAGTTTATTCTAGTTCTCAAATCTCACCCCCGAGAGATCAGACTTAAAGAGGCTAAATTTATACCCCTTATCACACAACGAGGCCCGCATGCAGAGCAAGCATTAAGTGCGCCCACCTTTTAGATGCGCCTTAAAAGCTTTCCGGACTGACAAAGCATAGAGCAGCTTGATTTTATTATCTTCCTACTTTCAGAATGTTTTTTCCTCTATTATTGGGGGATCTTTCCCCATTTATCAAAGCGCAGGCAACTAAGGCGCCTCAGGGCCATGTGTCCCTAATGCCAGGACAGCGATGCCTAAAACTACATCCATTCTATATAGCCTTGGAGCCTTTCACATTTGAACCCCTTCACAAGGAGCCCTCTCTGTTTCTGAGGAATTGGTGATTATCACTGCAAGACCAAAGTGTGTCTTCAGGAGAGGTCGAAACCTAAGATGGCTAACTGCAGACAGTGTGTTTATTTTATAATCAAGCTGTCACTCCCTTAGGAAGCTCTGATTTACCTGGGAGGCTCCAAAGGGAGTCATATTAGACCTTACAAAATTACAGACATCAGAGCAGTTCCCCAAAGGTATGCCCATGCAGAGCTCTTAATAAGAAAGCTGCTCACTTAATTATCAGAGTGATAAAAAAAAAATTGGTGTCAAAGACCCCCCTGGAGATAACTCCTTCTTGTGGTTCATGGCTTTGGAGCAAATACTGCCTGTGATAGCTAAATTTCTGTCAACTTGACACAAGGTAGAGTCATCCGAGAGGAGGGAATCTCACTTGAGAAGATGTTTCCATAAGAATGAAGACCAACAGAGTCAACTAACCTGGACCCTTGGGGCTTTCAGAGTCTGAACCACTCCAAGAGCATGCAGGGCTGAGCCTAGACCTCCCTGCACATGTGTAGCAGATGTGCAGCTTGGTCTTCATGTGGGTCCCAAACAACTGGAGCAGGGGCTCTCCCGAAAGCTGTTGCCTGTACTTGGGATTTGTTCTTCTAGCTGAACTGTTCTGTCTGGCCTCAGTGGGAGAGGAAGGGCCTTGCAGAGACTTGAAGTGCCAAAGTGGGGAGATACCCAGGGAAGCCCTCATCCACTCAGAGAAAGGGAGGGGGGATGTGGGAAGGATTGTGGTGGGTGACCAGGAGGAGGGCAGTGAGCTAGATATAAAGTGAATAAGCAAAATAAATGAAATTAAATTAAAAAAAAAGAATGGTGTATAGACAAGCCATAGGGTATTTTCTTGAGGGTGGTGCTATCCCTCAGCAAGTAGTGTTGGAATGTATAAAAACAAAGTGAGAAGCAAACCAGTAAGCAGCACTCCTCCATGACCTCTGCTTCAGCTCCTGCCTCCAGGTTCCTGCCTTGAGTTCCTGCCCTGACTTCCTTCGAAGATGTGACTGTGACATGGAAGTGAAAGCAAAATAAACCCTTTCCTCCCCAAGTTGCTTTGGTCAATAATAGTATTATATCACCACAATAGAAAACCTAATTAACAAGATCTCCACATGTTAATAGTAGCAACTGCCACAACACGTATGAGGCTGCAGCCAGCAGCATCGAGATCCAACAGGACGAGATGGCCCCACACAGAGGTCATTGGTCTCATGGATAAATGAAAAACAACTGGAAGATGAGACCATCTCTGAGCAGTGTTGTAACTTACAGAGGAAAGAGTATGAAAGGAGACAGGAAGGGCAGGTCAGACATGCAAGGAGAGACTGACCTGGGAGAGCAACCAGAGGAGAGATGCAAACTCCAAAGCCCGGTTATGAGTCACAACTCCCAGAGACAAAAAGAGGGAGCGCACAGACAAACAGGAAAAGGCTAGGGGTTAAGGAGCTACACACAGAAGTCTCACTGTTAATCATTTAGCACAGGGGACTGGACAGATCAGAGAAGGAAACAGAATGACTATACTTCCCACCTTTCAAGTTCCTGGTGCCCCACCTACCCACACCCACACTTTCCCATCCTTAGTGCCACTTCTTCCAGGAAGAGACAATAGCACATAAAATCTCCTATTTAGCCACAAATGACACTGCCATGGGCTAATATTCTTCTATTGAAGACCTTTGGTTGATATCCAAGCTTGCTGTAAAACTTTGTGCAAAATTTAAAATTCTTTATGCTTCGATTGCCTCCTCTTTGAATAAAGATAGCAACATGGAGGTGATTTGGGAGTAAAATCGTATCTAATCTGATAAGCAAGATTCCTAGTGTAAAAATGCTAGTTTACAATAATTAAATAGCTGTGCTTCCCCTGAATATTTTTAAAGGGTTATTTATTTATTTTATGTGTATGAGTACAGTGTAGTTGTACAGATGGTTGTGAGGCTTCGTGTGGTTGCTGGGATTTGAACTCAGGACCTCAGAGCAGTCAGTTCTCTTACCCACTGAGCCATCTCTCCAGCACCCCCTGAATCTTCCTAATCCTCTGAGGCTGGACAAGTAGCTTAGCAGGTTCCCAGCATACACAAAGCTCCAACCCCAGCACTGCTTAAAAATCAAGTGTAATGGCATATGGCTACAACCCCACCATTCAGGAGATAGTGGAAAGGGGAGGGAGCAGAAACTCAAGGTCATCTTTTGCTACATAGCAATTCCAAAATCAGCCTGAGATACATGAGACTCAGTCTTGACAAAGAGAGGGGGAGGGATGGGCTGATGATGTGCCTTAGCAGGTAAAAACACTAGCCATGAAATCCTGATCAACCACGTTTAAACCCTGTAACAAAAGTAAAAGCTGATGAGACTACTTCACAAAGTTGTCCTGACTTCTACATACACACCATGGCATTTGATATCCCCAACCCCCAACTTCCACACCCAACACACAGAGTATCAATAAAAAGGCAAACAAACAAGAATGCATCCTGAGGAAGAATACAACCTTGGGACGCAGAAGACACCATAACTGTCCATGGAATGAATGAATGAACCCACCAGCTAGCCAATCAATCATCAATTTGCCTTCTACCTCTATATTCCACCAATCTCTCGGGCAGAATTTTAACACACAGTAGGTGCTCAAGGCTGATGGGTTGTAAAGCTTCTCAGCTTATAACTTATGAATTGCTAGAATGAGTTTGAGACGAACTGCCCTCAAGGAGTCTGCCTCAGGCTCAGCATCCTTGAAGTGTGGGTGGGAAGCTCAGCATCACAAGAGCTGCCACAGAGATGAAGAGACAAAACAAAGAAAGGACGGAAGGATGAGAGGGAGAAAGATGACATGGAGGGAGTGAGCAGCACACACACACACCAGATCCGGATGAGTCAACAAATACTGAGTTAGTCAATAATTACTTCTCAGTGCCGAAGTTTACATTATAAACCACTGGACACTTACCAAAAATATATGCAGCAAATTTACTCCATAAACTTCGCAACCTTTCAACTCCCATTTTCCGTTAAGATGGAAAATGTAGAACTCGTTCAGAATCATCATGCTAACGGTGCAGACTTGTGAAGACATGAATAAGAGGTAGCGTAATAACACTTGGCTGCCTCAACTCCCAGCATGACCTGTGGTCCTGTCTTTATCCTGCTCACCAGGCTCTGTCCAGTCCGTTTCCACCCCAGTCTTTCAGCCACAGCCTCTGCACTCTCCTCTGACCACAGACTTGACTCACATGCCAGCATCCTAGTCAGACACCTGCCAGTGCCTTCTTTCTCACTGCCTGTTCTCTCAGAGGAGCATCCCTAGCTCTTCAAGTGGCAACCCTAGCTCTCCGCAGCATTCACAGCTCAACTGCTCTAGCCCCTCCTCCCAGGCTCACACAATCCAGCCAGCCCAGATCAAATCACCAGGCCCCGCTGTCTTTACAGCACTCATATAGCAATCTCCAAGCTTCTAAACTACCCTGCTTTGTCTGTCACTCCCAGTGAGAAGGTATATTCCATGAGATCAAAGAAAGATGCTATGCTATGGATATCTACTGCTGAGTCCTACCTACACTAGGACCTCATAGGATGGGCGTTATTTGTGAAGGAAAGGAGGGAAAGACAGGCATGAGGAAGGGATGGGGAGAGGTGAAAGGAGGAAGCTATCTATGTACAGATTTCTCATCAAAATATAAGAGAAACACTCAGCAAAGCTCTCCAGAAAGAAATATTTTATCACAATAAAGCACCTTTTAATTGGATGCCCAGCTCTTCTCAGTTTCGAGCTAGCTTTATCTATAAAACTGGAATAGGACCAAATAACAATAAGAAAGGTTTATTAACACATGCTGTGTGCCACACATTGTGTGTGAACCTGCCCAGACCTCCTTCTACCTCCCATCTGCCCTAGAGGGCTGTTATTTGCGTTCGAGGGTGACACCAAGGCTGGGAGACAGTCAACATCGCACCCAAACCCACACAGTAACTAAGAAACAGAGCCTCCATTTGACTCAAGGCAATCAAGCAGAAGAGTCTGGAATTCAGCTAGGCTGGGAGTTCAGACGAGAGTGTGAAAAGCCTATTACAAGGCTGGATGTGTACCAAGAGCTTTTCTCCCTCCCCTGTTGACTCTGGCTCGAAAATTCTGATAAACAAATCAGATATTTTAGTCCTGTTCCCAAACAAAATGTCATGAATTTTAATATTTGAGTCAATATCTAATCACATCTACAAATTATCTCAAATACAATACTTTTCAAATAGGACCAGTCAGGTACAAGAGCTTTGAAATAATTTTTTCCATGCTAGTTGGTACCTTCTTCAGTAGGATTCATTTTTGTTTTCATTGATCACGCCAAATCTTTAGGTGTGACTGCATAACATTAACTGTTAACATTGATTTGGATACGTCTGCTTCATATTATTAATCTTTCTCTTTCCCGAAGGAATATTTAACTCTTACAACTTGCAACAGGAAATAATAGATTCCCAAAATAAAAAAAAAAAAAATCTAACATTTGGAAAAGACTTATATTTTCTAAACCAGAAAGAAAATCCTCAGCAAAAAATTGAGAAGTAGCCCATCTGATTTAGAGAAATCTACAGCCAGATAGAAGAAAACCTGGCACTTCCATTCCTGTGGCCCTTCCCTCCGAAGGCTAACATGACAAGCATCAAGTCTCCAGTACGCTTCGATTACCATGTTCCTTCTCTACCTTCCAACAAGACTCGATCTGCCCTTATTTTGACTATCTAGAAATGTGACCTGGACACAATTTTATTTCTCCTGATTTGAACTTCATGTAAAACACAGCTTTCTTTCACCATTAATCAAGGCTAGCTTCTCACTCAGAGCCACACCCCACCTGAGACAATACCACAACTGAACTTCCACATCTGCTTAGAGGGCTCCACCATGGGACAAGTTCACTACTCCTCCTCTCTCCATTTGTATTGGTCCTAATCACAAGGCACTCCCTCTCATCCTCCAGCGGAGAGTGCCTTTAGTGCCTGGCACCAGGAGAGAGACCATTACCTACTCTTGTTGTGACAAATGAAAAAATAACAAGGCTTCTATCAAGTTCCTGTTCATCAAACTTAAGCCAAAGTACAGCTTCTCCACTTTCCTTCCTCACTCTGAGACAAAATGGAGAGCCACAGTGTCTGTCTATTTTATCAATGGATTGCCCCTAGCACAATATACAAATCTAACTGTTGCTCAGGAAATCAATAGATCCAATGGGTTCCTAGATAATTCTCCTTTTTGTTCTATTTCTACTCCTGTCCATATTCAGACTTCTGTGTTAATATTTGCATGCATGTCTTCAAATCAGGTGTTTCCTTTGAACAAAGCATCATTTCCTGAAGCCATACATTAGTTAAAAAAAAAAAAGCCCATCTCAGGAAGTCTCAGTATCCTCAAGGCTACTACCGATTCATTACAAACGACTACAAGCTTCCGTCTTGCCCACATGTTTAATGTTCTCAACAGTTCTATGAGGTAAGCAACTTTTACTCTCATCATTTCCAGGGAAGGAATCAGTTTCAGAGTACAAAACTGAAGGCCACATGGTTATTGAGTAGCTGACCTAGAATTTCAACCTGAATTTCTCCAGCTGTTTCTACAATGAGCACTTATCTCAAAGAATGTGTTTCCATGCCTGGACTGGGGTAGAGATAACAGAAGGAGCATTTTGCTTTGCAATGTTACCTTTAAGGATTAAATGAGACTTATAAAGCTACTGCCACGGCACACAGCATGCTTGTGTCACCAGTGTTTAACCTTCCAGTCTTCCTGTGACCTAAAGACAAGTGGTGACCTCTGAGACCACAAGGCCCTCTTCAGTCAGTGTCCAGTGGCCCACAGGAAATGCGACCACAGATGCCCCTTGGACATTTCCCTTGCTGGTTACATCACCTCAAAGAGAAGCTTGGTGATGTGAACCAATCTTCATTAGGTCACAGCACTGGTCAACAACAGGGACAGAACTTGAATCGGATCAAAGGAAGTACTGGTCCTCAGCAGGCAGGCTAAGAGTGCTGCAGCGCCATGCTGAGAATACAATACAACTAGTCTCATCAAATCCTCCAGCTCCCAAGTCATCACACCATGGAGATACTTGCATATTCATGTCTCAGTTCTGCTGTTTACAATTATGGAAGTAAAGGCCTAGAGGCCCATTCAGCAGATGACTGGAAAAAGGATATGTGGTATGAGCGCGCAGAGCGCGCAGCGCGCGCGCGCACACACACACACACACACACAAAACAGGGCTTTACACGACCATAAAGAAGAACAAAATGAACATTTTCATGGTGGGAAGCAAAGCTAGACTCAGAAAGACAAAGATTGTATGCATTATCTCATATGTAGAATATAGATTTACATTATATGCATGAATTAAGATTTATGTGTGCATGCAGCCCATAAAGCAAAAGGGAGACTATCACATGGAAGAAAAAGCCTAAAGTGTGGACCAAAGGAGATTAGTAAAATACGTCTGACACAAAAATGCAGGAGGAGTGACTTACTTATAGGGTGAGGGACCCAATGAGAGGATAGAAATGGGGATGGGGACAGAAGATTGTGGGGGCCCAAATGGAAACATATATATATATATATATATATATATATATATATATATATATATATATACACATATATATATATATGTATGTATGTATATGTATATATATATATGTATGTATATGTATATATACATATACAGGTATGAAAATGCCACAGTGAAAACCATCCCTTTCTCTATTAACTAAAAATCAGTAGATAATAATAAATCAGTGATACATGAAATATTAGGATAAAATATATTACCTGTGCTTAATGGTTTCATTAACATCTTATTGTTTCTGCATTTGAAAAGAAATCACTTTGCTTTAGCAGTAATTTAAAATAAAATAAAATCGTAACATTCTTACCATTCCTGGGAAATAATATAACAATATGTTCATCAAATCAATAAATAGCCACTGAACCCTGAGGAATCTCTGGGTCCTGAGGATAAAGTAATACATTGTATCTAGAAGTGGCTCAGTAAGAAACTTCACAAAGACCAGATGAACAGTTACATATGTAAAAATATTGTGAACATGAAAGGTTCTAACATGAAGATGTTTCACCTTTTGTCGCTTTGTAACATTGTAACAGTGAGTAGCATTGTGAATTAGGAAGAACTTCAATATTCAGCACTGAAGAGCAAAGCAAGTTATAACTACTTAATGAAACATTATACAGCAATGAATATAAATGGCTTTGAAGTTTATGTAGTTAGTGTAAAAGGCATTTGTGATGAAATGTTATTTTTTAAAGGATGTATACCTGTATTAATACTGTGGACAACATTTGAAATCTGTATATAAAAACTGGATGAAAATGTGCCAATTTTAATCATTAGCATGTTTTCGTTTTTAAGTCAAAGTCTTGCTAGTCAGTGCAGGCGTGATTCTCTTGCCTCAGCATCCTGAGTGCTAGGATTACAAGCGTACACCATCCAAGCCTGACTTCAATTTGTGCTTTTGTAAGAGCACATATAGAGTTATTATATTTAAATTCATATGGAATAATATTTACATGTTAATTAAGTTGTATGTATGAAATTAGGAAAAGGCCAAATGATAGCTTACTAAAGAAAAGAAGATAGGAAGAAAGCCAACAGCAAATGCTACTCTCTTCCCCTGCCACAGCGGGCAGGGACTTCCACAGAAAGCTACATCTCCTTAATCTGATTGTCCAAGTCATCAAAGTAAGGGTGCTTCAAGACCATTTTGCCAGAAATTTGTTTGACAGGATCATAGACTAGTATTTTCTAGAGCAAATCCAAGCTGCTTCATTCAAATTCTTGCCATGGGGTACATGGATTCCTTACTTCCACATGGGAAATGTATTCTTGTAGTCCTGCACAGACTCTACTTCCAGCCAAACTTGGTTATTAGGAGTTCCCAGAGCTCTGAAAATCTTGAAAAGTTGGTAAGTCTCTGAATCACCACCAAATAGTGGCTTCTTAGTTGCCAGTTCTGGAGATCTGGTCCCTATCGAGCAGATCCCAGCAACACTTCAAAGACTGGTACCACTGTGTCACTACCTCATGAATGCACACTCTTTCTTTTTCTTTTCCTCTTTTATTGGATTTTGTTTAAATTTACATTTCAAATGTTATCCCTTCTCCAGGTCTCCCCTCTGGAAACCCACTATCCCATCTCTCCTCCCCATGCCTCTATGAGGATGCTCCCCCACCCACTCACCCACTCCTGCCTTCCTGCCCTGGCATTCCAAACACTGGGACATCGAACCCCCACAGGACCAAGGACCGCTTCTCCCACTGATGTCCAACAAGGTCATCCTCTGCCATATTCACAGCCAGAGCCATGGGTCCCTCCATAGGTTACTCTTTGGCGATCCAGTTCCCTGGGAGCTCCGGGAGGGGGGGGGGGTTCTGGACTGTTAACACTATTGCTCCCCCCCACACACACACACAGGAGTGCAAACCCCCTCAGCTCCTTCAGTCTTTTCTCCAACTCCTCCATCAGGGATCCCGCCCAGCTCAGTCCAATGGCTGGCTGTGATCTCATCAGCCTCTGTCTTTGTCAGGCTCTGGCAGAGCCTCCCAGCAGACAGCCTTATTAGGCTCCCCTCAGTAAGCACTTCCAGGCATCCACAATAGCACCTGGGTTTGGAGAATGTAAATGGGATGGATCCCAGTGGGGCAGTCTCTGGATGACCTTTCCTCCAGTCTCTGATACACACTTTGTCTCCATATTTCCTCCTATGAGTATTTTGTACCCCCTTCTAAGAAGCACTGAAGCATCCACACTTTGGTCTTCCTTCTTCTTGAGCCTTATCTGGTTTGTGAATTGTATCTTGGGTATTCCAAGCTTTTGGGCTAATATCTATTTATCAGTGAGTGCATACCACATGTGTACCCTTGTGACTGGGTTACCTCACTCAGGATGATATTTTCTAGATTCATCCATTTGTCTAAGAATTTCATGACATTATTGTTTTTAATAGCTGAGTAGAATTCCATTGTGTAAATGTACCACATTTTCTGTATCCATTCCTCTCTTGAGGGACATCTGGGTTCTTTCCAGCTTCTGGCTATTACTCCAGAAAACCAAATAACCCTATTAAAAAATGGGGAATAAAGCTAAACAGAGAATTCTCTTTCTTTTCTTTTCTTCTTTTCTTTTGTTTTTTCTTTGTTTGTTTGTTTGTTTGGTTGGTTGGTTGGTTGTTTTTTTTTTTTTTTTTTCTTGTCTGAGATAGGGTTTCTCTGTATAGCCCTGGCTGTCCTGGAACTCAGTCTGTAGTCCAGGCTGGCCTCAAACTTAGAAATCCCCCTGCCTTGACCTCCCAAGTGCTGGTATTAAAAGTGTGCACCACCACTGCCCAGCAACAGAGAATTCTCAACTGAGGAAACTTGAATGGCCAAGAAGCACCTAAAGAAATGTTCAACAACCTTAGTCATCAGGAAAATAAAAATCAAAACAACCCTGAGATTCCACCTTACACCAGTCAGAATGGCTAAGATCAAAAACTCAGGGGACAGCAGATGCTGGTGAGGATGTGGAGAAAGAGGAACACTCTTCCATTGCTAGTGGTATTGCAAGCTGGTAAAACCACTCTAGAAATGAGTGTGGTGGTTCCTCAGAAAATTAGACATAGTACTTACTACCTGAGGACTACACTCCTGGACATATACCTAGAAGATGCTCCAACATGTAATAAGGACACATGCTCCACTATGTTCATAGCAATCATATTTATAATAGCCAGAAGCTGAAAAGAAACCAGATGTCCCTCAACAGAGGAATGAATGCACACGCTTATCTCTATTCTGAACCCTTTGTCAAGGCCCAAATCAGCCATTTTGATTGCTTCTTTGTCATCAATCAATACATTTTGAGTTTTCCAAGTTTCTGTGAAGAACTCTTAGGAAGTTAAAAACACAATCCCCTGGAGGTTTTGGACAGGTAACTCTTGACGAATAAGGAATCCATGAACTGACCAGGAGGGATTAAATCCAAGGACTCCTTGAGATCCAGGGACAGGAACTCAAAACTTAGATACAACCTGGAGTCCTACATGAATACAGCCTGAAGGCTGACTATATTTGGATGGCGAAGTTCTTTTTAAAGAGATTTCCCAAATTGCAGAACTAAGCACTCCTTCCTCACTTTCAAGACCACCATGGCCTGTAGTTATCCACTCTTACGCACCATACAAGCACCTCCTCCAATTTTCTCTATTTTGATATAGTCTTCCATAGTTACTCAACAAGTTATTGCACAGCCTCTCTGTTCCCATGGAGGCCAAACCACAGTTCTGTACTGCGCAGATTCCGGGAGCAACTCTGGGAGCTCAGACTCAAATGCCTCCAGTTTGGGCTTTAACAGAAAGATGACAATGACCACTTATAGTCAGTTCCTGTGCGCCAAGGTGTTTGAAGTGCTTCATCACACTTGCTTGTGATTCTCATCCTCAGGAAGTGGACAGCATTATTCAAATGCCACCCAGAGAAAGGCTGGGCTACAAGATTTAAATCCAGGTCAGACTGACTCCAAAGACAGGCTCATTATAACCACTAAACATTGTCCACAGACTGCTAATGGGAAAAATAAGTTCTTGCTTTTAACTGTCTTGCACTTTGCTTTTTAAATAATGACAAGACAACAACCAATCATTTGCCTTGTCCCAAGTCCTGACCTATGTTGTTTTATATAACTCATTTACTCTTCCCAAGGACTCAAGGAAATAGGAACCAATACAGTCCTCATTCTACAGATGAGAAAAATGAGACACAAATTTTAATGGCTTGTCCGAGGTCATACAGCTATTCTGGGCAGGGTATTGTCATGAATGACTCTACAAAGAGTCCAATTTAAAATAGGAACTAGTTATTCAGTTCACGTACTAGTTACTTAGAAAGTCTTAAACAAGCCTCGCAAAAATTGTGTAAAAGATTTAAAAAGTCTTTGGGAGAAGAATGTCACAGTTTCTTTGAATTTTAACTATTTCAGGCACATGGAAAAGATTAGAGACTAATAAAAATGTCAAGTTTTTAACAAATTAAATATCTTTAAAAATAACAAAAATAACAAAAGCTATATCCTACTAAAGATCAAGAAAAATTTTAATTATACCCTTTAAATTCTACTTAAGCTGGAAATCAAATATGAAAGAAATTAATTAACTGCAAAAGACACCATTTTCTTTTGCTCAGGAAATATGGGGAAAAAATAAAAATAAAAAAACAGTTTAGGTCAGGCAGTGGTGGCACACGTCTGCAATCCCAGCACTCTGAGAGGCAGAGGCAGTGGGTTTCTGAGTTCGAGGCCAGCCTGGTCTACAGAGTGAGTTCTAGGACAGCCAGGGCTATACAGAGGAACCCTGACTCAAAAAAAAAAAAAAAAATCCAAAAATAAATAAATAAATAAATAAATAAATAAATAAATAAATAAATAAAGTTTGGGACCACAAGGGCTTGTGCCAATAATCTTAGTATTTGGGGAGGTAAAGCAGGAGAATCACCAAGAATTCAAGGTCACCCTGTTCTACACAGTGAATTCCAGGCCAGTCTGGGGTATGCTACGCAGACACTGTCTCAAACCAAAACAATAACAATGGCAACAAAAATCCAGAAAAAGTAGGAAGAAAGAAGGGGGAAGCAGAAGGGAGAGTGGGTTGGAGGCAGAAAGAGAGGGAAGAGATAAAAGCTGTTTAGGCCACCTCCAAGGAAGACAGGTAGCTAAGGTCTAGCACAAGTCAATTGCCAAATCTCAGATAGCAAGTAGAATTCAAAGCAAACATCTTGAAGGTCACAAAGACATACCCAACAAACTCAGAGTCACTAACACAACTCTCCTTGTTTGTGAACAGGAAGACACAGAAGCCTCTTCCAGATCCCTTCCAGGTGCTCTGCCCACTGCTGAAGTCCCTCCAAGGAGTGACATGTTAGGGATCCAGCACCAAAACATGAACTCCTACCATAGAGTAGAAGTCTACATAAGAAGTCACCACCCCCCGCCCCAGAAGAGGCAAAGAATGCAAAAGTAACAAGTCCACACAACCAGAGAGGCAGGAAGCTTTTAATTAGCATTATCTAGAACTACCCCCAATACTAGAGCAGAGGCAAGAAGGCAAGGGCACGACCTCTGACAACTGTCTGCTGCAAGGTCACAAGTGCACCTACAGTGCTGCAGCTGGACCACTGTCTTACCTCCTAGCCTAGGCTTCTGTCTTCACACCAGCAGCTAAGAGACTAGGGTTCAAGTTGAGCCTTGTCTGCTGCCATTCATTTCCACATTTGTAGGGGGAAGGTAGGACTAACTGCAGCCTCTTTTCCAGGCTATTGCTAGGATGACTGTAAAACTACCAAGTGCTTGGATCACGGTGTGCAACCACTCATTACAGCTCTTCTCATTATTCTATCTGGGCTCTCTAGAGCTTCTAAACTGTATTCATGGAAAGTATAGATTAGAAAGAAGCCATCTTGCTCTATTACTGGAACCAGGATTTCAAAGGCCTACATGTATTTATAATATGCAGTTTGGTTCATATGAACAAGACTGTGATATAAAATTGTAAAATCCCTGATGCATGTTCACTGCTGCTAACTAGTGTTTTATGACTTATCTCTAGTGTGATTTAATCCGTACATACCTGAAACTATTTGATTTTTATGCAAGTTTCAAGATTTACAGACAGAAAAGATGTTTAGAAATAACGAGAAGTAGGAGAGGATGAAAAACGGATATAATTTTAGAATTTAAAATTACTTGATTAACTCCATCTAATTTTACAGAAAATGATAGTTTCGATCAGAGCAAGTAGAATGAACAACATGGTTATCAGAGTTTGGACAAAACAGGACCTGAGTTTCCTAACCCCTGGACAGGTCAGCACGCTCATTGTTACACCCTGTATACGTGGTCTCTCCTACCATCATACAGTGACCCCCACACACATCCAAACCTCAGAAAAACACTTTATATCCTAGATTTCACCTTGTTTTGGAGACAAAACATTCCAGAATTGCAGTTTGCTGATTTAAGAGATTCCCAAAAGCTACGGTGGAAAGCAAACTCTATTACAAACAGATGAATTCAAATGAGCCATCCAGGGATCTGGGATTCCTAGGCCTTACAGTCAGAAAGAAAAACACATTATAACTCACAGAATACTCAGTTTTCTCTGCTGGGGAAGGCTGTGTTTCAGGGGACTAAGATTCTAGTGACAACAGAATGAGCAGAGCTGACAGGGAGAGGTCATGCAAGAAGACAGATCTATCTGGAAGTAAGTTGTTAAAAAGTAGCATCTTTTCTGGTGAGAACATACCATATGTGTCTTTCTGGCTCTGGGCTACCTCATTCAGGATGATATCCACCCATTTGCCTGCAATATTCATGATGACTTTGTTTTTAATAGCTAAATAGTGTTCCAGTTGTGCAGATGCACCCATTTTCTGTATCCATTTTTCAGTTGAGGAACATCTTGGTTATTTCCAGTTTGGGGCTATTACAAATAAAGCTGCTATAAATAATAGTTGAGCAAGTGTCCCTGTGGTATAGTGGGACATCTTCTGGGTATATATATCCAGGAGTGGTATAGTTGGCTCCTCAGGTACAACTATTCTCAGTTTTCCAAGAAACCACCAAACTGATTTCCAAAGAGGTTGTACAAGTTTGCACTCCCACCAGCACTGGAGCAGTGTGACCCTTGCTTGGTCCACATCCTCAACAGCATCGATCAGTATGACAGTACTATCATTTGAGTTTTTGACCTTAGCCATTTTGACGGGTATAAGATGGAATCTGAGGATCATTGTGATTTGCATTTCCCTGATAACTGAGGGCACTGAACATTTCTTTAAGTGCTTCTCGGCCATTTGAGATTGCTCTGTTGGGAATTCTCTGTTTAGCTCTGTAACCCCATTTTATAATTGGGCTATTTGATTTGGTGGTGTCTAATTTCTTGGGTTCTTTATAAATTTTGGATATTAGCCTTCTGTCAGATATAGGGTTCGTAAAGATCTTTTCCCAATCTGTAGGCTGCCATTCTGTCCTATTGGCAGTGTGCTTTGCCTACAGAAGCTTTTCAGTTTCATGAAATCCCATTTATCAGTTGTTGATCTTAGACCCTAAGCCATTGAGGTTATACTCAGTATTGTCTCCTGTACCATGAGTTCAAGGACAACCATTCTACAATCTAAAGGAGGTCACAAGGGATAATGAGTGAATCTCACTTGGAAGGGGAAAATAAATAACCATTGGAGGTGGATGGAGAGAAGGACCTGAGTAGGAGAGGAAGTGAGGAAGGGAACAGGGATGGTGATCAGGTGTGGGCGGTGGCGGGGTTGGATAGGAGGTCAAGAGAGGCATTGAAGTAAGAATGGAAATCAGAGGGGAGGCGGTCATCTCTAGTGACTAGCTGGAGGCCTGAGATGGGAGAAGATATAAGGAGTCTATAGGGGTGACCTTAGATGATATTCCTACCAGAGAGGGATATAGAGTCAGAAGTGGACACCTTCTGCACACAGGTAGAAATTTCAGAAGAGAGAAGAGAACACCAATTCACCACAAAACCTGTAACCCCAAATTTGCTTTGCCTACAAGATGTGCAGTGATGCCGGGTGGTGGTGGCTCATGCCTGTAATCCCAGCACTTGGGAGGCAGAGGCAGGTGGATTTCTGAGTTCGAGGCCAGCCTGGTCTACAGAGTGAGCTCCAGGACAGCCAGGGCTACACAGAAAAACCCTGTCTCAAAAAAACAAACAAACAAACAAACAAACAAAAAAGATGTGCAGTGATACAGATGGAACAGAGACTCAGGGACCAGCCAACCAAAGACTGCCCCAACTTGGGACCCATCCCACCTGAGAAAGTTAACCCCTGACACAATGATACTCTGCTATGCTTACAGACAGACACCTAGCAAAACTGTCTCCTGAGAGGCTTCATCCAGCAGTGGATGGAGGTAGAGTCTAAGACAATACCAGGCTGAGTCCAGGGAGTCCTGTGGAAGAGTGGGGGACAGAAGTGAGCAAGTCAGAGGGGTCAAGGACACCATAAGAAGACCCACAGAGTCAACTACCCTGCGACCATGGAGGAACAAAGAGCCTGGGCCACCAAGTAAGGAGCATGCAGGCACTGGACCTAGACCCCTACACATTTGTAGCAAATGTGCAGCTTGGTCTTCGTGTGAATCCCCTAACAAGTGCAGCAAGGGCTCTCTTGGTCTCTGTTCCCTGCCATTGGATACTGTTCCCCTTGCCTGGACTGCCTCGTTGGGCCTCAGTGAGAGAGGATATGCCCAGTCCTGCTGTTACTAGATGCTCAGGGTAGGGTGGTACCCAAGGGAGCTTCCCTTCCTTGTGGAGAAGGGAGGGGGCAATGGAGGGAAGCATTTGTAAAGGTAAGACTGGAAAGAGGGCAAGGGGACTATGACGGGAATAAAATAAGAAGGATAAAAAACAAAAATAAAAATAAAAAGAAGCAGCCACTTATGGCATCAAATGAATTAACTCACCTGTATCTCCTGACTTGGTCTATTTGAGCTCTCAAGAGTGAGGTTAAAGAGCATTATCAGCCTTTAAACTCCACATTCAGGAGGCAGAGACAAGTAGATCTCTGAATTCGAGGCCAGCCTGGTCTACACAGTGAGTTCCAGGACATCCAGGGGCTCACAGAGAAACCTTCTTGTGCCAGTAACTTCTACTTAAGTTGTGGAGTGATACTTCTTTCTCTGCTCCTCTCTCTTGGGGACACTGACTTTAAAGTGTCCATTTATTAAAGAGTGTATGCATGGGACACAAAGTTCTCAGTTAAGGAACGTATCATTCATAGAACAGCCATACCCACATCACACAACATAAAATCGCAGGCAGGCACTGAGGCCAACAGCAGACTCAGTAGCTTATCGTTTCCAGAGTGGATAATCGGAGGCCTGGAAATGATAACTTTGCATCTGCTTCACAATTCAATGACCTAAAAATAATCAACCCTTTGACAGTTCTAAGATGTCAAGTCTTAGTCATTCAACTCACAAGAAAACCAGGGACGGCCAGAACAGAACTGGTAAAGAAAGAGGCTGTAAACCGGCAGAATTATTTTAGAAAGGAATTTTCTAATACACATAGAAGGTCTTAACCCAAGAAGTAATCAGAAACGTACGGAAGTATTTACACTTAGGGATTTGACCCAATACTATTTCCAGTAGTGGAAAAAGTAGAAACTGGTAATAAAAGCTATTATACAAAGAGGATATTGTGCAAACTGTCAAACTTTTGAAGAATGTGCACTGTCTAGTTAACTGTGCTCGCCTGTAAGCCAATGCTTACGGGAGCCAGTGGCAGGAGATCTAAAGCGCAACACCAGCGTGAGCTAAGAAGGGAGTCTAAGGCAGCTTAGACTATTTGTAAAAACTTACCTAAAAATTCAAAGAACAACAACAAAGAAAATATATGTAATAACAAAGAAAAAATGTTAAAATATGTCCATAAGTGAAAACACTGGACTGGGAAATAATTCCAACTTCTTAAAAAATAAAAACCACTAATCTAGATATATACAAACACACAGAGACACACAGAGAGAGCTACATCAACATGCTAACCATTATTATAATTATAATTTATACTTTACTGTACTTGAAAATACTGATAATTTTTAAAAATGATAAAAAAACATAAAAAAAGAAACAACGCAAACTTCTCCTTTACCATTGTATATCTAAAATCTTACCCAAGCCTACCTAGAGACATAGCTCACTCAAAGAGTGCTTGTGTACTGAGCATGTGGAAGGCCATAAAAATTTGATCTTCAACAGCATACACACACTCACACACACACACACACACACACACACACACACACAAGAAAGAATGTAGGACCAATAATAGGGACCAATGAAGTCCTGAATAAACCAGTAGTGTCTGACTTGGCACAGCCATAGCAAAAACTCCAGATCCCTGGGAATGGCAAAGCCTGCCTCCCCTGGGTGAGGCTCAGAGGACAGAAGAGCCTTGCTTGGGTCTGAGTGCTAATGCTGACAATGTGTGCAGAAAATGTCCACTACAGCATTCTCCTCCTGGAGAAATTTATGACCTGGAGAAAGCTCCCCTACAAAAACTGCTCCTACAAAGTTTAACTAGATCCTCCTCCTTGGTCAGCTGCATATAATAACCCTGCCGCCTTGTT
Source organism: Apodemus sylvaticus (assembly GCF_947179515.1). Classification (NCBI taxonomy): domain Eukaryota; kingdom Metazoa; phylum Chordata; class Mammalia; order Rodentia; family Muridae; genus Apodemus; species Apodemus sylvaticus. The sequence goes on along the minus strand of NC_067484.1, from coordinate 64,068,837 downwards.
TGTCTGTAAGTGATAATACCACTCCCTGTTCAACTGTATGTAATAGCTACTCTGAGTTGCCAGGGTGCTGTGATTTCTCCATCAGAGAGTCCAGCTTTTCTGCATCCATGTGTAAGTCTTTTCTTCCTTCATTCCTTTGTTGCCCCTAATCAGGGTTCATGGGCCCAAACCAATAATGAAGCAAAAGGAGAAAGCAATAGCACCTCCAGCCAAGCTCAGTTAAATGCCAAGACATTTCCAAAGGCAACTAAAATGTCATCGAGGGGGGCTATGGTGGCCCACACCTGCAACCTGAACTTGGAAGCTAAGTCAAGAAGATTATGAATTTCAGGTCAACTAGGCTATATTGCAAATTCTAGGGCAGCCAAGGATAGTATAATAGACTCTTGTCACAACAAAATAACCAAAATCATACTCAAGTAAGTACTTAAGAGGCTGGTTACAGGGCTAGCGCTGTAGCTCACTTGGAAAAGGAATTTGTCTTGCTGACATGAAGACCAGAGGTCAATCTCAGAATAGGAGTAAGCCAGGCATAGCGGAATACACTAGCAATCCCAGTGCCAGCGAGGCACAGTCAGGTGGATAACCCTGCTGTTCATTGGCTTGCCAGCCTAGCCTGCCCAGAGATCCCCAGGTTCTAGAGACAGGCGCTGAGTCAGAAAGCAAGGCGAATGGCATCTCAGGTGTGACAAAAGGTTGTCCTCTGTCTTCCACACCCGTACAGACACATGTGCATGTGTTACCTTCATTCTCTCTCTCTCTCTCTCTCTCTCTCTCTCTCTCTCTCTCTCTCTCTCTCACTCACTCACACACACACACACACACACACACACACACACACACACACAGAGCTATTTATGTATAAATATACTTTTTATCAGAAAACATCTTTTAATACTAGTAATTATTGAAGTTTAATACATACCAAGCCTTCTCACAGGCTTATGAAATCCTTTCTGATCACTATGGAATAAAACTATGGTCACCCATTTTCTTGAGGAAAAGCTGGGGTCTGGGTTGTAATGTGTGTCATTAGACTATCAGACCAGTGGCCAACGAACCTTTCTATAAAGCTTCACATTCAGTCACTACACAGAGCACCTGCCCAGAATTCCACTTCATTCTAAACAGCCTTTGAGAAGCAGGCACACTCTTTAGTTCAAGGTTTGAACCTCACCATTGTCTGTGATTTGCTCCAAAGCACTTGAGTATGCACACTGTAATAGCATGGCCTGCATACGTTATGTCCTGTCATGTGCCAGGCACACCCAGTGCCCTCATGGGACTTCATGCTCCAGTGGTCGTAGCGACTGTTCTAATCAGCAACTTCACTTTAGAAATTTCTATTATCGTTATCCTCGAAAGAATGATAGCACAAGGAATGTTAACTGAGTTTGCACTGGTGAAATTGGTGCCTTATTAACTACCATAGTGAACGTGAGAGATAGACTCTCATTAATACTATGAACGGGACCTGAGATACAGAGATCAGGCCAAAATTCTAAACTTGTGATATAGGGATCAGCTCAAAATTCTAGAGCTTTTTCTGTCCTTGCCTGATCATGGAGGCTCTACATCTCAATTAAAACCATTCAGGATCAGACAATCCTACGCCAGACCACTGGCTCAGAAGAGTGCTTGACTCTACTGCTCTCCTCATTGTGAGACTGCAATACTACAGACAAAACGAGAATCTGTGTGCATACTCTATTAAGCTCTAATTTCCATTCAGACAAGATGGGTTTTGCTTCCAGTGCCAGCTCTTTCCTCTTGTTAACACCACCCCACTGAGAAAGAGTGTTTTACAACACAATGAACAGGGTCCTGGGAAGATTTGCTTCCATCTCTGCAAGTCAATAAGAGTTACCACCAGCTACACAGGCCCACCCCGCCCCCAATTCCAAAAAGGCAAATTTACAGCACAGCTTTAGGGTGAGCTGCTCCCGCTTGGTTTCTTTAGGGGCCAGAATTCACTTTTCACTTCTCCGTGGAGGCTTGGGAAGATAATACAGTGATAACAATCTTGTCATAAGAGTGTTCTTTTTTAAGCCAGTTTGTCTCCGTGGTTGGGGACAGCTACAAATGCCTCGGAATGCAGAGTTCTCATTATACAGTCACACAGACGTGCTCTTTCTTTAAGTTTGTGAAATATATTTTTCAATGTGTGATAAAATAATTTGTTATTTCAGTCACTCTTGTAGAAGGCCCCATTATTTGTACCACGGGTATTCTTTATCACACTGATCAGAAGGCTGAAGGAGAGATGGCATGCAACAGCGTGTGAAATATCTGCTACAGAAACAACTGTGGGCAAGTCAAACCACGTGAAAATGACTTTCAAGGTCTGACTTGGACATGCTATATCTAAAAAATCTGGACATGTCAGTTTAGGGTGTGTGGTTGTTAGTTTCAATGTTTTAAAATTCCTTTTTTGACAATAGGGAATACAATTCCCTCCTGTCAAAGAAAATTCAGTCTAACATATGTGGTCCAAAAATCCTTTTTGGAAAAGCCCTGGCTAGGCTGTGTGTGATGGCACAGAACTCAGGAGGCAGAGGCAGGCAAATTCTGTGAGTTCTAGGCCAGCCTGGTCTGCAGAGTGAATCTGATCACCTGATTTTTTTTCAAACCCACTGTATTGGATATTTATTGCTGAGTAACAAATTACCCCAACTTTGCAGATTAAAACAGCATTTACCTACTATCTCTCTGTGTCCCAAGGGGCTGTACTCAGGTTCTATTAGACATCCGTGTGATGTCTCCCAAATTGAGGACCATGTCATATGACTCACTGTCCAGTGCTCCCTGGCTGACAGCCTTAGTGTTTGTTTACGGATTCCCTTCAGCACAGGCTTGAGAAAGATACACAGTAATGAAAGTATATAGGTGTTGTGCATAAAGCTGGGTGAGGAAAAGAAACGGACTATCTTCACCACTTGTATTTAACATAGTACTAAAGTCTAGACAGTATTAACAGGCAAGAGGAGGCAGTAACGGGCATGCAAGTAGGAAAGGAAGAAGAGAAATGTGCATGTTTGTTGATCGCATGATCTTACCACGTAAAGATATTTAAAAGATCTGCCCCGAAAAGATGTGAGAATAACAAAAATAAATTCAATAAAGTTTTAGGATACAAAATTAATACATAAAATGACAGTATTTCTATATGTGGGCCTCTAACAACCCAAAACCATTCAAAAAGAAGAAAGTCACACACGAATAAATTTGAATAAAAAGCTCAAAGATCTTGTGTGTGTGTGTCCATCTGCGTTTCCATGTGCCTATATCTGTTTGTCTGTCTTTCTGTGTCTATGTGTGTGTCCGTATTTATGTCTGTGTTTGTCTGTGTGTCTGTGTGTATGTCTATCTGTCTGTGTCTGTGCATCTGTGTTTCTCTGTCTCTATGTGTCTGTGCATCTGTGTGTGTGTATGTGTGTGTGTTGATGTTTGTGGAAGTGTGTGTGTGTGCAGATATATGTACATGGTAAGTCAGAGATGAACTTCCCAAAGTTGCTCTCAGGAGCTGTCCACCCTGTCTTTTGAGACAAAGTCTCCTGCTGGCCTAGGAGGTGTGTGTGTGTCTGGGCCCAATGTGTGTGTTTAGAATAGTCAGCAAGGGCTTATGTGTGTAGTGAAGAAGCAAGGATGCAGGAAGAGGGAACCTGGTTATGATGGAGGGACTCAGGCCAGGAAAATGGGGGCTGCTAGGAGGGTAGGCTAGGTTGCCTGGCCAGCGAGTCCCAAGGATCTACTTTTCTTTCTGAGAGTAGAAGTCCAGCTTTTTAACAGGAGTTCCAGGGGTTGACGTCAGGTCTTCATGATTCTTGTGGCAGGCAGGCCGTTCCTGACTAAGCAAAGGCCCCCTGTTTCTTTCTAACGCTGTGAGTGACCAGCACACACACACACACACACACACACACACACACACACAAGGTTTAAGTACAGTGCAAAGATCACAAGTGGGACCAGAGTTCGAAACCAGGAGCACACTCAGGGCTCACACAACCTTTGGATAACATTCCAGTTGCCCTACTTTCTAAGATTTGGGAAAACCATTGTCTCTTGGGACCTTGGTTTCCTTATGTAGATAAAAGGAGAACTGATATTCCTATGTCACTGGTTGCTCAGAGAAGTGGATAAGGCAGAGCACAATGGACACAGGGCTTGCCTTTTGCAACTCTCACACCCATGAGTCGCCTCATTAATACCCTCCTCAGACTCAGTACTGAGCACTGACACCAGGCGCCACCCACTCCTGACAACAGCAGCTGTTTAGTCACTGTCAGCCGGCCATGTTTTTCACCCTCAGCAACCAACCCCCAACTAAAACTGCACAAGGCACAGTCTCCATCCTGTAAATGTATCTCACTTCAATGTATCTCCAACACTCTACCCAAAGCCCAGCGCACGATGGTTATCAAAGGACGCTTATGGAGTTGAAAAGGTTTCAAATCTAGTACTGTGCACTCTCCATGTTCACTGAGTTGGGAGAGGGACCTAATAAGAAGAGAGCATGGCAGAGGATCATGTGACAGTGATGCTTTTCACCCTTAAAAACAAAGAGACCATGCATTTATGCGTGAGCTGTGTGCTTCCACTTAAAAGCCCTCACATTTTACACTCGTATCTCTAGGAGTGGAGAAACATCCCTCTTTGGCAGATAAACCAACTTGAGCAAAGGGACTTCTGCTGGGTCACAAAACACAAAAGCAATGGGAGGGTGACTGCTGCCACCTATGTACAAGCGCTGCCACTGCAGGGGCAAACCTGGAGCTCGGCAATCTCAGGGAATCAATAACTCTGCTAACCACACCATCTAACCCAAGAGGAGAACAGCTTCTGACTGGTGTGTGAAATCCAGCGTGTGCCAGAAAGGGCCCCAAGTTACAAACTGCACTCAATATAGAAGGAACAGGAGAAAAGATGCAATTGAATAAACCCCAGAGGCTTAGAAACACAAGTGACCTCGGCCTATAGCCCCACATCAATAGCCCGGCCTTGACTTACAAACAGTGTGCTGGGCAGTGGTGGCACACGCCTGTAATCCCAGCACTCTGGGAGGCAGAGGCAGGCAGATTTCTGAGTTCGAGGCCAGCCTGGTCTACAGAGTGAGTTCCAGGACAGCCAGGGCTACACAGAGAAACCCTGTCTCAAAAAAAGAAAGAAAGAAAGAAAGAAAGAAAGAAAGAAAGAAAGAAAGAAAGAAAGAAAGAAAGAAAGAAAGAAAGAAAGAAAGAAAGAAAGAAAGAAAGAAAGAAAGAAAGAAAGAAAGAAAGAAAGAAAGAAAGAAAGAAAGAAAGAAAGAAAGAAAGAAAGGAAGAAAGAAAGGGAAAGGAAAGGAAAGGAAGAAAGAAAGAAAGAAAGAAAGAAAGAAAGAAAGAAAGAAAGAAAGAAAGAAAGAAAGAAAGAAAGAAAGGTTTCAGTGTCTAGTTTTGCTTTTACTAGGAAAAAATAGCTATCAGCTCCTGCCGTTACCTCTGCTAAACAGCTTCAAGAGACAAAGTTCAAAAGGGAAAGTACAGTCACCTAAGACCCTGGCACAGGCTCGTGGGCAGAAACCAGTTATGCAAGCACAGCTCTGAGGTTTACCAGGAAGGCAGGCCGGCCCTAGAACCGGCAGCACATGGGCAAGAGATAAAAGACACTTCAGCATGGATGCCTTTGAAACCCGAAAAGCTAATTAATCTTAGCCTCTTCAGAAGGCAAAATTAGAGAAGCTGGTGGAGTTGGATATATTCTCTGACTTCTGAACATAATGAAAAATAAAGGGTTCCTCGGGTTAAAGCATTAGAGTCGCTTGGTACAGTTGGTTTTGTCCGAGTGAATATTCATGAGAAGCCAACAAGGCACCTCCTGTTCATTCCATTTCCGGTCTGTTTATTTGCATATGCACATCCCAGGCGCTGTCCAAGGTATCACGGGTTACAGAGGAATCAGGATCAAGATTAATAAAGCTGTGGCTGAAGAGATGGTTCAGTGGGTAACAACATTCTCTGTGCAAGCATGAGGACCTGAGTTCAGATACCAGCACCCACATAAAAAACTGGGGACACACACACACACCTGTAACCCAAACTCAATGGGTGGACGAAAGACAGGTGGATAGCTGGGTCCTACTGACCACCAGGCTAACTAGCTTCAGGTTCAGAGAGAGACAGTAAGACACCTGGCATCCTCTTCTAGCACACTTATGGGGGTGGGAGGTGGAGAGTGAAGAGAGGGGGAGAAAGGGAGGTAGGAACAGAATGCTCTCTCTCTCTCTCTCTCTCTCTCTCTCTCTCTCTCTCTCTCTCCCCCCCCCCCCATTAGAGTACAGAGTCTATCATGAGTACATGCTAGAAACAAAAAAATGCTTAGGGAATACTTTCTCTGAGACGAGACCTCAGCCCTGATCCCCACTGTAACAGCAGAGAAGAAGGTCGTGTTTTATAGCTATCACTCAATCTCCTAGTCCTGTTTGGTCTGCTTACAAACAAGGCCCTCTCTTTCCAGAGATATTAGAAAATGAAGAAATAAATGGATAGTCATTTTGCTGGCAGAAACAAAAAGAAAAGGAAGGAAATAAAGAAGGAAAGAGGAAGAAACAAATGAATGAATGAACAAAGATGATAGATACATAGAAACATAGATGCATATACATAGATAATAGATACAGAGATACAGAGATAGATACATATAAATGATGGGTAGATAGATAGATAGATAGATAGATGCTGGCAGTCTTTTCATTGGCTAGAACTTTATTCGACATAATCCCTTGACAGTGGAGACTCACATCCCACTAAAATGAGAGAATGAGACTTTGGGAAAAAGTACCAAAGCACACAAGGGTCTCTATATATAGTCAGGGATAGACTGGGTTGGAGAACAAATCCTACGAAGATATTCAGAAGCTCCCACCTTAGGGCAGCCCTTCCTGAAGCCATCAGCCGGTTTCAGCACCCTTGCACCATTCCAATGACCAACCTAAAGTGTACTTTGTCACTTGCAACCAGAGAATCCTAACATATACAAGAATCATGGGTACCACACGAGTCTGCCCCAGCACAGCCATCAGTGTGACATTGTCTTGAGATGGTAAGGATGTTACCGCATCTGCCTGGGGCGCCAGATGGGAGTGAACACTTGCCAATGAAACAAGGGATGGGAGTCTACAGCCTAAATTTTACTACTCCTGTGACAGAATAAATCCATTTATCCACATTTTACACAGTACAATGCAGGTACTCTCCTGTAAGAAGATAGGCGAGATGGCAGGACTACACGAGACATCCTTATTTAATCATCTTTCACCAATAAAATGGGGATCAAGACATAATTAACAAATATTAGCAGGCTCAGACTGAAGAGAGGTAAAATGCAAAGTCACTCGGATGAATGGGACATGTATTTATCTCAGGTGCAAAAGCCAGAAGCCCCCAGGATGCATACAGAGTCCTACCTGTTTTCATACGAACCACCAGAAAGGATTTTCTTTTCACAAATGTCTATGTGCAGCCAATTTAATAATAAGAAGCCTCAACTAAACTTTTAAATATTATCTCTCCCAAAAGGGATCCCTTCTTTTTGATGAATAGACTTATGTGCAAAACAATTATACTTAATTATTATTATGGCTTTTCTAATATGGGATTTAATAGATGAACAAGGAGTCAACTCAGTCAGCAGCACAGTGATAAAATTAATTTTCTCACCAGGGGCATTATTTTGAGGTAGCAGTTTTGCAGATAGGAGGGTAGCAGTGTTATTTTTCCCTCCTTTTTTTTTTTTTTTTTTTTAACAAATGCACATTTTGTACTCTAGCAGAAAATAGCACAATAATGCTTCAGTGAATAAAAGTGACTTCAGACCTTCTAGGATTTCAGTTACTCCCTTCCAGATAGACTAAACCAGTCTGGATCCATGACAGAAACCCCTTAACTAGGCCAAGAGCATATTACCAAGCTCAGCAGTCCTGTGCAGCACTCCTTAGAACATATTCAGACTGGTTCAGCCTGGGCTCAAAGGAGAAGGGTAAATTCTTGGCTTAAATAACAATTATTAAGAGAAATTCTGGGGATATGTTTACTCATTAACTCCCTTATTTTTATCCTATCTGTTCATGACATTCTTCTACTATGTCTGAGTCAACAGCCAACCGAAACCTCCATGTCTTCTTTAAACTAACTTAGTTCAAAGCAGAAACAAGCTTACCTTCTGGGCTCCTTGTCTTAAGAATGTACTAGCAAAAGTTTCCAAAATACAGTTGAGAAATCCAGCCCCTGTGATGGAAATTCTGCCTGTTTGGATGAACTCTGTCCTGCAAAAACAACAACAACAAAAAAGACATACAAAATTTACCTCCATGAATTTCCATCTGTATAAAATATGCATATGCAGAAAGTAAATTAAAGTACGCTATAAGCCAAGGAGGGAAACTAGTTAAGAAGAGTCAACAAGCGTAGGAGAGAGAAAAGGAAAGGTGATGGGCAGAAATAGAGCACAATACAGTTTTCCATGTAATTGTCAAAAACTTCATCTTTCATGTCACTTTGCATTGGATATGTAAATTATAGATACCTTCAGCAACATAATTACCATTTATAATTAACACAAAATAACATCCATAATAATTGCGTAATTATTACTTGTTACAACAAAATATTCTATTTGAGGTTGACCTAACTATATAGTTTATTCAGTATAAACAACAATCTAATTTGAATTAGAGAATATTTGTTTCACCATGCAAAATGCCTCTTCAAGAAGCTACCACAGCCATTTTTGCTCAACAGATAGTTTCCAGTTGCTTTCCAATCACTTAATCCTCACGTCCATAGATGGAGAAGCTGCTTTTTTGCAGATGAAGGCTCCTTGCAAAGCACATCAACTGACCGAAGGGCAGAGACCAAGGGCCTGCAGAGTTCCCTTCTGCAAATGGAACGTCTATAACAGAACCCCTCGATCATCCGAGAAGGGGGACAGAAAGGTTATCAGAGCCAGAGACCATGGAGGAGTGATGTCTTCTGGATATGATGAAGATGTTACACCCGTGGACCCTCAACAGCTAAGGCTGCCTGCACAAAACCTGCTCAAGACCACACCAGTCAGCATTTCAGCATGGATACAACAAGGGCTCACAAGGATCACCTCTAGTTACCAACTAGAGGTAATCCACAGTTTCTGAGAAAGACTTAAGTTTTCTTCACAGACAACGCCCCCACCATAGGTTGGCCATGCCTAAGTGGTCAGCCATATACTCATGTGCATATGGGCAACATTAATTGGACTCAGGACAGAGAGAGAGAGAGGGGGGGTTATAATTACAGATGAAGACTATGAAGTTGAAAGGGAAGGAGGGACTCGAGGAGTTGGGAAGGATGTAGATATGATTAAAACACATTGAATTCTTATATAAAATTCAAAATAAAAAAAAACAGTTTTAAAAAAATGATCACTCTTTGGAGGAAGGGTGCTGTATTTCTCAAGACAGATTCTCACTACATAGCTCTGGTAGCCCTGGAACTCTGCAGACCGTGCTGGCCTTGAACTCACACACCCATCTGCCTCTGCCTGCCAAGTTCTAGAACTGAAGCAGGTCACCAACACTGCCCCCAGCTGAAACTATCACTCATTTTGCAGTTGAGGTTACTATAGTTCAGTGTACACAACATCCAATACATTTATTTTCAAGGCAATCAGGGCCAACAGCCCCTTTCATTGTATGACAAACTTAGACTTTCTCCATGACAATAAATGTAGTTAAAAGTGAAATGCCTCTTAAAATTGAATCTTGAGACCAGTTTAGGCTTCCTGAGTGTGAATAAAATATCTACTTTGTCTAACCAATTTTCTCATATGTAAATGGGATCCCAGCATTGCCTGTTTACAACTATGATAACAAAGGAGTTTATGCATATAACACGGATATGAAAAATGATGGACGTGTGCTAAGCATTTGCTAAATGTTAGCAACCGTTGCTAAAGAGAGATAGACAAGCAGAAACTGCAAAGCCAGAAGTCTGTAATAGATATCGAATCCCTACTGCAGAAGTGACAGGGGGCAGACATGCTAACAATTCTATCATTTTAATTACCAAAGTTCTAGTAATATTCATTATCCCTATCCCATAAAACAGAGATTTGGATTACACTTGGGAATTATAGAGAAGATGGCCGAACAGGAAGACTCCAGTTCTCATCTTCCCATGAAAACAATGATTTAACAAAAATACACTAACAAAATTACCTTTGTGAGATCTCCTGAAACCAGTTAGGAGTTGGAGTACCCCCAAGTGAGGTCAGGACCGAGAACAGTCATGCCAAAGAAAGGCAGAAGTGGACTGCTATCGCTCACTGTAGGAGCAACTTTTCTACTGGGAAAAAAAAAAAAAAAAAAAAAAAAAACCTGTGGCAAAATGCCTGAGGCAAGAAAGTGCAGCAGATGGCTGTACTGTTTATTGACAGAGTCACTTGTGATGAGACCAGGTGTCATGTAACCTAGGCTGCCCTCAAAGTCTGCAAGCTAGGGATTGGCCATGACATCCTGATCATCCTGTCCCCAGCTCCGGAGTGCTAAGGTTTTTTTTTGTTTTTTGTTTTTGGGGTTTTGTTTTGTTTTTTTGTTTTGCTTTGTTTTCTGTCATCAAAAACTTTTACTTTATTTTATGTCATTTTTTTTTAAATGACACCCTTCACAACAGCCACAAACAATATAAAGTATCTTGGTGTGACTCTGACCAAACAAGTGAAAGATCCGTATGACAAAAACTTCAAGTCTCTGAAGAAGGAAATGGAAGAAGACCTCAGAAAATGGAAAAATCTCCCATGCTCATGGATTGGCAGGATTAATATAGTTAAAAGGGCCATTTTGCAAAAAGCAATATACAGATTCGACGCAATACCCATCAAAATCCCAACTCAGTTCTTCATAGAGTTAGAAAGAGCAATTCTCAAATTCATCTAGAATAACAAAAAACCCAAGATAGCTAAAACTATTCTCAACAACAAAAAAAATTCTGGGGGAATCAGTATCCCTGACCTCAAGCAATACTACAGAGCAATAGTGTTAAAAAAAAACTGCATGGTATTGGTACAGTGACAGGCAGGTGGATCAATGGAATAGGATTGAAGATCCAGAAATAAACCCACACACCTATGGCCACTTTATCCTCAACAAAGGGGCTGAAAACATCCAGTGGAAAAAAGATAGCCTTTTCAACAAATGGTGCTGGTTCAACTGGAGGTCAGCATGCAGAAGAATGCGAATTGATCCATCCTTATCTCCTTGTACTAAGCTCAACTCCAAATGGATCAAGGATCTCCACATAAAGCCAGACATTCTGAAGCTAATAGAAAAGAAACTGGGGAAGACCCTTGAGGACATTGGTACAGGGGGAAAGTTCCTAAACAGAACACCAATAACTTATGCTCTAAGATCAAGAATTGAAAAATGGGACCTCATAAAATTACAAAGTTTCTGTAAGGCAAAGGACACCATCAAAAGGACAAATCCACAACCAACAAATTGGGAAAAGATCTTCACCAACCCTACATCCGACAGAGAGCTAATATCCAATATATACAAAGAACTCAAGAAGTTAGACCCCAGAAAACCAAATAATCCTATTAAAAATGGGGTACAGAGCTAAACAAAGAATTTTCACCTGAAGAATTTCAGATGGCTGAGAAGCATCTTAAAAAATGCTCAACATAATTAGTCATTAGGGAAATGCAAATCAAAACAACCCTGAGATTTCACCTTTCCCCAGTCAGAATAGCTAAGATTAAAAACTCAGGAGGCAGCAGGTGTTGGTGAGGATGTGGAGAAAGAGGAACACTCCTCCACTGCTGGTGGGGTTGCAAATTGGTACAACCACTCTGGAAATCAGTCTGGCAGTTCCTCAGAAAACTGGGCTGGTCACTTCCATAGGATCCTGCTGTACCAATCTGGGCATATACCCAGAGGATTCCCTAGCAGGTAATAAGGATATATGCTCCACTATGTTCATAGCAACCCTATTTATAATAGCCAGAAGCTGGAAAGAACCCAGGTATCCCTCAATGGAGGAATAGATACAAAAAATGTGGTATATATACACAATGGAGTACTATTCAGCCATTAGAAACAATGAATTCATGGATGGAGCTGGAGAACATCATACTAAGTGAAGTAACCCAGTCTCAAAAGATCAATCATGGTATTCACTCACTAATAAGTGGATATTAGCCTAGAAAATTGGAATACCCAAAACATAATCCACACATCAAATGATGTCCAAGAAGAACGGAGGAGTGGCCCCCGGTTATGAAAAGACTCAGTGTAGCAGTATAGGGCAATACCAGAACAGAGAGGTGGGAAGGGGTGGATGGGGGAACAGGGGGAGGGAAGAGGGCTTATGAGACTTTCGGGGAGTGGGGAGCCAGAAAAGGGGAAATCATTTGAAATGTAAATAAAAAATATATCAAATTAAAAAAAATTCTATATTCTTTGTTTACATTCCAAATGATTTCCCCTTTCCCAGTTCTCCCCTCCCCATAAGACCCATAAGCCCCCTTCCCTCTGCCAATTCCCCAATCATCCCCCTCCCATTTCTCTGTCCTGGTATTCCCCTACAATGCTAGATCAAGCCTTTCCAGGACCAGGGCCCTCTCCTTCCTTCTTCTTGGGAATCATTTGATATGTTAATTGTGTCTTGAGTATTCAGAGCTTCTAGGCTAATTAATATCTACTTATCAGTGACTGCATTCCATGTGTATTCTTTGTGATTGGGTTACCTCACTTAGAATATTTTCCAGTTCCAACCGTTTGCCTAAAAATTTCATGAATTCATTGTTTTTAATCGCTGAGTAGTACTCCATTGTGTAAATATACCACATTTTCTGTATCCATTCCTCCACTAAGGGACATCTGGGTTCTTTCCAGCTTCTGGCTATTATAAATAAGGCTGCTATGAACATAGTGGAGTATGGAAAAAGAAGCTAATTTACCCAAGAGGAGTAGAAGACAGGAAATCATCAAACTCAGGGCTGAAATAAATCAAGTAGAAACAAAGAGAACCATACAAAGAATCAACAAAATCAGGAGCTGGTTCTTTGAGAAAATCAACAAGATAGATAGACCCTTAGCCAGACTGACCAAAGGGCACAGAGAAAGTATCCAAATAAACAAAATTAGAAATGAAAAGGGAGATATTACAGAAACTGAGGAAATTAAAAAAAAAAAAACCATCAGATCCTACTACAAAAACCTATATTCAACACAACTGGAGAATCTAGAGGAAATGGACAATTTCCTAGACAGATAACAAATACCAAAATTAAATCAGGATCAAATAGATCATCTAAACAGTCCCATAACCCCTAAAGAAATAGAAGTGGTCATTGAAAGTCTTCCAACCAAAAAAAGCACAGGAGAAGATGGTTTTAGTGCAGAATTCTGTCAGACCTTCAAAGAAGACCTAACACCAATACTCTTCAAACTATTCCACAAAATAGAAACAGAAGGAACACTACCCAACTCATTCTACGCGTCCACAATTACGCAGTTACCAAAACCACACAAAGATGCAACAAAGAAAGAGAACCTCAGGCCAATTTCCCTTATGAACATTGATGCAAAAATACTCAATAAAATTCTTGCCAACTGCACACCTGTAATCCCAGCACTCTGGGAGGCAGAGGCAGGTGGGTTTCTGGGTTCAAGGCCAGCCTGGTCTACAGAGTAAGTTCAAGGATAGCCAGGGCTATACAGAGAAACCCTGTCTGGAAGAAAAAAAAAATTCTTGCCAACCGACTCGAAAAACACATCAAAATGATCATTCAACATGATCAAGTAGACTTTATTTCATCCCAGGGATGCAGGGTTGGTTCAATATATGGAAATCCATCAATGCAATCCACGACATAAACAAACTCGAAGAGAAAAACCACATGGTCATTTCATTAGATGCTGAAAAAGCTTTTGCCAAGTGCTAAGTTAATAGCACACAGCACCATGCCGGGCTGTGAGGAGAGGTGTTTCAGGTCCTGGTTCATAGGATGGAGCCATGGTGGTGGAGAAAGTCTGGCTGCCTGGCCAGCTCTGGTCCATGCCATTGGGAACCTAGTTGCCTACATCTCAGTGGATTCACAAACCAAGAAGAAAACAAACAAACAAACAAACAAAACAAGGCCCTCAGCTGGCTTTCTTCTTTCTCCTTTTTTTCTCCAGTCAGGACCTCAGTGCCGTGCGCGCGCGTGTGTGTGTGTATGTGTGTGTGTGTGTGTATGTGTGTGTGTGTGTATGTGTGTGTGTATGTGTGTGTGTGTGTGTGTATGTGTGCCACCCACATCCAGTGAGGATTTTCCCCAGTTTAACTTAACCCAGACTAGAGAAGCTCTTATAGACACCCAACCCTGTGCCTCACTATTGCCCTAGATATTCCTTAATCCATCTAAATTAGCCACCAACCACTGATAGCTCCTCCCAGCTAGCACAGCAGAGCAGAAAGAGGAAAAAGACTACAAAAGCCAGTTTCTCCTACATAAGCAAAAGGAGATAAATGTTCTTTCAACACAGGCTTCAGCAAGCATTGCCCGGGGACATGACTCAAGGGCAGGAGGAAGCAGTACACTTGGAGGCTTGCTGGTCACTGGGGGGGGGGGGGGGGGGGGGGGAGCCAACACAGCAGGTAGGTACAGCCTTTAAGAGCCTGCAGTACCCGAAACAGATCACAACCGGCTCCATATAATAGAGCCTTCTTCTGCATCTGTGAAATTGTATAAACTCCAATAGAAGATACTCTGGAAAAAGTTTGAGAGGCCTGCACACTCTCTTGCTTTGCTGACGCCTGAGGCTCCTCTGTTAAAAAGTCTGTCCATGATAAATGGGAAAGGCGGGTTATTGTTACATAGATCCAAATCTCTCTAAAAAAAAAAAAAAAACACAGGACTTATGAGCACCGGCACACACACACACACACACACACATGCGAAAATGGCCCAGTCACAGAACCAAATAAATTTCTAGAAACTCACCCTAAAGAAACAGGTACATGAATTACCTAACAATGAACTTGAAATAATTATTTTTAAGAGGTTCAATTAGGCACACACACACAAAAATCAAACAACTAAATGAATTCAGGAATTTGAATTGTGAACAAGATGAGAATATAAACCACTTAAAGGAGAGAAAGCAGCAGTAGCAAGGAACTTGAGGACAGGCTGTTGACGACATAAAAATGAAGAGACCTGGTGAGGGCTTTGATATATGGATGCTGTCAGGTGGGCAGCCCATGCTATACTGATAGATTGCATTATACTACTCACACACACGTGGAGTCTTAAAGGAGAAACCATTGAAAAAGGAGAAGAGAGATTACACAAAGCAATACTGGCCCCAAATCCCCAGATTTTAAAAACAGGAAATGTGCATACAAATTCAAAAATCTCAACAAACTCCAACTCGGAGGTGTCTGAAGAAATGACATCAGGCGCGTTACCCAGTATGAAAGGTCACAGGAAGATTATTGAAGGCAGCAAGAGAAAAGTAACCTGTCGCATACAAGGGGCTTCTGGGAGGCTGGCAGGGGATTATTTCTTCATTGGAAACTTCACAGGCTGGAGGGAATTGGGTTAATATATTCAGTCAGCACACCAAAAGAAAAAAAAATAAACCAAGAACTCAGCGAAACTACCTTCTAGAAAGGAAAAGGAAGTTCAGATTCCTTAGCTATACAAAACTGAGTGTACACATCCCCACTAGAGACTTGGGTTGTAGTTGGCCTGGCCTCATTCATTTGATGAAACCATCGACTTCACAGTTACTATATGCTCTATATTATATATTGTATATAATTACACACACATAAAAATATCGCAGAGCCACGGAAAGGACTCAGTGGGTAAGATTGCTTCCTGGGAAGCATGAAGAGCGTAGTGCAAATTCCCACATTAAAAAACTATGTATAACAACACACACTTGCCTGTAACTGCACAGGCTAGGGCAGGTGGACCCAAAGGATCAGAGGGATGTGATGGTAGCCAGGCTAGCTCCTGGTTCAGTGAGAGGTCCCGTCTCATGGAAAATAAGCAGGACACCTAATGTCTTCCTCCAGCCTCTATACATACAGAGAGATGACCATACCCTCAGACACACACATGCACATTACACATCACACACATACACCATACACATATACACCACAAAAATACAACAGCCTCGAATATCGGTTTTATAAAAACAAAACATTCCTTTTTAAAATGCCAGTGGGACTAAGAAACATTTTCAGTGAAGGCACCCGCTAACTGTGGCTTACCCTTCACTTCACGTCCTCTTAGGTCGTCAACCTGCTTTTTCTTTCCCATGCCATACAGAGGCCTAGAGACTCTTCCAGGATCTCAGTGTCGTGTAACAGGAAAGGGGCAAGTCTGAGAGAGTCAGCCTCAGCCGATGGAGGCAAAGCTTTCCAAGGCAGAAAGCCTATTAGGGCCGAGGCACAAATCTGGAGCCTCAGACAAAACCTGAAGAGCCACACCCCTAGATTGCTTTCTATTGCTGTAATAAAAACCATTCCCAAAAAGTAGCTTGGGGAGGAAAGGGTGTATTTGTCTTATACTTCCACATCACAGTCCATCCCTGAGGAAATCAGAACAGGAACTCAGCCTGGAGGCAGGAACTTGAAGCAGAGCCCATGGAGGAATGCTACTTCCCGGCTTGCTCAGCTGTCTTACAGCACCCAGGATGGACGTCCAAGGGCGTCACTGCTTGTAGTGGGTTGGGCCCTCCAACATCAATCACTTCCAAAGAAGGTGCCTTGCCTTCTCAACTGTGGTTCCCTCTCAGATGAATCTACCTTGTGTCAAAGTGACAAAACAAAAACAAAACAAAAAAAAAACAACTAACCGGCACACATTATCTAAAAATGTCCATGCATGGCACGGACTTCATCAATCCTGTGAGAGTCTCAGGAAGCGCATGGTATCGGAGTTAGACGGTATCCCAAGGAAAGGGACTTCCCTGCAGAGTAACTGACACAGAATAACGCTGCTGGAGCACCAGTGACCTTTGCTTCCACAACCAATGCCTGTAGACAATTCCTTAGGCCCCATTTGCAGGGCAATTCTTACACTCCATGAGTGCGACCACATTTGTTAAATGAACTAGATAAAATTCTTTGCAAGTAGACTACTCGGTATGGAAAATATTTTCTCAATTCTCCTTACTTATTTATATCTTACAGAAAGGAGAAAGAGCCCAAATCTCCTGTGCCTATGTTCCTGGGTGTGTATATATACATGCATCAGAAACACACAAAAAATATTCTGAGAAACACTGGACTCAACAAGACATGGTTTTAGTCAATATAGGTAGTATGACCTTGTCTTTTCTAGTCTTTTCCCAGTGCTAAGTATTCCGGGCCTTATGCAAGATGGCAAGTTCTCCATCACTTAGAATCAGCCCCAGCCCATAAACTCTTCCTTAGGTCTAACAGCAGTACCTACGTTTAGATGAAGCTCACAGCAAAAACCTACAACTTTAGGCCTCCTCCCTCTCACCTCCTACCTTGCATAGAGAGTTATCCTACCCAAAAGGACACATACACCTCTGCCTAAGCAGCCTCTTAGCCTTAAGCTCACTTAAAGTGCTTTGTTCATGTAAAACCACATTCTAGTGACACTAATCTCTCCTGTCTTTATTCTGGATTAGTCGGTGTAGACTTTTACAGTGATTTTAATATTTAAAATGAGAAGCTGAAGAGGCTCCCACTCTTCGGGAGATGAACCCTTCAGTCCTCAAGCACGTGTAGGTGAGGGATTAATCAAAGTCTCTCTTAGATCATATTCTAACCAGTGTTTCTTTCTGCCAGTTTGAAAAGTGGGTTCTCAGAAAAGCATGCTCAGGTTTATCCACGTGTCAGAGAGCAGCAGGCAGGTGGTAACAAGGGTCACGTCCTTGCCATCCAGAAGACGGGAGTTCACTGTACTGTACTTTAAGACAGCCAGAGAAGAAAATACTGAAGTTTCTCAATAACTCAAAGCACAGAGTAGTTTCTCCTTGTGACACAAGACTGACACAAGACTATCCCAAATGCCTCTTGTCGGGACGAGCCTCTGTTTAAATGTCTCTGTAACCCACTGCTGGCTATGCAGCGTAGCTTAACATCAGCTGTTTTCTTCTGGTTTGTGATCACTGAAAAACAGGAAAGAATTAGGGCTGAGGCGATAGCTCAGTGGGCAAACAGTTACACAAGTGGGAGGATCCCCAGAACTCATGGAAAGCTAGATTATAGATCGTGTCTATAATCCTAAAGCATTTATGAAGAGATAGGAGAATCCCAGGAAATGTCCAAAAGCTCGTGAGCCAGCTACCCTAGTGTAGAAAGTGGCAAACAGGAGACCCTTTCCCAAACAAAGCAGAAAGTGAGGTGACCCAACAACCAAGAACATTCTCTACCATTAGTGAGCTATCAGCTTCTAACACACACACACACACACACACACACAAATCCACACATGCACACACAATTTTTAAAAGAAAACAACAACAACAAAAAAAAGGAGCTGAAGAGATGGCTCAGTTGTTAAGAGCACTGGCTGCTCTTCCAGTGAACCTGGGTTTGATTCCCAGTACCTGTGTGGCAGCCCACAACCATCTGTAACTCCAGTTCCCAAGTCCCAGAGGTTGTAATGCTCGCTCCTGACTTCCACAGGCAATGCATGTGGAAATCAGGATACACAGAAAACATGCAAGCAAAATCCCTATACACCATAAATACATTTTAAAAGAAACAAAACGGGATAGACTGTAATGTTAACAAAATCTGGAAGCATTAGGATTAGAGTTGCAATTTATTTATTATACTCTTGTGTTGTTTATAAATCTTATATACTAGGTACATATTACTTTGGCAATAATATAAAATTAGTAGTAAGCCATGACTATCATTTCTATAGACGTAAAACATTCTGGATATGTTCTGAACAACCAAGAACCATTTTCAGTAAAAGTGCAGCTAGCATGGGCTAGCCCATCATTAATCACCTTGTGGGTCTCCCATACTCTGAAAGGTTGGTTCTTCCTCTCTAGCCTGCACATGAAGTGGGTGGTGTTTATAACAAGTGGGTGGTGTTTCCTCCTTCTGCTTCCTCTCTGTTTACGCCTACAGACAGGACAACACCACACTCGCCTTACACAGATTTCCCACACTCTTGTTCACACTCAAAACTCTCCATGGTGGCCGTGTACATTATACACTGGACTATACATTCCCAGAGGCTGCCTATGCATTGGAAATTAGTTCCTCTGTATAAATATGAAGAAACTGTACTAAAGAGATGTTGAAAAACTTACCCAAGGGCAGAAGAGTTGATCCCATTCAGATCCATCATGCTCAACCACAAACCTTCCCTTTCTCTGCCCCTACTCACTGATACCCAGGAGATCATCAGCCACAAGCATCACAGTTCTGTTCATCAGTCACCCATTGTGTCCAGTTTATTTCCGCTGACCCTTGGAGGCCACGCCTTTCTGCCCTTTTTACCGCTACTGCCTGATATTTTCACAGCTCCTTCTCTTTTTACTTCCAAGTCAACTGCCTCCCCCAGGGTCATTGTCCCTAGAATGGAATTCCTCTACTTCACCCTGTCCAAACATCAGCTGTCACCTCTCTGCCCGCTTACTGAGGTGGAACAGATGAAGCCTGACTACTCAGACACTGAGTTACACTTACCAGACACCTATGTTTGCTGCATGTAGGTAGAGAATGCCCAGTTTCATCCCTGCCTAACGTTCCGCTTGCTGAAAACATGCGACATTACTTATCCTTTTTCAGCACTGACAGGTAGCATGGTCTGACTTGTGTGTATTATCAACAGTGCTGTTATGAACAATACGTCATGATTCTAAGTATGTGTGTCCACGTGTCACTCTAGTGTCTAGCAGTCAAATGTCTTACTAAAGAAGTCTAATTTTTTTCTAAGTAGAAGTACCTCTTTTTTTCTCCATTACAATATCAATTTCATTTATAATAACTAGCATGTAGTAAGAAATCACTAAATGTACTAGGAAGGAAGGGGGAGGGCAGGAAGACGGGTGGAAAAAAAGATGTACAAGATTATTTTGTCAAGGAAATGATGCAGCAGCTAAGGTCAGTAGGGGGCAGTCTTCACCAGCTGAGCGACCAGCCAACAGCAACACGGCAACATCTGTGAATGAGACTGGCTTCCTTTGGCAGTGCCAGGAGCAGAGTTATTTTGTGTCCATACACAGGCAATTCAACATACAGCACACTGGAACCATGAAAGAGAGCACACATTCCGAATCTAAGAGCTCTGAAAATTAACAGGCGTTTAAACAACCAAGACTCCTTTCCTATTTTAACTATTTAAGGTATCTTTCCTTCTAAATGTGGGGAAATAAGAGTCCAGGGAAAACACAGATAAAGACAAATCCCCAGGTCACAGGGCCACGGACTCAAAAGGTCAGTTTACAGAAAAGCAGAGTCTCTTAGTGAGATCCTGGCCTGGATTACTGTACTGGCTGGCTAGGTGTGGCAAACCTTGTCTAATGTCTAATTATCTTCATGATGGAAATTTAATTAAAGTGCCTTTGAAGGGAGGGAAAATATTCCACTGGAGTTATGATTTGGTCACATCGCAGTTCCAATCACGAGTTTAGGGCCTTCTATAACCACACAGAAAGAGGGATGCCCCAAAGGAGACAGGGGGCATTGCAGTCAGCAGGCTCACTCACTGAACAACCCCCAAGTCTAACACTGCTGCAGTGGGCCCCCTGGCGGACACTCGCTCCCACCATGACAGATCATGTGGTCTCTCACCCCTGCTATTTGGCAAAACCCATCTCTGTAGCCATGATCCCTGGAGACTCACACAGTCCACAGATCTCTCAAGTACACAGTTTTCAGCTAACATAAGCAAGTACACAGGCTACCTACTGGACAGATAGACAAACACAACTTCAGGACAGGGATGGTTGAGGCCACTCCTGAAATCATCCTCTTGGGTCCTCACCTGGCTTCCATATCACATAAGTAAATTCCCGGAACTTCTCTAAACTTTCGACTCCTCTGTTAAATGAGATTTATACCTACTACTTGAATTATCTCACAGTTACATAAAGCCATCTGTATAAGGTTCTCTAGGTAATACACAATTGCTCAGATTGCATTTTTATGCAATCTAACAACCACCTGCTCTGGAGATGAAACCCCCCCACCCCAGTGGGCTGGACCCTCCCACATCAATCATTAATCAATAAAATGTCCCAACAGACAATCTACTGGTGAAACTGATGGAAGCATTTTTTCAACTGAAGTCTAGTTTTTTAGTTGTGAATAAAAAAAATAACCAGCACCCCTTTGCGATGGTTAGAACATTCATACAAAGCTTATTTGCGGAAGATTTGATCCCAGATACAACATATAGAGGTAGGGCTTTTTGGAAATGAGTGGACAGAGGTAAGGTTGAGATAATGAATGGGCTAATCTCTTGGCCTGGGTTGAGATTGGGAAGCAGATAGAAAGGAGGAACTACAACATGAGGTCCTCTGAAGAGTATAGCTCAGACTCATTCTCTCTTTCCCTCCCTCTCCTTGGGTGCTGAGAGGCGGGTGGCTTTCTCTGCAAGCTTGATAGAAAGCACCAGAACCATCCAGCCATGTACTAGAATGTCTGAACAAGGGAGACAAAGCAAATGTTGCCCCTATTAAGTTGGGGGTTTTCCCTCCGGAATGTTGTCACAGTGACAAAATACAAAATACAGCCCAGCTCTGATGACAATCAAGTTTCTTGGTCAACAAGCCTGCTGACAATGGGGTAATCTGAGTCTGCAGACTGTCACCTCAGTGTTCCTCTTTATTGTCTTGGGATCTTGGGTTTGGCACCACATTATTGCCTCGCCGATAAAACACTATCACTTTAATATTCTAAGTATTTGATTTATTATAGAGGCAAAACTAACACACAAGGAAGAAATGTGCCCACGGCATGTGGTCCCTGATGGCAGGGGGTAGCAGACACTTTCTCATGCATCAGGATCCCAGAGGTCTCGCTTCTTCACCTGTCCCTTCATCTGTCATTCCTCTCACTCTCGTGTACATTCAAGAGCCTGCTGAGTTTCCTATGCTTTTTAGCAAGAATTTTTTTCCACTGGGAAGGGTTTGCTGCTTGCCGGAGAATCAGATTATCAACTTCCTGTCACGCTTTACAAGATTAACAAGAACTTTGTGGAAAAAATGGGGGTGCCGGCTCCATATCTGCTTATCAGTAAGGCCACAGGACAACGGCTGGTTATCAAAGTTTGCAAAGCTTCGAGGCAGATTCACCCGGAGCCTCTATAAAACTAGACTCGCTGTAACATAGTTATACTTCTTATTTCCCCTCTGAACCTTGGACTAAGACACAACTCTAAACCAATGGAGGATTTAAAAAAAAATCAATATATGTCCACTAAGATATTTCAAAAGCTCTCACTTGTAAGTGCCACAGAATGCTGTCCTGGCTAAACATCATTGTTTCCAACTCAGTGATCATCACTTTTCAAGCATGGTTCCTTTTAAGAGCTACTCAACATCGGAAGCATTCACTCACCATTAGTGACAATAACTCGTGCTCGCTCCATGTTTAAACCCTCAAAGAGTAGACCAGTCCCACTTGGGATCTTACTAAGTCTTCATATCACTCTGTGATTGAGCTCAAGTCAGCTATTCCCAGAGCATAGAGCATACAGGTGACCAAGAACATCAATGAGACCTCCCCATATCACTGCACAAGACTCCGTCTACCCAATCCCACCAGAGTTTCCCAAATTCTACTTGCCCTCTGACCTTTTCCCGTATCAGCCCTTTTTCAGTCCCATCCACCACTCCCAGTATTGACTAGATGTACCACCTGAATCCCATGAACATCAAGCATTCTTCTGTCAAACAGAGAGGAGCATCTTTTGCACATCACACATTGTGCATGACTCCAGGTTACAGAAAACCATGACATCAGGCAAAACCCCCACAAGGCAGGAAGTGGTAAGGAAAACAGAACAGACTGATTATGTGAACACAAACAGCAGAAGGCAAATGTGGTCCTTTTAGAGGTCAGTCATCCTGAGCCCGGATAAGGCTCTCTCTCTTCCCAGATGTAGAGTTTGAGCAGAAGGGACCTTGGGCTCAGCTTGTCATAACCAGCAGTGCACTCTGTTAATTGTCAGATCACCCTCTGGTGTTCTGGAAATCAAGGTCAATGTGAGGAGAGGGAGTTGTGTCTGCAGATGAAAGCAGTAGTACTTATTCAGGCTATTAGGTAACAACACCCTCAAGCCCTTCAGCATCAGGACCGAGGCTTAGAAATAATTGTCAAGTAAAGTGGGTAGAGCCAGAGAAACCATGAGTCTGGAAATTGATCAAAAGATGGCTGTACCAACCTTAAATTCTCACAGAAGTCACCCAACTACCACATCTGCTGCTGTCAGAGGCGTAAATGATTCTTGAGGAAGAAAGAGATGGGTGCACAAAGAAACTGCCCAACAATTACCTCTTGAAAGACATAAATCATACTACTTGATTTGTCAGGTAATTACTTGAAACTTGGCACTTTTAGTCAAGAAATCTAAAACTGACAACTTCAAAGGTTAGATACCTATTTATTAGAATGAGTAATATTCACCAGAGGAGCCTCTATAAAACTATAAAACTAGGCTGTTCAACCCACTAATTTAATCTGTTTGTAGAATTGCATGTGTGCTTTCAATGTCTATTGTACTATTATAGGAATGGTTTCACTGAAATTTTCATAAAAACTGAACCTTCAGCCTTCTTAGTATCTACTCAGCTGAGCATTTTAAAGTCAGATGTGAGGTCTCATACCGTCAAGGATGGAGTATTGGACATGGAGTAGCTCAGACAGGAGTCACTGAGATGCTACACTGAGGGTAGAAGATTCATCACATCTCCCAAAGCAAAACCTCCACCAAGGGAGAAACTGAAGATACAGATACTTCAAGTACTGGCTAGTTTTGTGTGTCAACTTGACACAGGCTGGAGTTATCACAGAGAAAGGAGCTTCAGTTGGGGAAGTGCCTCCATGAGATCCAGCTGTGGGGCATTTTTTCAATTAGTTATCAAGTGGTGAGGGCCCCTTGTTGGTGGTACCACCTTTGGGCTGGTGCTCTCGGGTTCTATAAGAGAGCAAGCTGAGCAAGCCAGGGGAAGCAAGCCAGTAAGAAACATCCCTCCATGGCCTTTGCATCAGCTCCTGCTTCCTGACCTGCTTGAGTTCCAGTCCTGACTCCTTTAGTGATGAACTGTAACGTGGAAGTGTAAGCTCAATAAACCCTTTCCTCCCCAACTTGCTTCTTGGTCATGATGTTTGTGCAGGAATAGAAACCCTGACTAAGACACTTCACCTTGCCCAAAACTATGAATAGTATGGGATGTAGAGAAGGCAAAGCTGTCTTTCAGAACTGCCTTTCTTAGGTCAAGTAGCAATGACAAAAACCAAAGCAACTGTACATCTATCATGGTCCAAACAGTACAATAAAAGTCTATTGTAAGGGAAAAAAGAGTAAATAAGATTACTCAGAACTACATGAGCGCTCAAGAACTCACAGCAGCTGTGGGCCTTTACCTTCTATCATAGAAGAGGAGGGGTCCATATGGCCTCACCCCTCCTGGAAGAGCTACTAACAGAAAATGGTTATCAGACAAAGAAGTAACAGCCCATCCCCCAGTAAGTAATCCGCAGAGCATGCTTGTGCAAACAGTTCTAATTTAATTTGATGGACCACACACACACACACACACCATGAAAGGAGAAGGGGAGACTCATGGGAAGAATGGTTTCAGCAGGAAAGAACATAGAATGAGAGAGAGCAATGGGGGGAGGGGTGAAAGTGACCAAAGTCCATGATCATATATGTATGAAATCGCTGATGAATTAAATTTTGTATTATCTATATAAAATATATTATATACAAGTATATATACATTTATTGTTTGTTTGTTTGTTTTTTGAAGCAGGGTTTCTTTGTATAGTCCAGGCTGTCCTGGAACTAGTTCTGGAAACCAAGCTGGCCTTTGCTTCCTTAGTACTGTGTTAAAGGCATGCATGCACCACCACCACCGCCGGGCTCTTCTTATTTTTAAAAGGGCCAGAGCAATGTCTCAGCAGGTAAAATTACCTCACCAATCCTGACAATCTGAGTTAAGTTCCCAGGACACACACAGTGGAAAGCGAGAACTAAATCCTACAAGTTGTCCTCTGACCTGCAAGTGCATGCCCTGGAGCAAGCACACATGTGCACACGCACACATGTGCACACGTACACACATGCACAAGCACACATGCACACTAAATAAGTACATCCAGAAGTTTTCAGTTACAAAATTAGAACTCAAAACTAATAAATGCACCGGCTAGAATGCATAGGCATCAGTGCTGGACTGCCTTAGTTCTGAGGCTGTGAAGCTAAGGGCAAGAGATGGCAAGCTTCCTCTGTCTTCTTAGTCAAAACCGCAGTTTCCGAGAGGCAGTCACTGGCCACACATGGGTGCTGAGCCTTCAGATCAGTAATGGCATACTTTAATCAATAGATGCCAGAAGCTCATTAGGAATTTATGTAAAACAGCCCTTAACAACTGTTTATACTAATTATATAGAGATATGATATTTTGGATGTATTGGGTCAAATCAAATATATTATTGACATTAAAGAATCAGTTCAGACACAAATGCTAAGAAATTAATAAGCCTATCTCAGAATAGAGGTTTGTAGAAAGCAAACTATCATTTCTTTCTTCTTCCAAATATTTTTTTTTTTGATTTGGTTTTTTCGAGATAGGGTTTCTCTGTGTAGCCCTGGCTGTCCTGGAACTCACTCTGTAGACCAGGCTGGCCTCGAACTCAGAAATCCACCTGCCTCTGAACTCCCAGAGTGCTGGGATTACAGGTGTGCACCACCACCGCCCGGCTCTTCCAAATAAATTTAAAACAGGGCACCACTATTCTCCATTTTCTAAGTAAAAGCACACTCCCACAAGAGATACTTTTAGTTTTGCTCTGTAGCTTTATCTACTTTTCTATTTTCTGGTTTGTCCTGAGAAGTCATAAGGGCAAGGAGGACACCAGCCAGGAGTCTGAGTCCAGAGACCCTGAAATTCGCCAAAACGCTCCACATGGCGTCCTGGACCTACCAACACCGGTCACTGTGCCACAGAGTAGACAACAGTAAGTACGTACACTCGTCTGTGCCAAATACACAATAGCCCTCCATACACATCTTTCCTGGACTTAAATCTGGCTCTGGAAGTCCAACAGCAGGTTTCTAGCCCCATCCCTCCTAAATGAGGACAGGAACACTTCGGGGGATGGCATAATTAGATGACACAGAATGTAAACATGGAGCAGAGTCTTGTGAGTCTTGAAGGTTAATGGGAAATAGGTACAAACAAAATTTCTGCTTCTGTATTTTGAACTACGCAACTGAGGCTACAGTGGAAGAGTGCCTGCCTAGCTTGCCAAAGTCCTCAGCAACACACATTCATATTCTCTCTCTCTCTCTCTCTCTCTCTCTCTCTCTCTCTCTCTCTCTTTGCCTTACCTTTCCCCCTCCCCTTCCCCTCTCCTTCTCTCTCTCTTTCTCTCCCCATAGATCACAAAGTTAACAGGTTGGGGGTACAGCTCAGTGTGGGGAGTGCTTGCCTAGCAGACACCAAGGCCTGGGCCCCGTCCCCAGCACCATATACACCATGTGGGGTGGCATCAGCCTGTAGTTCTAGTACTCAGGAAGTTCAGGGTCATTCTTGGCTACATAATGAATTGAAGGCCAGTCTTGGTGTCATGAGATTCTGTCTCCAGAGAAAATAATTAAATACGTGATAAAATATACAATCGCAGAGATTTTCGTTATAACACTGTCATCATCGCTAAAAGTTCAGAAACCTAGGAGTCAAATTAGAATGGACCAGGACTAATAAGCAAATAAGCATGATCTCTAGTTAACGTGATTTGTTTCCCAGGACTGATTAATACTAGATAATTTGTTTTTTGAAGCAGGGTTTCTTTGTATAGTCCAGGCTGTCCCATAAGCATAATTTTTTCATTAAAAAAAAATACCTACAAAGTGAAAAGTTCTTTTGGGTTATCAGAGAAAATCATAATTTAACTGTCATGAACTGAACAAGTATTTGGTTCAGCTTTAAGACTACCCAACACCCAAATATAATACTAAGTAACGATAGCAGTAGCACAGACCAATCCTAAAATAAAGAGAATGAAGCCATGCATGGAATTGGACAGTGTCATTCCCGTGCTATATCTGCATACCAACATCTGCATACCAACATCTGCATACCAACGGCAGAGCTCTGCTCTCCGGCCTGTCTTTAATCCCACCACGCATGCCCTATGTTAGCTTTTGGCATGAGCAAAATAAAAACCATTTATTTTGCCTCTGGGGCTTCCTTACTGTCATTGACATATGGCCAAGTTGTGCAAGAGGGAATGATCTGGAGAAAGGCTGGGCCTTGAGAATGGCTTTTGCATAGGGACAATTAGTTATTTGAAGGTTTTCCTAGTTTCATTACAACTGTAGCTATACAATAAAAAAATTTCAAGCCACACAGAACAGTAACAATAAAACACAGTAAACTATCCCCTAAAATCACATTAGTCACTGTAATGGTTTAGTGCTTGTGATGTTTTATTTTTGTTTCTAAATCTATCTTTAGGGAAGCTGAGGCAGGAGGATGGCAGGAACCTGGAAGTTTAAGACAAGTTAGAATAAATACTCGGACACTTCTCTCAAAAATAAAACAAGTTGCCTGCGGAGATGGCTCAGCAGTCAAGAAGCAGGGCTGAGTCTCGTCCTCAGCACCCACATAGCACTTCAGGCATCTGTAACTCTTCCTCCAGTTCTGGCCTCTGCAGGCATGAGGCATGCACGCGGCACACATGTATACATATAGGCAAAACACCATACACATAAAAATATAGAAATCTTTTTAAAAACCTATCTTCAAGGGACTGATTGTTTCTCGCCCATTTACTTATAAAAACTTAATGTGTATTAATTAATTATCAGCTATACTGCAGAGAAATGAACACTGGTGCGTGCTGTTATGGAGTTCAAATTTGTATTAAAATTGGAAAACAATGTGGCAGAATCTGTGTTATATAGACCATATGTCTATGTACCCCCAAATTTATGAGTTGACATTTTTATTGTATTGCTTTGCATTGCCGTGTGTGTGTGTGTGTGTGTGTGTGTGTATGTGTGTGTGTGTGTATCTGTGTCCATGTGTGTGTGTCCTTGTGTGTGTGTGTGTGTGTATCTGTGTCCGTGTGTGTGTGTGTGTGTGTGTGTGTGTGTATCTGTGTCCATGTGTGTGTGTCCTTGTGTGTGTGTGTGTGTGCGCGCGCGCGCGCTGGGGATAGAACCAAAGAGCTCATGCATGGGAGAAGAGCTGCCTCCACCCAGCTGCCCCCCAAGAGGCAGAAGGAGTTAGGACATTAGTTCTTTGGGAAATAACTTGTTTACCTGATTCCATGAACCCAGCTATGGAATCTGTTCCATGGAGAAGAGCAATGCATCTGCTCCCTAACATCAGGATTAACAGAAGACAGACGTCTGCAAAGCTAGAGGCAGGCCTCACAGACACAGGATCTGCCAGCATCCACAGACTGGACTTCCCAGCCTGCAGAACTATGACATCAGAGGTGTTGCTTGATGCACAGAGACTGTAGTATCTAATTATAGCAGCTCAAACCAAGATTCCCTAGAACTCAAATTGGGTGTGTCCTGAAAACCAGCCGGCAGTACTTTAAAACTAACATATAAGGCATACACCACAGAACTCACTTCTTTAAGATTACACATTTCAGAGGAAATTACTAGACCTACAGGGTTAGCCAGGAACTGGGGCCATAGTGACAGGAGTTTACATATTTGTCAAAACAAAAAGGGCTGACTGCTAGGAAAGGTAAACTTGGTTGCCTATAGATAAACTTTGCAACAAATACAACACTTAAAAATTCCACGGAGAGAATCCACTCACATATCACATAAGAGTCATGTAGAGAAGACATATACCTCATGGGTATTAATTATTCTCACCTTTACAAGAAAGAGAAACTAGATATCATCACAGTGTCTGCCACAGAGGCAGGGACTAAATAAAATGTAGTAAAGTTGAATCACATGCAGAGGAAGAAGCTAGCTCTATGTATATCAAATAGGTAAAACTCAGTAGCAGTCAAGCAAACATAAAAGATAAGTGCACAAAAACTTAGGTGATGTAAAAGCATATATGTAAAAAAGATATACAAACTAAGGAAGGTGGGTGAGTCCGTGGACAAGCCCCTCCGTAAACATGCTTGGAATAGCATCAAGCAAAATGGTTTCCTTATTTAAACTCCGTTGAATACCTAGACTGCTTTTAAAGGTCCAAATGAATATTCAACCAACTGGTGGCATTCATTGCCTTTGGAGAGAGAAAGAAAATATCAGAATTTAGAGGGTACTTGGACAAGAGTTGAGTTCTGTCATACTTTCTCCAAAAGAAAATATATTTATCTACTTATGTGATTAAAAATAAAGTGAAATATGCATGTAATAGACCGAGACCATAAGTATGAAATTCTGTTCTTGTGTGTTGATCCTCTCCCCCAACACACACACACACACACACACACACACACACGTGATCTTACCAGTTTGGATTTTCCACACTTTCCCGGAAGACAGACTCTTCCCTCATGGATGCATACTGTGTCCACGTGAGGCAGTGACTTCGGATGGCCATGTTCCTTTTCTGCGGACTGAGCCACGACTCTTCTTCTAGCTGGATATCGGGTACCTTTAAAATACTCACCTGCCCAACAGAGACAGGACAGCATTCTCAGTTTAGGAAGAGCAAGCTACCTGAAGACTCTGCCTAGAGCCTATCTCACTCTTGGATAACAGAGGGGACAAGTGATCCTGATATATAGATGACACTTCAGCAATACTCCTCAGTCTTTGATATCCCGACACAGTGTAGACTCACTACATGCTAAGAACGACTTGCTAACGGCCCAGGATTGATAGAGGCTACTAAACAAATTATCAGCTGCTCCATGTCTCCTCTGGGCAGGCCTCCTTGAGTTGATAGGTTCTCATCAGAGCCCCCTACACATTCCCATGCAGGGCAGTATCAAGCGAAATATTCTCCTCCTTGTAATCTCTGTTCATTTCCTAGATATCGATGCTTTCCCAGGTAGAAAGGACAAGGAAAGCTACAAAGGCAGAATTGTACAAGTCAGAGCCTTAAATTATTTAAGAATTGAGATACAAGACGAACTTGAATGCCTTTCTAAATAATAGATTCAAAGTGCGTATATAGGGCAAAGGCAGCTATGAACTCTGGAAAAGCCAGTGATAATTTGCTGTGCAAGTGCAACACAGTTTCCCATCTGCAAGTCGAAAGAGGTTCGTTTTCTTTGTAGTTCCAGCTTTCTTTCCATTGAGAGTAACAGTGCTTTAACCCACAATGGGGAACGGATGGAAGCTGCCATTTTTCCTAGTGTAAGCACAGCAATTTAATTTGCAAGCTAATACTCGGGTGCCCAGCTTTGCTCTGTATCACACAGGGAATCTCTCCCGGGGAATCTTCTAAGGTGCCTGTCCAGACATATCCTCTTATGTTTTAAAAGACCCCTACCAGAAATCATACATTGTGACTGAAGAGCCTCGTAACTATTCAAAGCACCAGAAGAAGTGCTTGGCTATAGATAGGACAACCATACCCACCACCCCAGTGGTCAGGGAACAAGGGGCCAGAGAAAGACTGGCTGGGGAGGGTGCTGAGGGAGGCTATCTTATGGATATATCATCACTGTTACACCCATGAACTCACAACAGCTGTTTGTTCCTACATAAGACACACACAAGAAGTTAAAACTTCCCATCTTGATAGCATAGACAGGCAAGGGCTTAGCTGCAGAGTTATTGACAGCTGATGTCTGCTAAGGGAGGGAGAGTCGCTTTTCTTTGGAGGGGTACCCATCTCCCCGGAGCTAACCACAAACCCAGATATGGGCAACATATAGACCCAATGATTTAAAAATAATAGCACTAGAACAGAATTTAGGAACATGAGGGTCAAAGGGAGATATGTTGGGGAGTCTGAAGGGAGTTAAAAAGGGAATGGGGTAGATAAGATCAAGACATCATATATATGTGTGAAAATTTCAGAATAAATAAAAACTGTTTTTAATAATGTTTCTACACTTAGGCATAGTGGTACAAATCTGTAATCTCAGTCCTTAGATGGCCAAGTCAAGAGGATTATTCTCAGACAGAGGACAGCCTGGGCTACACAGTGAGTTCCAGGCCTGCCTGGATTATAGTGTGAGACCCTCTCTCAAGAAGAAAATCTTTGTATGGTTCAAGCCATGCAAATGACGGTTTCCACTCACCTCCATCCAACACAGAATCAGCTGAGTGCTTAAGGGTATCAAAGAGAGAAAACAATTTTCTATAATGAAGATTCCAGCATCAGCAACCTTATTGTACAGAAATACACACCAGGAGGCTTGCACGGGGCACTAGGAATATTGTGCTTTCAGAAACAGCTATCATTTCTGACCCATGCATTACAAACAGGAGTGTGGCCTCCCTAACCAAACAGGAGCCTGACATTTACAATCCGCTCACTTGTAATTGTCCTTTCCTAAGGGCCATTAGTAACCATGGGTAGACTAGAAAAGACAACACTTTATTCAAAATGCCAAAAGTACCCACAAAATAATCATCAAATCTCCCCACATCCACAAAGGACAGAGATCAACACACAGCATATCATGTGTCATCTGCTAAAACTGGGGTGGGCATGAGAGAAATATTTCCCTACAAAACTGTGAGATTTGGGGAAGCAAGAAATCCCAACACCAATTTATATCAGAAAATGCTGTATTTTCTATGACTGTTAAAACTCTTCAATTTTATCTCCACTGTGATTAAACTCCGAAATGAATTTACCTTTCTTAAAATTTCTGGAACCACATTCTGACAGATAGCAATCCTCTTTCTATAGATGAGTCCTGTTGATTCATCTAGAAAAAGAAAATTTCATAGCCAAAAAAAAATAATAATTAGGGAAAAAAAAGTATTCTTATCCAAGAGTCCATAGAACTTCTTGATTCAATTTAAATTGTCAATATGTAGAATTCTTAGAGATAAGGCTTAATATAAAACTCGGTTTTCCGAGGGGTGGAGAGACGACTCTGTGGTTAGGAGTTAGCTCTTAGGAAAAGTTAACAAAGCTCAGTTCCCAGCACCTACCTCGGCAGCTCACAACTTCCTATAGCTCCACCCCCAAGGGATCCCATCTGATCTCCTCAGATACCTACATCCAGGTTCATATACCCACAAAGGCATATACACGCATCAACATAATACAAGGTAAAATCCATCTTTTCTTAAAGCGCTGTGTCTGATTAGTGTTTTGAGCCAAATCACAAAAGCTCAAGGGATAAAGGAAAACAACTCAGAACACACATGCTAAAGCCAGAAAAACGAATCACGAACGAGCCACTACTCTGGGTGATTAATGTCAAGCATCCAGTGGCCGTGGCCAATGGCTGCCCATTCACCAACAAGGAGGATGGTAATGGAGTCCGCCACCTCCTGGACCATGGTGTCAGGCACAGATTTCTGACTGTATACCGAATTAACTACACGAGTCACCTCCTTCTCTCCGAGAGGAATAAAACCCTGGTGACCAGAGAGAGTACTCCATCCTTGAGGAAAGTTAATTAATAATATTGACAACAATGGGTTAAAATAAGAGGAAACAGGAAGAAAAAAAAAAAAGACAGACTGAAGCATTGCCCTTTCTCTATGAATTATTAAGGCTCAGCCACAGTGCAGAGATTCCCAGACTCTGACTACAGCCGTCCTGGCCCCTGACAGAGACACCCGGACCACCAGGATTCCTGCTGGCAGGAATCAAATGTCCCACCCCTAGCAGTCCTTGGTCATCTCAGCCAATGTGAGCAACACATATACTATAAATAGAGTAGCTTCTGGGCTTAATCCCAGCCCCTAGGAGGCAGAGGCAGGCGGCTCTTTGGGTTAAACGTAGCAAACTTCAGGTGAGCCAGGGTTACCTAGTGAGACTATGTCCTTAAAACAAACAAACAAACTAAAATGGAGGCAAAGATGACAACCTGAAATCACAACCACCACTCTATGCCACTTGAGAATATGTGTACTTTATTGTCTCCTTTGATCCTTATAACAATCTAAGTTAACAGAATTGTTCTCCCACTCGACAGATAAAGACCTTGTGCCTTTAAAAAAAAAATATTAGGTCGTGAGGGAAGCAACAGAATCAGGACTTGAAATCTGACTAAGGCCAGAGAGTAAACGTGTCCCATACCGCATGCAAGTATGTGAGAAAATGCTTTCTGGCGATCTGTTTCTGTACCTGCACAGAGAGGACTTGTATGTCAAGTGTGAGCATCATCAGAACTCCTGGCACCACCCATTTCTCAAGTTCCCAATTGATGGTGACAATGCTTGTCCTTAGGAAGGGAATGCAAAAGGTCCCTGAGGTGGAGTACGGTCAGCATTGTCAGACAGGGGTCATAGGGTACATGTTTAGCTTTATAGAACACATGGTCTCCTTTGCATATACCCAGCTCTTGCTGTTAGTCAGATGAAGCACCCATACAAACAGAGGGGAGTGTCTAACAACACAGCAACAGAAACAGACAGCATGGGCTGGAGAGATGGCTTAGTGGCTAAGAGCACCCGACTGCTCTTCCAGAGGTCGTGAGTTCAATTCCCAGCAACCACATGGTGGCTCACAACTATCTGTAATGTCATCCGATGTCCTCTTCTGATGTGTGTCTGAAGACAGCTACCGTGTACTCGTATAATAAATAAAAGTAAATCTTTAAAAAGAAAAAGGACAGCATAAGCTATAATTGGCCAAATTCCAGTTACGGCTCCATAATCCAAGAACTTTATAGCAACATCGCATCTATACACTTTTTCTTTGTAATACTCCAAACTAGTCTCGAATTCCTGATCCTCCTGTCTCCGCCATTCAATAGACGAGATTATAGACATGAGCCGACATCATCTCTTGTGTTATATACAAATGTCTTGTCATCCACAAATTGATGTGTGTTAAGGATGCAGCCAAGTGAGTCTGGACAGGACAGTCCCTCCTTGTTATAGTTTCCTTCTGCATTTAAGAGGAGTAGCTATAATTCCTACCTCAGCATTATTCCACAGGTTGAATGAGTCCACGAAAGTAGATATTGGCACACATGGAGCACTTCACCATGTTACCTGTACACAGTCATGACTTACCATCAACTGTGATTTAGAAAGTAACAAGAGCCCTGCTTAAGAGGTGACGGACACAGGTGCAAACACACATGCACACACAAATACATCCTTTCCAAAGTCAGCATACTTAAGGGCCTTAACTACTATACTTTGGGTCTAGTCAGAGAACTTACCTTTCTTTTCTTCCACAGTTTTTACAGAGATGACATTTTTATCCATGGGGTTGGGATACTGAACAAGAACAAATAAAGAAAAGTTAGCATTCTCTTTTGTCAACATGAATTAGCTGACAGAAGTGACAGGTATCTACAGGACTGGTAAATATCTTCCAAGAAACCGCTAAGTAAAACCCAGTGTACTGGCTGGTTTTGTGTGCCAACTTGACACAGGCAGGAGTTAACAGAGAAAAAGGAGACTCCCTTGAGGAGATGCCTCCATGAGATCCAGCTGTAAGGCATTTTCTCAATTAGTGATCAAGGGTGGGAGGGCTCCTTGTGGGTGGTGCCATCCCTGGGCTGGTAGTACTGGGTTTTATAAGAAAGCAAGCTGACTGCCAGCTGACAGCCAGGTGGTGGTGGTGCACGCCTGTAATCCCAGTGCTCTGGGAGGCAGAGGCAGGTGGATTTCTGAGTTCAAGGCCAGCCTGGTCTATGCCAGCCTGGTCTACGGAGTGAGTTCCAGGACAGACAGGACTATACAGAGAAACCCTGTCAAGAAAGAAAGAAAGAAAGAGAGAGAAAGAAAAGAAAGAGAGAAGAGAGGAGAGAGAGAGAGAGAGAGAGAGAGAGAGAAAGAAAGAAAGAAAGAAAGAAAGAGACCAAGCTGAGCAAGTCAGAAAGCAGCACTCCTCCATGGCTTCCTCGTCAGCTTCTGCCTCTAGATTTCTACCCTGTGTGAGTTCAAGTCCTGACTTCCTTTGGTGTTGAACAGCAATGAGGAAGTGTAAGCTGAATAAATCCTTTCCTCCCCAACTTGCTTCTTGGTCATGATGTTTTTTGCAGAAATACAAACCCTGACTAAGACACCCAGTTTTAAATCAAAGATCTTGGTTTTAGCACTTAAACTCAAACAAGTGAAGCAGGCTTTCATGAAATCCAGGGGAAATGTGTTCAGTTTTGTGTGCATGGGTCTTGCATGGGTCCTGCATATATGTATGTGCACTATGGGTGTTTGGTGTCAAAGAGGACTCCAGAGGGCAACAGATCCCCACCTCCCAGAACTGAGGTTACAGGTGAGTATGAGCTGCCACATCAATACTGGGAACTGAACCTGCGTCCTTCAGGAGCAGCTACTTGCTTAACTAATGAGCCATCCCTCTGACTCAAGGGAAACTTTCTTTAGATGCCATCTAAGCCCTGAGCAGAGATGAGAATGAGGTTGAGAATATCATTTATTATTATTATTATTATTATTATTATTATTATTAATTTACCAGACTATAATAAACCATGAATGCTCTGTGTCCTACCTGTGCTAAATGCCTTAATTATATCACCCTGTCTGACTCTACAGCTATTCTGCAGTAAAGACATTACACAATATTATTAACTCCTATTTTTAAAAGTAGGGACTGGGTGAAGATTGGATTGTTTCATCCCAGCTGGTGCTTGGGAGTCAGAGAACTAAACAGACCAGTTCAACACAACGAGAATTCCTTTACTACTGCCCTGGGCCATGGCTTGGTGACTGTGTTAGCAATTCAGGAAAATAATCATAAAAGGATAGGATGTCGAGCATGTAGGAGACATTTGGTAAATGCATTACTTCTTTTATTAAATTGTCCTGAAAGACAAGTTAGATGCACCAAGGCTGACAATTGCTACCATTTTTTAACCTGGTCTACATTGTCTGTTAATTCTCAGAAGCATGCCATAAAGTTATATGTGGTTGGTTTGTTTTCTATTGTATATATGAGAGATAAGGCTATTTAGATAAGTATAGAGATAAGTATTATTTAGATAAACTAAATATCTTGCTCAAAACAGCTAATAATTACTGCATCTGGAACAATGTAATTGACCCCAAATACTGTCTGCCTCCCCTACATCCATGGTGAAGTTACCTTGGAGTTACTCTAACCCAACCTTTCCATTCCTCAGATGGAGGGAGAGAGGGAGGAAGGAAGGAAGAGATGGAGAAGGGATAGGATTGGAAGGGAGGGTGGATAGTAGGAGGGAGGGAGAAGGAGGACAGGAATCTCTCAAAGCCATATGACAAAGTGGATTCTAACTGGAGCCTGATGCTTCTGGGCTCTTCCTGCTCCTCCCCAGGTTCCCAGCCTCATCCTATAACCCAATGGCACCATCACACACTGACAGAAGCCACTGCTCAGGCTGAGGTGGGGAAAGGAGTCTTTGCCTAGAGAACTTGAGCTTCAGGACTCCTAGATTCTTAGAAGTGGCATACAAAGCTCTATCAGTATGGGTCTCAAAAAACAAAAATAAGAATGAAGATGCCAGGGTGGTGGTGATGCACGCCTTTGATCCTGTGAGTCTGAAGCCACCTGGTCTACAGAGTGAGTTCCAGGCTACACAGAGAGACCCTTCTAACTATTTTGGTTAAAAAAGAAGGAGGAGGAGGAGGAGGAGGAGGAGGAGGAGGAGGAGGAGATGCATTTGTGCATGCATTCATGCAGTTTGGCCTTAGAAGGAAAGGGTGAAAATTACAATGAAGAGATTCATGTTAGTAAGAGAAGGATAAATTGGGGATTTGGTTCCTCTACAAAGGAGGCTTCTTGGACCAGAGACATCTAAGCTGCACACAGCTCCCTAAACCATGTGGACAGGTGTGTAAATTAACCTTTCACACTAACATAAAGTGTAACTGTTTCCTTTACTGCATCCCAGGTTGTTCATTAAATATCCATAAATGCATTCCAAGTAAATGTTACAGTCACGCTGTAAGTTGTAGGAAGATAACTAAACTAAATTATGAAGGAAAACAGAATGTATCGCCAGACAGGCACAGTAATAAAATGTTCTCAGTTCTGATTACATCACTAAATTGTCAGTGAAACTTTCACAGGTTAAACTATACTACTTCACACTTTCACTTAATTTCAATATTTATCTACTAAGAGAAATTATATTCATTTAAAAAATGAGACCTTCTTTGTTTTTTATTAGACAGAAAGATAGATAGATAGATAGATAGATAGATAGATAGATAGTAGATGGATAGATGATAGATAGATAGATAGATAGATAGATAGATAGATAGATGATAGGTAGATAGATGATAGATTAGATAGATGAGAGATATATAGACTGACAGGCAGACAGATATACAGACAGATTAGATAGATGATAGATAATAGATAGATAGAAAGATAGATGATAGATAGATAGATAGATAGATAGATAGATAGATAGATGAGATGATAGACAGACAGACAGCATGCCAAATACTGTTTCAGACACTGAGGATGTAGGAGTGACATGAAAACCATGTAGCTTTTTATAAATTCATTTATTAGTTGAAGAAACAAACAAAAGTAGTAAATAAATGTCGGATGTGCTTAAGAGAAAATAAGACAGGGTAAGAGACAAAAAAGTATGGAAGATGAAGTAGAAAACACTTAAGGGTCACTCATTTTATAATCCTTGACAATAGCAATAGAAAGTGGAACTTTTAATAGCTGAACACAAGAGACCATGAACTATTCATGCTAATAAATATCATTTGCAAAATTTAAGGTATTTTTCTTCATGACTGCTTCTGGAGTTAACACACATAAACCTCAAGTTTCCATGAAGAATTACAAAAAAAAAAAAAAAAAAAATTAGAGGTTTGTGTGAAACAGCTAAATACCATGACATGGATGGCACATATTTTAACTCTTTAAAGAAATTAAAAATGTATTGAACCAAGGCTCCCTCTACCTGGCGTTACTTGGAATAACAGAATGCCATCTTGTGGTAACCTACATATTCATGTTCTAATTCTTACACACAGAATGTATTGAAAACCTGCTACAACGCAGAGAATATTCCAAGGGAGAGCTTCTCAGAGTTCATGCTAGGAGCTCTTCCCATCAGCCTGGGAAGACATCAAGTAGGCACTCACGGGTTCTGGACACTTATTCAAACACCACGTGGCTATAGAATTGATCCAGCCAGATCCAGATCTATCATGTGCCCACTCTGCAGGCGTTACCCAGCGGCTGCCTGACACGATCTCATTTAGTTCTCTTCCAAACAGAAAACATATTAACGGGTATTATGATATGGCCTCTTCTTGTTAAACGTCTCATGTGTAAATCCTTCACACAAACAGAAATAAGCCTGCCCATCCCCAGTCCATACCAGACACTAGTGGAAGCAGAAGCTGACCCAGTTTCTGCCAGAAGCCTTGTCTTTCTCAAACCTGGTTTGGTGGTGACGTACACACACCAGATGTGCTGTAGTTTATCAGTGACTCTGGAGATTGCTCAAAGTACATTTGGCTTCATTTTTTTAAATCTTATTTATGATTTTACTTTCTTTATGAGTGACTGGAGAGATGGTTCAGTGGTTAAGAGGTCCTGAGTTCAATTCCTAGCAACCACATGGTGGCTCACAACCATGTGTAATGGGATCTGATGCCCTCTTCTGGTGTGTACTCATATACATAAAATAAATAAATAAATCTTAAAAAGAAAACTTTCTTTATGGAATAAGCAGGCTCACTCCTTCCTTTCCCAAGATATGTCTACCGTAACACCAACAAAGGTAAAAATACCCACTCCTAAAGTTATCACTCAACCCTTCCCATTTTCCTTTTTAGGTTTTGGGGTTTTTTTTGTTTTGTTTTGTTTTTTGTTTTTTGTTTTCTTGGAGACAAAGTTTCTCTGTATAGCCCTGGCTGTCCTGGAGCTCACTCTGTAGACCAGGCTGACCTCGAACTCAGAAATCCATCTGCCTCTGCCTCCCAGAGTGCTGGGATTACAGGCTTGCGCCACCACCACCTGGCAACCCCCATTTTCCTTTTTACGTATCTAAAGAGTCCAGAAACCATTTGAATGGAGGTATCTTGAGCAGGTGGATAAAGCAATTCCTAGAAGTCATAGGTTATTAAATAAAAATCCATTTCCAGGGATCGGCTACCTACCTGTAATGTTCCTCAGGGGCTTTAAAATAATACAGGTGATTGCCCTGCTGTTGACTGCCCACTGAAACTAGATGGTAAGATTATCTTGATGAAGATCTGGTTTAAGGACATTCAGAAATGAAGCTAGAGGTGGCCGGGCAGTGGTGGCACACACCTTTAATTCCAGCACTTGGGAGGCAGAGGCAGGCTTATTTCTGAGTTTGAGGCCAGCCTGGTCTACAGAGTGAGTTCCAGGACAGCCAGGGCTACACAGAGAAACCCTGTCTCGAAACAAACAAAAAACAACAAACAATCAAGCTAGAGATGATGCTAGATGCTCCCTCCCTGCTGTCTGGCTGGCCTTCATAGTGCCAGTGGCGCTGTGGGAACACTGTCCTCAGTCATCTTCCTCAGCTTTAGACCCTGCAAGCTCTCCTACTGAATAGGATGCTCAGGCAAGATATGTCCACTACTACAATAGTGGCAAGGCCATTATCGAGTAACCAGCCACTTTCTGATGGGATTGGATTTGAGGCCTGCTCCACAGTTGAGAATGAGTGCTTAGTCCTGTAAGCCTGGCCAAAACCCTGTGGCTGGATAGGCCATGGGTCCCAGTGGGGAAAGTACTGCTGTTGTTTTACTAAGTGGGTATCCTTTTTCTACCTTCTAAATTGCCTTCTACATAGTTGTGGTTATCCCCATAGACTATGTTGCTGTCACATTTGGGCAGAGATCCTTCTTGCAGTAAATGGTGGTTACTGAGACTTATAACTGGTCAAAATGAGGAAATGAGTGACTGCCGAGTGCTCAGCTCTAACTAGGACATCAGTGTCACCCCCTTCGAGGCTGGAGAACAGTGTGAATAAGGAGCTTAGAGACAGCAAGAGCACAAAGGGGTGGAATGCTGTAGAACAAGCCAAGCAAAGTATGGCATGTCTGCTGCGCTCCTAAACTCACAGCAGCTACAAAACACGAGCCTATCAACACAGTGGAGCACTTAAGAGTGCCCCCCTTCCCTGGAGACTTACAGGCAGCCAACAGTCGCTGTGGGGTGAAGCTAATCCTCCCACCTCCGAAGAGCTCTAGACAGTTACTGGTCATTGTAGGGACAGACAGTTTCTTCAGTGGTATGGCTACGGATGAGATGTGAATACTTGTAGATAGGCACTCCACATGCTCCTGCAAGCACCCAAATAAAATTCTCTAGTCTCCCCTCCTCTGTCTGCCTCCCTCTCTCCCTCACTCTCCTCCCCAAGCTGCCCCCTCCCCCCTCTCACACACACATAGACACACACATACACACACACACACACACACACACACATACGGTGGAGCTTTATGAAGACTAAGCCTCTACTTTTGTTTGCTAAGGGAAAGTCCATCTTTCAGAAGGCACTCTTATAAGCAGGAAGTTATTAAAATATCAGCTATCTGAAAAGTTGAAAGGTCAACTGACTTTTGAAACACAACCCTCCTCCTCACAGACAACGCCTTCCCAGGAATCACTGTGGCCTGCTCTTGAATAGGGTTATCTGAGAAAGCACAAAGAATGAGGAACTGCAGTTCACCCGGTTCATTCGCATCCACATATCTGCTGGATACACTATAAGGGGATCTGCAGCCCAGCTGTTTCCACACACAAAGGGTCTTGCTGCGTGCTCAGTTATACAGAAACATCACCATACATTGCCCAACCTTTCCATGCCCTCCATAAGGAAGCTCATGCCAGGAGAAAAATCAAAGTTGACTTATTACCAAGATCAAATGAGTCTTCAGTTAATCAACACTTCATTGATCTTCCTGGTGTGGTAGCTCATGCCCATAATTGCAATACTGGAGAGGTTGAGGGAGGAATACCAAGAATTCAAGGCCAACCTGGGCTACATAGGAAGATGCAATTTTAACAAATGTTCCTTGCCCCACATTATATGTCTGTATATACCCCAGAAAGCTTGGCACAATAATCTATACATTCCTCTCTGCTCCCCCTGACAGGAAGCACCTTCGGGACAAGATCTTGTTTTATTTATTGTCAGAGGGTAGCACAGACTTACCAATTAATAGGTATATAATGGTTATGTAGCTATTAGCACTTTGATAGATAAAAAAATCTTCATTCAGACACTAAGCCACAGCCTCCACTGGATGAGTTACTAAGCACACTTTAAAATTTAAATTGCACTTAAAAAATAATTTATCATTCAGATGTGCACCATTATTCATGCTCACCTTCTCCCTTATTGTTCTAAGTTAGTAAAGATTTCTGCAGACTGCTTCCCCCGGCTTTTCAGTTTCACATTCCTGAACAAACATAAAGCTCTCCAGAATTCAGCAAGCACTTACCATGCCCCAGCATTAAGCTAGTTGTTTACATGAAAATGCACGTGTTAATTAATATCCCCCAGTTGCCAGGCGGTGGTGGCGCACACCTGTAATCCCAGCACTCTGGGAGGTAGAGGCAGGCAGATTTCTGAGTTCGAGGCAAGCCGGGTCTACAGAGTGAGTTCCAGGACAGTCAGGGCTATACAGAGAAACCCTGTCTCAGAATAAAAACAAAAACAAAAACAAATCCAAAAAACAAAAATAAATAAATAAAAATAAAAATAAAAAATATCCCCCAGCAACCTAGATGATAGCTATTCCTCTAATTCTACAGACAAGGAAACTGAGGCACAGAAATATGAACTGACCTGTCCCACACCCCCACAACTGTCCACACTACACGCTGGCATGAGAACCATGCTCCTCACAGCCAGCTTCTCTCATGCCACACCTCAGAGCCCAGGGTGGAAGATAAAATGTGCGCCTGGCACAGTCCATAAAGACATCTGTCAGCTCTGCACAGCACTGAGGCCTAACATCTAACCAAACCCCCATCCCATTGGGAAGTGCAGATAGATCCTCCCTAAAGACCTCTGGAGCTCCGTGGGAAAAGATGTTCTACACGTGTAAGTGTCAGGGCTGCAAGGGAGTGAAGATGGCATCAGAAGGAAGCATTATTAATTATCCAATCAGCTTTCTACTCTAAATGGAAATAGCCATTCATAAATCCAGTTTATGAGCTTAAGGGTAAACACCAATCTATTCCACACCAGCACGCCACTGGAATAAATAAAGCCTTAGGTCATGGATGAAAGAAGGAATTTATTTTACTCATTTTTTTTATTACAGTATTCCAGAAAGCACATGTTTCTGAAAACTCTGTGTTGGCTTTCCTCTCTTAGGGTTTTGTTTGCTTCATTTTGTGAAAAGGCCAGAAGGTGTTTCACTGTGTTGCCCAGGCTGACCTCAAACTTCTGAACTCAAGCAATCCTCCTGCCTCAGATTCCCAAATTGTAACTTTAGTGTAAAATTACAGCACACCACAAAAGGGTGAGCTTTGTTCTGGGTACATGGGTTTGTTGAGTGTTTCCTGTGTTCTAGAACTTGTCTGGTCCTTGGGATGCAACAGAAATAGATACAGATCCCCATAGAGTATGCCCACATTCACAAGGAGCAAAGTCAACCTAAGCAAGTCCACAGTGAGAAAGAAACCTTAAGCTCTCTGCACTCGTTTGAGCTGACATGAAGACCCACTGATCACCACAGTTCACAGTTCACATGCAACCTTAGTTATGACTTTAAATTCCAGGCATTTGACAAGAAATTCTCTTAGCACCTAGCACATGAGAGACACATCCATCAAAAAGACCTACACAAGCCTCCACAAAGGTATCTTCTATGCTTCCACACTTGTCCACACAACTTTGTGTTCTCTCTCAAGATGACTTTTAGTCAATTGGAAGGAAAATACACTAACTGATGAGTGCTGGAAAGGTTAAGAATTGTGAATTGTACAGCTGGGGTGGTGGTGGTGCACGCCTTTAATCCCAGCACTCCCAAGGCAGAGGCAAGTGAATTTCTGAGGTCAAGGCCAAGCCTGGGGCTACACAGAGAAACCCTGTCTCGGAAAACAAAACAAAAACACCAACAACAAAGAGGGGAACCAGGAACGCAATGACACTGTGAAGCCACTGCTGCAGTCATGGAAAGCACAACATAGCATCTGAAGGAGCTGTGCTGAGTCCGAGCACTCTTCCCCATGGCGAGGAATCCTGGACTCCACAAATGGGGTTGTATCCTCCGTTTCCTAGGTACCACTCACAGTTGAAAGCATGTGCCTAATGTTTTGGGCATAGCAGCAGTCAACAGACAGGTGTAAGGAGAGCAGGCATCCCTTGGGTTTTAAAAATAGTACTGAAGTAGAACTTGGAAGGCGAATCTGGACATCCCAAGAGCCACAGAGCAGTAGATTCTATTTAAAACACAATGTCCTCAGTTCTAAAGCAGCCTTGCCCAAGGTTGTGCAAAATCAGATTAAACATCCCAAGAGTCTCTCATGTGACTGTCTCTTCTGCCTATTGCTTTGTTCAAAATTTTTTTAATTATCATTTTTTAAAAAGTATTGTCATCTCTGAATGAACACAGACCTGGCAGTCCTCTATTGTATGTGCTAGGGGCCTCATATCAGCTGGTGTATGCTGCCTGGCTGGTGGTCCAGTATTTGAGAGATCCTAGGGATCCAGATTAATTGAGACCGCTGGTCCTCGTACAGGGTTGCACACCCAACCCTCAAGAGACTGGAGGCCCCAGTGAGTTTAGAAGTCAGATGTGGTGGGGGGTAGGGACATCCACGTGGAGACAGGAGGAGGGGAGGAGGTATGGGAAGTGGAACAGTCGAAGGGTAGACAGGGGTTGGCAGGGTGGGGAATAAAATATGGAGTGTATAAAAATAATTTAAAAAAAAATTTTTTTTAAGTATCATCATGCCGGGTGGTGGTGGGGAACGCCTTTAATCCCAGCACTTAGGAGGCAGAGGCAGGTGGATTTCTGAGTTTGAGGCCAGCCTGGTCTACAGAGTGAGTTCCAGGACAGCCTGAGCTACACAGAGAAACCCTGGCTTGAAAAAAAAACAAAAACAAAAAACAAAAAGTATCATCATAAGGAATAAAAGCATTTAAAGCATATTTTGCCCCAAATATAACTCTTATTACGGAAGGCTCTATCAAAAATGCATGCCTGTGGATCTGTTGCATTTCTGATCCCCACAAGAAGCCTAGGAGGCGGCAGCATCACCACTAACAGAGGGGAAAGGAGCCATCTACACAGCCGAACAAGGCGCTCAGTGCACAGGCGCTCCT
The DNA here is from genome assembly GCF_947179515.1 of Apodemus sylvaticus. Lineage (NCBI taxonomy): Eukaryota > Metazoa > Chordata > Mammalia > Rodentia > Muridae > Apodemus > Apodemus sylvaticus. Next base: position 64,024,279 of record NC_067484.1, on the reverse strand, counting down.
GTGCAGTGTGGGCGCATCAGCGCACCGAAGAGAGCCTAAGGAAGCAATTCCTTTTTAAAAATATAAATACCTGTATTCTTTGAGACTTTCACACAATGTTCTTTGACTGTATTCACTCCCAACTCCCTCCCTCAACTCCTCCCAGACCCAAGCCCACCTTCCTATCTACCTCTACTTCACGTCATTATTGTTGTTATTATTGTTATATAATACCCCATCAACTCTAAGTTATGCCGTTCACTAGAGTATGGTAGACCTACCTGAGAAGCCATGCACTGCTCATAGGTGATTAGTTAGGAGTGAAGGCTCATGAACCCCTTTCCCTCCATGCTAGAATGCGGTCTAACAGCTCTCTGACATCATCCATCATCAGGGAAATGTTTTATGAAGTAGATGGTGGCTAATAGAGAAACTTACAACTAGTCAAGTGCAGAGAATAAGGGGCTGTGGAGTATACATCAATATCACACACACACACACACACACACACACACACACACAAGCTAACTGTCTTATAAGAACGGCATCAGATACTGAATGTTCTTGGATGAGTGACCTCAGCCACACCACACTAAATCCAACCACATGAGCTCAGTCAACCCACAGAATCACCAGAATGAAAAGCCTGTCACTAGGCAAGGCCACTACATTTTAGAGAGATTTGTTGCACAGAAACGACTAGCAAATACTGTGTCCTGCAGGCACATCTAAGCTAAGCCTCATATTAGGTGCAGAGTGCCCCTCCCCCCACCAGCAAACCATGAGAAGGAAATGAACCGAAAGGCACTACACTCAGCAAAGCTGAACGCTGAGCTGCTGCCCTGTCCTAGAATCTCCTGCATGGCCTCTGTGTGCAGAGCTGGAAGCACAGCCTCCTGTGAACCATGGGCTTTAGATTCAGATGAGCTGAGGTCCTGGCTCTCAGACCTGCTAGCTGCGGGCGCTGGAACAGTTATGTAGACTTCTCTGAGCCTGTTTTCCCACAATGTGAGTGAGTCAGTCATGATGACTTCTTAGCCTGCTTGGAGGAGAAGTGATAATACTGCATTACACAGAGCCAATGTTTTAAACACACACACACACAGAGGGGGGGGGGGGAAGGAGGGAGAGGGTGAGGGAGAGAGGTTGCCTAGAAAACTCTTATCCATGTTTCAGCAAACCTGTAATGTCACTTTACTGAGAAAGCCTACCTACCAACGCCTTCATATGGGACTGCTGTAGCCACCCCGTCCCCCACCACCCTGTATGCTCCTCGTATGAAGTATGTATCATCCATCAGAATGATGCCAACCTCATCATCATTGATTAATGTTGTTCTCACTCTCTAAATCCCATCCCCTTTACCTGAAATTGATATGTGAGTGTGCATTGCAAAGAGGGTGTGTGAGGCTGTGTGTGTGGTTTTGCAAAGGGAGGTCTGCTCAGGGAGAGTTGCAAAGGGTGGGGGAGGGGAGGGGGAGGGGGAAAGTGGAGAGGAGGGGAGGGGAGGGGGAGGGCCCATCCGTGAAGCGTAGACAAAGTGACTCTACCATTCTGAAAAGGCAGAGGTCTCCTTTTTCCAGATGACAATCCTTTTTCCCAGGTGGCAGTGGGGCTACACATTCCATCTTGAATATCCCCCCAAGGGCTAGGTGTTAATGGTTACATCCCAGGGCAGCCCTACTGGATAATGGTAGACTCTTGAATAGGTGGAGGATTGTGGGAAGAGACTCTTAGGCACTGGTATATGTCCTTGAGTTGGATCATGGGAACGCAGTCCATCCCACCTTCCTACTTTGCTCCTTGGCTCAGACCTAAGCAGATTTGCTCTACCACAGGTTCCCACCATGAGATACTGCCTCTCCACAGGCCCAGAGTGGCAGGGCAACGGACCTGGTTATTTCCTGTCAAATTGAGACCAAAGCAGCATCAGCTGTTAAGAACCTCAACTGAGGACTTTCATCCATCACCCTGGCCTGTGAGCATATTGAAAGGCCATGTTCTTGATTAATGATTGCTGTGGGAGGGCCCAGCCCAGTGTGGGTGGTGCCTCCCAGGGCAAACTGAGCAAGGCCTGGAGAGCTTGCCCGCAAGGTCCCCCCATGACCTAATGTTCCACAGTGACCTGTGCTTTACTTCCTGCCTCCAGGTCCCTGCCTTGAGTTTCTGCTTTGGCTTCCCTCAACGATGATAACTGTGAGCTGAGAGAAGTAAAATCAACTAAACCTTTGCCTCTCTCCCGCAAGTTGCTTTTTGGTCAATATTTTATCACAGCGAGCAAGCTAGGACAGGACCTGGTACCGAAGAGTGGGACAGTGCTGGGAAGGACTTGTTGGCTGTGGGTAAAACCATGCAATAGATTTTGGGTCTTTGTGAACTGTTGTAGGAGACTGGAAGAAAGATGGCTAAGCACGGCCAGCCAGGGAAGCTGCGCTCCTCCGTGGTCTCTGCTACAGTTCTTCCCTTGTGTTCCTGCCCCTGACTTCATGCCATGGTGGATAGACTGTAAGCGGAAACCCTTTCCTCCCAAAGCTGCCTTTGGCCAATGTTCTATCGCAACAGAAAGCAAACTAGAAGAGAGGAATTATGAACAGGAGGCCCTTATAACAGCGAGCCAATATAGATTTTTTTCCCCTCATAAGTTCGTTATCCCAGGCACTTCACCACAGAGCAAAGGTGACTAACACAAAATGGCTGGGGATCCACACCCCCAAGCTGCCAGTCTAAACAAAACACGGGGTGTCAGCTGTTCCTTTGATGCGCCTAGAAGCCTGATCTAAGTCAAGAGTGTTCACCAAATTCACCCATTCATTCATTCATCAGACTTTGGTTGAGGACCTGGCAGGTACAGTGACAGGGGCGCCTCCTGTAATGGGATGTCCCCCTAACCCGTCACAGCACCTCCTCAGTTTAACTTCTAGGCCACAGAGATTTCATGATGCAGCTCACTCACTGGCCAAGGGCAGCTGCAATCATTACAAGTCTAGTTCAACACTGTGGAAGCTGAAGAGATTTTAAAGATCTATGGGTCCTCATATTCCAGATACTAGACCTTGGAGAGAAGACCTCTGACCAGGATCACCCAGAGACCTAACTGAACCAAAAACAGATTAGAGTTCAGGGTCCCACCTCCCAGACAACCAGTTCTCCAGGATGTTTTTCATTTTACTGTTAGCTAGAGGGAGGCACAGTTCCTAGAAAGAGCCTTCATCACGAGGGCCATGGAATCCCATAACTGCGACAGTACAAACAGCAGTATTTCTGAGCCCTTACAGCCAACAATCCTGTGATAAACACTCCTTATTAATTATTTCACTCAAATCCTCACGACAACCCTGAGAGTGTGCATTGTTTTTCTCACACTACAGAATAGTAAACTAAGGTCCAGAGAGGGTGGGCTTTGCGGGGAGTCCCACTGCTATTTATTTAGGAGAAAGGCTTGAAACAGTAGAGTAACAGCAGAGATCTAGCGAGATCACAGCTTCAAGAGCATGCATTAGCGTTTAAAGAGTGGGAGATGAACCAGAAGAAAGCAGGACTAGGCAATCCACCCTGAGAGGCCACCCGGAGCCCACACCCTCTGCCTGAGGAGGGCGGCGTGTGGACGTGATGCCCTGCACGGCGCCCTCCTCCCATCACTGAGAGCAGGCTTCGAGGAAAACCGCCTCCACCCTCACTCTGCACATCCCGGGAGCAGCAAGCGCGCGCTGGAGGGACACTCGGAGGGTGAGTCTAGACCCCTGAGAGTTGGGTCCCGTCAACAAGCGACGCAGGCGGGGGCAGTTCAGGCTCTCCGCAGCGGACGCACTTCCCAGGTCAGAGGGACTGGTACCTTCCGGAGGAAGCAAGCGACCACCTGCTCGAAGGGGTACTGGAACACCTGGTGCACGTCCACGGTGACCCCCATATCATACACCCGTCTCCAGGCTCCTCGCCGAGCTCCGGCCACACCCCTTGGCCAAAGGGGCGTTCACTTTCTCTCCCCTTTTCAAACTTCTCAAACTTTATTGTCCTCCTCCGAGACAAGGCTATAGGTCACACCCACATCCCCTTTCATTTACGTCCTATAAAGCTGTCATCCGGGACACCCCAGACTCCAGAGGCTGGAAAGCATGTCTACGCCCACGTCCTCCTCCCTGGCCACGCCTGCAGACTGCGCCCTGTCTCTGAGCCACCAAGTTACACCCTGCAACCTTGCTGATTTGCAGCCAGGATTCCAAGCCACCAATGCCGGAGGTCACAGAATTATCCTCTGTTGACAGAACCAAATAGAAATAAGGTATAATAAATAGTAAGCCACAACCCTGAAACTGTGGGTGTGGTGCTACAGCCCTGCGCAGAGATGTCCAGAGAGACAAAGGCCAGCAACTACACGCTTCACTGATCTGGATGGCTGTCTGAGACACAGGGCTGGACCTCTGGCAGCAGGAAACTGCCCTTCTCCCAGGACAGTCTAGGAAACAGAGTTATCCAACTCTAGGAAGTTCCTGGGTTAAGGTTAAGCAGCAGTCAGCAAGGAAAAGGATACAGAAGAATTGTTGTGTTTTCTTTCCTCCAAAGAGCAATTGTCGCTGAAAGCAGCAAATGTTACATTTCTTCACTAAGTTATTCTCCTACTGCTCGTGCACGTATTGTGTGCCAGACGCCGTAGGCTCAGCAGCAAATTCAACCCATCCCTGCTATTGGGTAAAAGGAATAAAGCATGGGACTTGATACCCACTCAATAATATAGGAAAATAAAGTCCCCGGACCTAGGAGGTGCTAGGTTAAACATGGGCATTCCCTGATGTATTGACATCCACATTTGCCTGGGCCACCCTTTGGAAACAAACCCTGTTGTCAGAACTCAAAGACCATCAACATCAAACAGGCCTTTTCTCTTCCCTCCTCCATTTCTTGTGTGTGTGTGTGTGTGTGTGTGTGTGTGTGTGTGTGTGTGTTGGATTTTTCTCTCCCTCCTCCAGCTTTTTATTTTAAAGAGAAGTTTTATATAACCTCGATTCATTAGTGAATTATCTTGAATTTCTGGTTCTTCTGCCACCATCTCCAGCGAAATTACAGACTGGGTTTACAGATATACACCACCATACTCAATATTTTTTATGTGATGCTGGGATCAGGCTCAGGGCTTCTGCTTCCTGGGCCAGCACTTTTACATCTAAGCTGTACACCCTCTGCCACTTCAACAGGTTTTTGAATGGTGTCTTGCCAATGATCGATCAACATACACAATGTCTCTAATCGACCTGTTCTCGTACCCTTCCCTCATCTCAGGCTTCCATTGCTGCCTTTCCCAGCCCTGCAGCCAGGCCATAATGTGGATGTCCTCCTCACTCAGAAATAGATGCATTTCACCTCTGTCCTTGTGGGCGAATTCTCTGCACTTGGTTTACAGACAGTATACCCATCTGGCTTCCAAGTACAGGGTGGACAGGCAAATGCTTAACAAACCTCTTCCTGATAAGGCAAATGGAACAGATCCCATTTTTTCTCTAAGTTGCCAGTTCTGCTGGTGAGAATACTAATATGTTTAAAGCTAATCTAATGATAGAGTTTGGAATAGAACACAAGACCAGTCAAATATCTCCACCATCCACACAGGGCTAATCAAATGTAACCTCAGTATAGATAATGCACAATGTGGTATCATTAGGAAATGATGCATCTTGAATAGTCACTAGCTTTTAGGATATACTTTAAGTGTAACTGTATAATGTTTAATGGCCGTGTTTGCAGCGAACCCTAGCACATCACTAAAAGCTCCTACCTTCTTTCACACTTGAGGGCATCTCTCTAGCAACAGCCCTACCCTTTCCTGCATCATCAGCACCCATACTTAAGACATCATCACACCTAGCACACAAGAGCACTGCGATTTCTTCTACCCTAAAACAAGACAAAGAAACAAATCACTGCTAACCACCCCTGTATCCCTCCAGACATCTCGCCTCCAATTGTACTCCTCAGGAGAGAGACAAACCTATGTTATCCTGAACCATACCCACAGCTATGTCCTCCACCATCACACTCAAACTGCACTTGTCAAATTCCCAGTGACAAAACTGCTAGGTTCCATAACTAATTCTTTGTGGTTTATGTTTTACAACTCTTTTGTATTCCGGTTGAATAGCTTGCATAACAAGAATATGATAATTATTTTTTCTTTTAATTTCTCATTGTATATGCTCATTATGCATAATATTGTGCTACATAAGGCCATTGTCATTCAAGTACTATGGTACATTGAGCACACCCTCTGTATCTGCCCTCCCTCTTAGCCCCTTCCCATCTTTATTAATCCCCATTATCCTCCTAGCTCATTTCATTTCTACTTCTTTCTTTGGCTCTGTTTTGGTTTTGTTGTTGTTCTGTTTTGTTTTGTTTTGCTTTGTTTCAAGTTTCTCTGTGTATCCCCGGATGTCATAGAACTTGCGCTGTGACCAGGTTAGCCTCAATTGCAGAGATCCAGCTGCTTCTGCCCGCCACCACCTGGCCAGTTCTACTTTCTTTGCTGCTGTTGACTTTCTTCATTTGACACTTCCTGTGAGTATACACTTTGGTCACTTCACCACCCATGACTACCTTTCCTCCCCACTCCCACAGAATCCGTCCTCCTCACTTTCAACTGTTCTGTTCTGTTGGTGTCTGCAGGTGGGGAGGGGTACTAAACTTAATTAGGCTTATGGCATGAGCTTGAATAAAAAGTCATTAACCGGAGAATCGACAACCAACCAGCAGTCACCCCACTAAAGAAAAAGACTATCCCCATGTCCCAGCAACCACTAATTGCCAATATTTCCTCATGCAGGGAAAGAAACTCAAGAGTCCTCTATCCATGATGGAATGTGTACAGCCCAGTCTTGAGAATGTCTTGTGCAAGCCGGGCAGTGGTGGCGCACGCCTTTAATCCCTGCACTTGGGAGGCATAGGCAGGTGGATTTCTGAGTTCAAGGCCAGCCTGGTCTACAGAGTGAATTCCAGGACAGCCAGGGCTATACAGAGAAACTCTGTCTCGGAATAAAAACAGAGAGAGAGAGAGAGAGAGAGAGAGAGAGAGAGAGAGAGAGAGAATGTCTTGTGCAGATAGACAAATCTTTTTGTGAGTGCAACAGCTATGATGTGTCCAGAGAACTGTTTCTTAGGACTTCTCAACATTCTGTGACTCTTATACTCGGTCGCCCATCTTTTCCTGGGTTTCAGAGGGGATGATGTGAACATCAAGACTAAGGCCGAGCGCTCAAGATTCACTTATTCTCAACACCTCAAACAGTTATGAGTCTTTGCATTAACTGCTGCCCACTGCACACAGAAGCTTCTCTAACCAAAGCTGAGAGCAGCACTGATCTATTACTATAAACATAAATTCTTAGAAGGCAGTTTGACACTGTGTTCATTCCTAGTTAGGAAACTGATTTCCCCAGTCATAGTTTTTAGCCAGATCCACAGTACCAGAAATGAATTCCCTCCCCTGGAGCAGGCCTCAGTGATAATCAGAAAGCAGGTGGTTGCCCCCTTAATGTTGTGCTGTTATTGCACGGTTGGGCACCTCTTACCTGACAGGTTCATATTGTACCTTATGGGTAAAACTGTTGATGACTTCACCACCAGCAGCCTACATGGCTGGCACCTTCCAACAGTGTGAAAGCTACCCAGTGGACAGGAAGCTTCTAGTTAGTTCCAGCTTGATTTCTCTATGTCCCACAGTCATGTCATGTATACTACCAAGCCAGCTCAGTAAGTCAACTGGGACTCAAGGGAGGGAGGGATGATGTGAGGGGGGGGGGGCGGGTTTATTTTTTCCCAGTCTGCTCTTATACCATTCTAGGTACATGCAAAGAATAGGATCAGTTCTTAGATCAAAGACAAAGTAGCCAAGGAACAAACAAAGCATAGACAAAGTAGTCAAACAAATCAATAGACAAAGTCCTGTGATCACTGTATTCAGGGACTTATCAGAATGACCAAGATACAAGGGATGCAATACATTACTCAGCTGCATTCATCCTGAGTAGTCTGAGAACCACAAGATAAAAAAATATATGTGTCTTTCTAAGATTGGTTTAATTCATTTTTACAGTTATCTCCTGTTGCATCCATTTTCCTACAACCAATATAACTACATTCTTCATGATAGTTGGAAAAATTCCATTTTCTATACACAGCATGTTTTCCTTATTCCTCTGTTGATGGACACCTAGGTCAGTTCCATAATTTATCTTTTGTGCATCAATAAACTTTGGTGTGCAAATATCTTTTTTTTGTTTGTATTTTGTTTTGTTTTGTTTTGTTTTGTTTTGTTTTCCCCGAGACAGGGTTTGTGTGTGTAGCCCTGGATGTCCTGGAACTCACTCTGTAGACCAGGCTGGCCTTGAACTCAGAAATCCACCTGCCTCTGCCTCCCAAGTGCTGGGATTAAAGGTGTGTGCCATCACCGCCCAGCTGCAAATATCTTTACTGTAAAATTGACTTGAAGTCTTTGGGTAAATTCCCTGGAGTAGTAGATCTATTTTTAGTTTTTGTGGAACCTCCATACTAAAGTTTCTCTATGGTGGCAGCTCTCTCTCTCTCTCTCTCTCTCTCTCTCTCTCTCTCTCTCTCACTCTCTCTCTCTCTCTCACACACACACACACACACACACATACACACACACATACACACACACATACACACACACACACAGAGCAACAATGGTTAATTTGTAATCCCTATGTTTCATAACTTTTCCTGGGAACACAGGAACAAACATCTGTTCACTTAATTTAGGGCACCAACAAAAGACCAAATGCCAACCATTCTACCAAAACTACCCCGGTGAACTGGCTGGTTTATTGCAGTCATTCACAGGAGAATGAATAATGACTCAAAAGTAGATGTGTCACCATAAAACCCACCCATAACTGGTGACAACTTGCAGAAGTGCCATCCCTGGAACTCTTTACACAGGGAGCGGACAGTTCCACCAAAGAGTCTTCTTTTCCCTCAACCATTGCTTGCTGTCTCTGTGACCTGGAGACAGATCCCATGAGATTCTTGAGTCTTCTAAGTCTCATTGCTTCCTAAGTCTCATGGCCTTCCCTCTAAAGAGGACTGCTTCACTTCAGAGGGAAAAGTTACATCTTACCAAACCTCTAAGCATCATTTCTTTGAAATGCTGAGTGATGAGTGGGTGGGTCAGATCCCATAGCTTCTACTTCTGCTGAGAGAACTCCATGGTATCACCAACATTTTCTTACAGAGGATAAAAATATCTCCTAGTATGCTTATAATCCCAGAATTTGGGTGGTGAAAGCAGGAGAGTAAAGTGCTCAAGTCCAACCTGAATTACAATAATACTGTGTATCAAAACAAACAAACAAAAATATTATCTTCCTCACAAAGCAGAAATCGTTTGCTTGCTGAAGTGTATTGTGTTGTTGAGAATGATAGCCTCAAAACATGGTAGGTTTGAGAGTGATAAATAGTTTAACTGAAGGAAAGGAAAAGACCTTACCAGTATGCTCAGAACCTCATCTAGCCTCTTTCCAACAGGTCAGGGAGAGGCTTTCTGTTTAGTTCCCTTATCAGCAAAACTTTGGATCCAGTGAAGTGATTACCTCTACTCTCTACCCTGAGCACTCATTAACTGAAGTCACACAAGCAGAAGAAAATACTGATCTGGCAACACAATCAGATAGACCTTTATCACACACAACATTGTCTTTTGTTTCAGTCTACCCCAATATCCCCAAAAGAGTCACTTTTAATCCACTATCTGTTATGTAGGCCCAGGAGACTTTGACCATAGCCATGTCTATTCCTCTGGGCTCATTCAGTTCTCCTTGTCAGCCATTATTGAACTTAAAATCCCTCTCTGCCTTATCCATTGCTTCCTTCCTGCCCCAAGGAATGGGGGTATAAGAGCTTCTGGATCATGCTGACATGGGGTTATTTCCACTCCTGTTATTTTCTTCTTTTTATGTTAGTATGCTTGTGTGCTTTTTCTTTTCCTTTCTTTTCTTCTTTTTCCTTTTCTTTTATCTTCCTGGTATAACTTCATTTTGAGAAAGGATAGAGAGGAAAGTTCTCTTAGCCCTTGTAATACTCATGTTTGCTTCTGTTACCACATGTAACAGCTATTCCTGGTTGTCAACTTAACTATATCCTGAATGAACTATGATCCAGAATTGGAAGGCTCACCTGTGATCTAGATCTTGAGGCTGGGAGATACAAGTTTCTGACTTGGATCTTGTCATGGAGATCTTGGGGCACAGTGGCTATGGATCCTAGGAGAGTAAGGCAAGGAGATCTCTGAGTTCAAAGTCAGCCTGGAAAAAAAAAGTCCCAGATCCAGGCGTGGTGGTACACACCTTTAATCTGGGCCACACCTTCTGGTAGAGACCTACATAATGACATTGGAAGAAGGAAGATCCCTTCTTCTTCACCTGATTGCATTTACTTGCCAGCACATCTGTTGGAATCTACTAGCCTTGTAGGACTGAGCAACTACTAGATCCTTGGACTTCCCATTCACAGCTGACCATTGTTAGAGAGTTGGACTACAGACTGTAAGTCACCATAACAAATCCCCTTACTATATAGAGACTATCCATAAATTCTGAGACTCTAGAGAACCCTAACTAATACACCACAGAACAAGAGAGCCTTAGGTCCCCACTCTACTCTAAGCCACAACTATCTTCCAGCATATGTCCCTAGGCAGCTGCTCACCAACCTCTGATTAAGTGACCACAAAAGGCCAAGAGTGTGTCCTAAGAGGTTAAAGGACCCAGCTCTTGTTGGCACTATGTGAGGTTGGTTGGCTGAATGACTGGTCTAAAAGTAAATGCCACCTGCCCATTTCAAGGTCATCAAAACAGTCTAAAGGTAGAAAAACACGACAAGTTAAACAGCATACCCTTTGTGATCACGTGACTTAGAGTGACTGCCAGTGAGTGATCATGTGACTTAGAGTGACTGCCAGTCTGTGTTCTAGAAATCTTTATTGCTGAATTGGAGCCCCAAAGTAAAATAAAGGATGATGAAAACAATTTTTTTCTTAACTTATTTAAAAGCTTGGTGGTTTGGTTACTTTTCTATTCATACGACAAAACACCACAATCAAGACAATTTATAAAAGAAAGCATCTAGTTTAGAGACTCAGAGTTCCAGAGGGTTGCGTTTTATTACCATCATGGTGTGGAACGTGATAAAAGGCAGCCATGGTACTGAGGCAGTAGCTAAAACCTTACATCTGATCCACACGTGCCAAGTACAAGACAGAGAAGGCTGACTGGGAATGGTGTGAACTTTTAAAACTTAAAACTTCACTCTCCATGAACTACCTCCTCCAGTGGGGTTACCCCTCTTAATCTGTGCCAAACTGTACCACCAGCTGAGGGCCAAACAGTCAAATATATGAGTCTAATTTGGAGATTACATGTAAGTGAATTCCAGAGAGTCTCTCATGGAGGGAGAAACAGGAGAAAATTAAGAAGTCCCTAATTCTTTAAAAGTTTAGAGTATGTAGTCCTAGAAGCTTCAAAGATCTTCTAACTTCTTTTTTTCCCAATGCTAGGGACTAAACTCAGGGCCTTACGTGTGTGAGGCTACTACCTCTGAAATATACCTTCTGCCTCTGAAATATACATTCTGCTCATCCCATTTATTTTAATACAGAAATACCCAGAACATGGGTCTTGCGGTGCATACCTCTGATTTTAGCAAATATAAATATAAAAGTTGAGATGAAAAGATGGCCAAGAAACATGAGTAGCACCATAAGACTTGTCCCAATTACATAGATAAATAGATAGATAGATAGATAGATAGATAGATAGATAGATAGATAGATAGATAGATAGATAGAAGACAGACAGAGGCTTAAATAGACTTTTAAAAATGCATGCCACTGTATTACTACAAAAGTCTTGTGTTGAAGGCCTAATGCTTTATTTATTTATTATATGTAAATACACTGTAGCTGTCTTCAGACACTCCAGAAGAGGGAGTCAGATCTCGTTACAGATGGTTGTGAGCCACCATGTGGTTTCTGGGATTTGAACTTAGGACCCCTGGAAGAGCAATCGGTGCTCTTAACCACTGAACCATCTCTCCACCCCCAGGCCTTATGCTTCTATAACTACATTTATCTACCTTTTCATTTCTTTAGAGTTTTGGGGCTTGAATCCAGTATCTCACACAGACCATTGTACACACTGAGTTGTAACTCTAATGAGGTAATTAAACTTTAAGATGGTGCTTTTGAAAGATGTTTACATTAAAATAATGTTACAACATTAAGCCCTGATCCGACATGACTGTGGCATTATAAGAGGAAGAGACATGCTCCGAGGGAAGGCCTTTGTGGAGACAGAGGGAGAAGTATCATCTACAAGTCACAGAAAAACCATTCTGCTGACAGTTCTACCTCAGACAGCCTCCAGACCACTGAGAAACATGTTTCTGTTGTTTAATCCCTGAACCTCTCTTTCTTACTAAGAATCCTGGTAAACCAACTCACCTGGAGTTGATCATCTGCTGAGACCCTTTCTTCCTGATGAGATAAAATTCAGAGGTACTTGGGTTGAGATGTCAACGCATTTTTAGAGAACACACGTAACGCCAGCCATGGACTAGCAGTGATGGAAAACAGAGGAGATCCTGGTGGCACTGGACTCTGTCTCCAGTCCCTGCACTGGCGGAGGGCTGGGGAGTCATGTGCAAATTCGGAGGTCAGAGGACAGCTTTCTAGGGCCACTTGTCTCCTTCCACATTGAGGTGGAATCTTGGGATAGACCTTGGGTCACACATTTATGTGACAAGTGTATTTAGCCGCTGAGCCATTTCCCCAGCACTCAAAAAAGACTTTTTGCTGTCACTCACATTAAGGTGCTCTGCTCTAGTGGGGAACATACAGATAGGCCATGGCCTTGGCATGTTTGAGACTCCTGGATCAATCCAAGCATCAAGAACAAAAGAATCCTATGAAGCTTAATATATCGTTCTTATGTCCACTATATATAGTTGCCTCTTTTGTTTTTGTTTTTCTTCTTTGTTTTCAATTTATGTCCTAACCCTGGGCCTCTTGTAGGCTGGGCAAGCATCATTCCATTTGAAGTTGTCTCTTTATCAACTCCTCCCTTCCTCTTTTCCTACCTCTTCCCCACCTCTCTCTGTGCACACATGCGCACTATTGTGTGTGAGAGCACGGACACATAGGACGTGGTGAGCTGGTGGCTGTCAGAGGACAACCTCAGGGATAAGTTCATTCTCCCCTCCACCTCCAGGGTCTCTGTGTTGTTTGCCATTGTACTTTGTACACTGAGAGAGCTGGCTGTCAAGCTTCCAGGGTCTCTCCTGTCTCTGCCTCCCATCTTGCCACAGGAATGCTGGGATTACAGAGGAGTGATAGTATACCGGGCTTGACATGTGTTCTGGGGATCCAGACTTGTGCAACTAAACCTTTGTCCACTGATTCTTCTCCCTGGATTTTAGTCATCATTATTTTCTGTTGTATGACTGCAGATGCCCTTCAGTAATTTGCAGCTTTCCATCAGGTATGAGATCAGTCTTTTAAAATCCTTCATCTCTGACAAGAAGTTTCTTAAATAGAGGTTCTTTAAAAATGCATGCCACTAATGATGTGAGGTGGTTGGCCTTTTCATAATACAATTTTCCCAAACAAAATGAACAAATTTCTTTTTGGATTTTTTTTTTCAACAATCAAGGTGAAAGCAAGGTAAGTATGAACGGCAACTTGGCTTTCCCAAGTCTCAGGGGCGGGGCTGATCTGGGGACAAAGAACAGACTGGACCACAGAGCGCCTGCTTTCTTTTAGCACTAAGCTTACGGCAGCTCATTCTCTCCTCCCACACCCTACTAGTAGGTGGGCGTCTTAGTTCTCGAATTCAGTACTAAAGGAGAGATCTAATGGAAGGATCTTGTTGAAGCTCAGAGATTTTAAGGAGAAACTGCACATACACACAACAACAACAACAATAAAGGTTTTCTTTTTAAAGAAGTTCTTTCTTTTCCTATGTGTGCATGTTTTTGCAGTGCTGGATATCAAAACCTAAGAGGACGTGCATACTAGACAGGCACTCTACCACTGAGCTGTATCCCTAAGTCCCCACTTATTTTTCAAGGAAGGTAGGATATGATAAACACTGAAGAATGGGATGAGTAGATGAAGCAGGAGAATAGAAAAGACACAGTGACCAACCATGAGGTTGCCCTGGAGCAAAGCAAGGGTGAATGGAGCTGGTTTACAGTCGTAGCTTGAGCTAACTAACCAGTCTCTTTTTCCCTCGAAGTGATCCGAAGGACTGATCGGTGCAATGGCAATGATATTATTAGCCAGTAAAGTACCTACCACCAAGAATAATGACAGCCAGCAAACGTGCTAATGATGTCTGTTCCCAAGCCCAGGTGCTGCCCAAAAGCTTCTGCATAGACAATCCACCTGCAACAGTCTAAGGAGATATGTGCTTATCTTTAGATTGGTTTCCCTGGCAACAGATTTCCAGATGAGGAATTACATACGTGGATATTAAGAGATGCTTAGTTCCAGGACAGGTAGGGTTGGTTATACAGAGAAACTCTGTCTCAGAAAAAAAAAAAAAAAAAAAAAAAAAAAAAAGAACAAAAACAAAACAAAATTAAAAAAAGAGATGCTTTTGGGAAGATACTTCTGAAGGAAGTTATGAACCCAGGACAGGGCCAAGGATCAATCTGCTCCAAGATTTGGTTCCATTGAGACCACATCAATTATTCAAGCAGCTCTATTGACAGGACAACTAGATAAACAAGTTCCCCATCGAAAAGGCAAGTCTGAGCAAGCCTTGAGGAGGGGAGAAGGCAGGCCATGGAGAGGTGTCACAGAGCTTTGCCTTGTCATTACTGTGACTAGTCATGGACTGGGAGGAAAAGGTTCAAGTGTGGAGAGTGGTTGGTAACCCAGAGCAATTGGAATTTAGTCTCCCCACATTCTGCCAACATAGACTCTTCCATGTGCAGAGTAAGGACAAGAGAACTGGAATGCTTTGAATCCTTAACCACAAGGGTCCAGATTAAAGACACTGATGTTAGCAAAGAAAGGATGCTCTGTTCAAAGGAAAGCTGGGGACTTAGGAAATCCTGGGGAAACTGAACTCAGTAGGTAAATGTGATAGCAGATAACTTATTCCTCTAAACAGAAGATCCTTGGGACTTCATATATCTCCCCACTGGAATAATAATAATAACAATAATAGTAATCATTATAGTTGTTGTTGTTATTACTACTACTACTACTACTACTACTACTACTACTACTACTACTACTTCTACTACTACTATCCTAAAATGGTCACATCATTATTAAGCCTGAAGCAAATACTTCTCACCAGGAATGGTGATACACCTATAATTCCATCATTTGGGAAGCTGAGTCAAGGAGTTCAAGGCCAGCCTTATCTATCTAGCAAATTCTAAGCCAAGAGCAATAAAACCAAGCCCTGTCACAAAAAGAGCAAAGAAAAGGTGACAATAAAAAGACTGATTTAATGGGGCACAGTGGCACATTCAGTAATCCCAGCATAAAGGAGGCTGGGGCAAGATGATTGTGGGATACATAGTTCTAAACCAGCCAGAGAGAGAGAGAGAAAGAGACAGAGAGAGATTCTTTCTAAACGCACTGGGGGAGCCAAAGGGGTAGAGAAATACTTCTTCTGGGTCATTTTGATGAGCAGAGTGACTTAAGTTAAAGGAGTATTAGAGTATTTTTTGGTTGTTTTGAGACAGCGTCTCACTGTTTAGCCTAGAATGACCTCAAAATGATCCTTATTCAGCCTTTCAAACATTGAGATTACAGACATGTACCACCAGACGTGGCTTTTTTCCCCCACTTTTCCTCCTTTGGGGTTATTGTAGGGCATAGGAGAGCAGTAATGAGGTCAAAGCCAGGGCCTTCTGCAGACTAAGCCAGCCCTATTTACCACTGAGTTACATCCCTAGACCGCAGAAGAGCATTTCTGCTTGGTGTTATGCCTTGCAGAACAGTATGATTTCTTGGTAGCCTAATTCGGTCCAGAAGTCACAGCCCCTTGCCTAGGCACAGGTAATATCAAACATGCAAAGTGCGGGAGTTAAAGGGTGAGTTCCAGGAATGTCGTATACACCCCAGTGTTATTTGTCCATACAACCAGAGGTGATAGACCTCTGTCTTTCACTCTGATTAATTCCACTGAGCTGCATGTGCAAACCAGGAGGTCAAGTCAATCTGTGTTTTCTTCATGAAATAACAGTCTAGCGATCAGGTCAGAATCTCTTGAGAAGACCAAATAAGCAATTGTCAAAGGATGGGACGCACATTCCCCATTCCCCCTGTGATGGTTGGTATACGCTCGGCTCAGGGAGTGGCATTATTAGGAGGGATTGCCTTGTTGGAGTGGGCGTGACCTTGTTGGAGGAAGTGTGTCACTCTAGGGGTGGGCTTTGAGACTCTCATTTGGGAGCAAGTCTGCTCCTGGCTTTTTTGGATGAAGATGTAGGACTCTCAGCTCCTCCAGCACCATGCCTGCCTAGATGCTGCCATGCTCCCGCCTTGTAAGGCAGGGTGGTGATGACTTGATCATAGTGGACTGAATCTCTGAACCTGTGAGCCAGCCCCAACTAAATGTTTTCTCTTATAAGAGATGCCTTGGTCATGGCATCTCTTCACAGCAGTAAAACCCAAACTAAGACCTCCCCCAAGGTACTAATGAACCCATCAGCAGCCACTTCTATCACCTCAAAGCTATAATAAAAAAGATGACTAAAGGACAGATTTTCGGGGACTGTATCTCAAGAGATTGATTCATCTGCATAACATATGATAACAAACAATTAAAAGGTGCCCCCGATCTTGGAATGAATGAAAATAACGGTTCATCAACAGAGGGTCTCCAAAGGAGACCATCTATACCTCTTTTATAGTCCTGAAAGTGGGTAGAATTCCCAAGAGAGAGAGATCAAACAAGGAAAAGGCAGTGGTCTTAGTCCCGAGTCAACCATTTCTGGGGATCAGAGGCTGATATAAATGAGTAAATGACTGTTGGCCCATCTTTATAGCATATTCTTCTGGTATTTGTTAAGTATTTTCTGTGCACCTGTCAAATAATATACTACAGTATAAAGGAAAGACAAATATAGATTCTCTTTCAAAGGGTAGACCATGAATGGCCTGTTGTCTATTAGGATTTGTCCTGTCTTTCCATCTTCAAATAGACTCCTACCCTCCTTCAGACTCTTGCCCCAATGCCAATAAGCACCATTCCCCAAGAGAAAGGGAAGGTAGGGTGCCCAAGCTTCAGGGCTGAGCCTGGCTGGTCTCAGAGTCCCCTCCACTGCCAGAATGGAACTGTGGTAGGCACAGGGCCCAATATGGGCCAATGAGACTTCAAGAAAGGTTTGTGGGGCTGAAGGAAATTAGCTCTGCCTTCCCTGGATATAAACAAGGAAGTGGTGTAACCAAGGCCAGCAAACATCCCACCTTCTGTAGCCTTCTGAGTTTGCTTTACCCCAGTTGGACAAATACACTGTTAGGAGCCTCAACAATTCAAAGAGAGGAAAATTTTATTTTAGCAGCCTCTGGTTTCAGAAGTTTTCATGCATTGTCGATTGGCTCCATAGCCTTTGGGCCTATAGCCAGGCAATACATCATGGTTAGGAAGTTGCTTGTCTTGTGGCACTCAGGAAGCAAAGAGAGGAGAGGAGAGCCTCAACCTCCTCTTAGGGATGCAGCACATGTGTTCTAACTGTATTCTACTAGACTCTTGCTCCT
This sequence comes from Apodemus sylvaticus, assembly GCF_947179515.1. Classification (NCBI taxonomy): domain Eukaryota; kingdom Metazoa; phylum Chordata; class Mammalia; order Rodentia; family Muridae; genus Apodemus; species Apodemus sylvaticus. Next base: position 64,006,521 of record NC_067484.1, on the reverse strand, counting down.
GAAAGCCCCACAATCTGTCAGTAGTACTAGTGGCTGGCTGCCAAGCCTAAATTCAACACGTGGCTTTTGGGAAACATTTGAGATCTCAACCATCACTTTAGTTAACGGTGTTAACAATCTGAAGAACACTAGGATTTTTAACGAGCACTGTTTTAGCAAACCCTGAACCAACTATCTGAAATATCATTCAATTTTCATAACAAACCCACATTTTAGTTAACACACTCTGTAGCTTATGTTGTGACTTGTAGATTTAAAGAAAAAATCCTGGAGCTGGAGAGATAGCTCAGTAGTTAAGTGCACACATTGTTCTTGAAGAAGAGCAAAGTTCTGTTCCCAGCATTGGGTCAGGAACTTCATGTGCCTGTAATTCCAGCTTCAGGTGATCTGATGCCATCTTCTGGCCTCTGTGAGCATCTGCACTCACATATACTTAGGTACTCAAACACAGATGCTTAAAAATAATTTTTTAAAAATAATCCCAACTAGAAAAAGGCTAACAGTCTAGGCTCAGCTCTCCTGGAGAGACTGCTTTTTCTACCCTCAAACTATGGATGAAGAATTGAAACTGGTTGAATTTCTCAAAGATGCAAGTATATCGACTAATTAAGTGCTTAATCATGCAATACAATAAGACAAAGTATAAACTTTAATTTCTTACCAATGATGGCTAGCATTTATTGGGTTCTGCACATAAGTGCCAGTCATCTCTTTGTGTAACTCTTAGAGTAGTTGGCATATAGTAAGTCATTAAACCACCACAGCTAGGCACTGTTGTTGTCCAATTTTACACTTGAAAGACTGAAAAGAAATTCTGTTACTCAGATGTATACAAGAAAATCTACTTACAACCAAAATTCTCAATATCCATATAACTGATGTCTAATAAATAAAAAACCTTAGCCAGATGTGATAGTAAATAACCGTACTCCCAACATTCACCGAGGCAGGGTGCTCCAGGCTAGCCTAGTGTAAATAAAATCAGAATAGTAATAAATCAATAACAGAACTACAACAGAACTCTTAATTTGAAAATCATGGCAAAAATATATGAATGACAAAAGTTTGGGATTCATTGCATTGCGAAGAGAAATGTGTGGAAGGTGTGCTCAGCTCTGTTTAGTAGTTTCATCTAAAAACAAAAAAGGGAAAAACCATCAACTCAGAAGAACGTTTTGGAAGTTGATGAAACTTATATAACACAAGAACAGTAAAGAATAGCAACATAGTCGGTCAAATTGGAAATATCAGTGTGAAATAATAACCTTTAAAAGTCTTTTTTTCCAGCTCTGAGTGACCCAGTAGCAACATCAATAGCACCTACCCCAGTGTTCTAGGGCAGCCTCAGAGCCTAACACAAAACATTTCGTGTCGTTTTCTTCTGAAGAGAGACACAATTCCTCAGAGGATCTCTAAGTCTATGACTGAGAACAGAAGAGGAAAAAAAAAAATCAGGACATTTTACTACCATCCTTTTGTTACCAAAAAGGAAAAAAAAATGTTTTCAAGGACATCACCAGCCGTGCACAAAGCATAGAGGGACTCCTAAAGCCACCTCTGACTACACAGTGACAGTGTTCAAAGTAACAATTATATTGTAGATTTATGTATTGATGACATGAGAGTAGAAGCAGAAATGTCTGAGCAACAAAAGGGGCTGATGGGAGGGGGTGGGGGATGGGAGGGGATGGGGGATGGGAGAACAAGAGATTATGCTCATAGTATTGCATATACATGCATGAAAATGGCCTTAAGTAACTCCATGTAATAAAAAGTTAAAGTTTATTATAGAAATAAGGTACAGACAACAAAAATGAAACAAATTAAATGTATTTCCAGGCCCACAAAATCAAACAGTGCTACCCAAATTATTAAGATCTCCCTCCCCCACCCCGCCCCGTCCCAGGAGCCTTGCTTTTGTTTGTTTGTTTGTTTGTCTCTCCGTGTAGCTCTGGCTGTCCTGGAACTCACTTTGTAGACCAGGCTGGCCTCGAACTCAGAAATCCACCTGCCTCTGCCTCCTAAGTGCTGGGATTAAAGGTGTGTGCCACCACTGCCTGGTGAGCCTCATTCTTTCTGCCACACTGGCTTCCCTTTCTTCAAGATGCAGTCTCCCAGTGAGATCTCCCTTCTGTCTTCTTATACCATCTATGCTGTCTTCTCTACTGTTTTCCAAGAGGAGAAGGAGGAAGTTTCTTATGCTGCGACGTTGTAATTTGAGCTTCAAGACTATTATTGTGGCCATCATCATCACGCCGTCTAGGAACAAAATAAGTCTTATTGAAAGAACAGGGATTCAACATGACCCAAAGTAGAGAGGCTAAGAAGACTCCTGCCCAGAGGTCACTGCAGTACAAAATGGTGAACACAGTCCTTCATAATTTCAATATTAAGGGAATGGTGCTTCTTCTACTAATTTGGTGTGTATGAGACATTGTCATAGTCATATGGCTCATTCTCCCTGCTTAAGGAAAATGAGTGTGGAAACAGTAAGGCAAAATCAGAGCTATTCAGTCTGAATGAACCCTCACATGAACAAAAGAAAGAGTTCTACAGTAGTTTCCAAAATAAAGAACTGTTAGCTGCAAAGTTCCCAACTGCAGACTCAGTCTCTCAATTCAAGAGATTAAGTCTCCATGATAATAAGAAATATGTCAGCCTTTAATACTAAGAGAACAAATCAATATTTGATTCTGACAAAGCAATCGTTATATAACAATTGTCAAGGGAGAATTTTTTTTAACTAAGAGTAGGCAGTAGGTTGCAAAATTAAGCCTTAGGCACAAGTGACTGCCTGAAATAGTCATTGTGACGTGACAGATGTCAATGAACTATACAAAAGCCTTGAAGGAGACGGTGATTTGGATTAAAATCAACTCAGGAGACACAAGTAAGCCTGCCTAAGGATTATCCGTCTTCCTACCAAGACCCACTCTCTGGTCCTGATAAGATAATCTTTTCTTTGAGTCTGTTAATAATTTCATGACCCTAGGGGAAAAAAAGAAATAAGAAGACTGAAGCCACAAGGGTTTATCCAAATGAACAGAGACAAACAAGCACAGAAATTAAAATTAAAAAAAAAACAAAAACAAAACAAAAAACAAAAACAAAAGACCACTCAGTCGCTGACACCCCACAGAGACTGGGGTGAAGCTTTGGCCCCAGGTCTCACCATCTTTCTGTGTGCATGCACATGCACGAACTGGGTTGTTACATTTAAATTTTACTTATAATATTTTAATCAATGTCTAAATGCTCCAAGAAAAATTGGTTTGGGGATTAGGGTACTGAGCATTAATCACAGATATGGTCATGAGTGTCTTTTGGTCTGCAAAAAACCTAGGAACATAAAAGGCCCTCACAAGAAGCTGGACAGGGGGTGGTCTTGTCTTGTATTAGTTACTCATTCTTCCAGAAACATCGGCCAAGTCTTGGGCACTTATTTTGCTTTTGTTTGTGTCTGTCCTTGTTTGTTTGTTTGTTTGTTTAGATAAGGTCTTACAAGTCTCAGGCTGACCTCTGTTCACTATTTAGTCAAGGGTGACCTTAAACTTCTGATACTCTTGCCCTACCTCCCTTCCTGAGGCACTACAATGACCATTTGTTAGTTTGGTGCAAATGGTACCCAGCGCTTCATGAGCACTGGGCAAGCATTCTAGTAACTGAGCTAAATCTCCAACCCTTTGCTTACCATCTTCAAAGTACTACTCAAAGTAGAAAGGCTAAGCTTTATTAGCCATCATTTCTTAACTAGGGCCATGAGCTTGGATCTGCTGACTATTTTGGCTCCAAGGCTGTCACACCCTGTCATACAGTTGCTAGGCAGAGCTGCAGCATTTTAGATTATCCTGGGAAATTTCCCTCTTTTGGTCACTGGCAGGTTGCTGAGGGATTAGTGGCTAGAGGCCACACTGTACTCCTTGCTACATGGACCTATCCAAAAGGTACACATGGCCTAGGTGAGCCAGGGACAGAGTTACTGTTCTCTATAATTAAATCTCATAGGTGACATCACATTTTGGCCCTGTTCTCTTGTTAGAAGAAAGCCTCTGGGGCTACCAACACCTGAGGGGAGACCATTACAGGAGGGCACAAATCCAGGAAGTGGGCCTCACTGGAAATGATTTTTTAAAATGTATGCTTTCGCTATGAACTCCAGGATGGACTCAATTGAAAAACCTCCTGCCTGAGTGTCTGCATTGGGGTGTGTGTCACCATGCTGGGCTCACAATCACTTTAAAAGCTATCCACTTGTGAAGGTATTGGCACACGAGATAACAAACAACACACTCAAGGCCCAGGGGTGAAGCTACATGTGTCTTAACAAATAATCTCCAAGTCTTCAGTGAATGCCTGTGTACTGGGCATTGTGGGAAGATGTGTAGACAGTGATGACCAAGGCCAGGAGCCTTCCAGAAAGGATCTTTAGATGAACAACTCAACTACATTTCTTCTCTTCTTTTTCTGCCACCTGGTTTTTGAACATCTACTTAAATCTCTTGTTTCCCGTGAAAGTGCAATTGTCCCTGAAGAGGAACATCTCTGTTTCATCTTTGGGCATCCTTGTGTCATATTACCTGATGTATAAGGAACCCTCAAAACACACAGTTCAGTTTCCAAAAGCAGATGTGGTTGGCTGGCTATAAGCCATTTGCTCTAAATCAGTGGTCCCAGTGTTCTGAGAAATACCGCCTAATGGGCAGAAGTGCTTCGGAGCTGGGTAAGGGTGATGCTGAAGGAACTGTGCAGGCTGGAAGCACAGGAGGCCAGGAAGCTCTGACCTAGTGTTAGCAGGGCCCAAGGCCCCTCCCACTTCCTTTCCCAGCTCAATGGGTAGCTCTGCTGCTTGGTCTCCCAGATCTTCTCTCCTTGGGGTTCTATATGCTCTTTGACACAGGCAGGAATTATATGCCACAATTCTGACACTGCCATAACTCCATTTCTATCTCGAATAATTACATGAATATGAACTCTCCGATAATTACTGTGTTCAATTAGAAAATGAGAAGATTTGGCTAATGAGAACAGGTGATTAAAAACAATTGAACATTTCTCTCTGATTTACTTTTTGCACAGACTTCACTCCAATTAAGCTCCAGTGAACCACTGTGATTTTTTTTTTTCAGAAATGTGACCAGTGCTCATTGAAATGAACGCATTGCTGAAATAATTCTTATTTCACGAAGACTTAGAATAAGAAAACATCATCTTCCATGGGACTCAGACTCCATTGATGTTTGGAGCCAGTTTAAGTTAGGAAGGTAAATTTTGGGTCATAAAGTTAATGTTGAATGCAGTTTCCAAAAAGATAAAATATTTAAATCTGCAATTCATCATTCAATAAAGATCTTTTCCAGAAGCAAAAATAAGTTCTTGTTTTGTTTTTTGTTTGTTTGTTTGTTTTCTTTTGGTTTGGTTTGGTTTTTGGAGAAAGGGTTTTTCTGTATAGCCCTGGCTGTACTAGAATTCACTCTATAGACCAGGCTGGCCTCAACCTGCCTCTGCCTCCCAAGGGCTGGGAATAAAGGTGTGTGCCACCACTGCCCAGCAAGCTTCTTGTTTCTTAAAGTAGAGAGGCTGGGGCCAGAGCTCAGTTGATAGAGTGCTTACCCAGCAGGCGCAAAGTCCTGGGATAGCTCCCCACTACTACATAGAATTGGATGTGATGGCACACACATATTTTCACACATAGAGACAGGATAATCAGAAGTTTCAGGTCATCCTTAGCCACACAGTAAGTTTGAGGCCAACCTGACATAAATGAGGCCTTGTCTGAACTTTGTTTTGCTCTAAAGTCAAGGGTTTAAGATCTGTGGGCACTGCCTTTCTTGACTCTGCAGACGTTGGTAGGTAGGCGTGGAAGGTTTATACTGACATTCAAGTCCACAAGGCCAAACAGGGCAGACCTGAGAAAGGATTGCCCTGGGTGCTAAAGATCTTGTGTGTGAAGACTGGGTGTCCTGTGAGGAGCAGGGCCCCAGGAATGATCCATCCTACTCACAGCATAAGGAAAGGAGTGAACTAAGATGGGAAGGCAGAAATGCCCCTAAGTCCATCTTTCTTAGTCAGGGTTTCTATTCCTGCACAAACATCATGACCAAGAAACAAGTTGGAGAGGAAAGGGTTTATTGAGCTTACACTTCCACACTGCTGTTCATCCCCAAAGGAAGTCAGGACTGGAACTCAAGCAGGTCAGGAAGCAGGAGCTGATGCAGAGGCCACGGAGAGATGTTTCTTACTGGCTTGCTTCTCCTGGCTTGCTTATAGCCTGCTCTCTTATAGAACCTAAGACTAACAGCCCAGGGATGACACCACCCACAGTTGGCCTTCCCCCCTTGATCACTAATTGAGAAAATACCCCACAGCTGGATCTCATGGAGACACTTCCCCAACTGAAGCTCCTTTCTGTGTGATAACTCTAACCTGTGTCAAGTTGACACACAAAACCAGCCAGTACATCATCCCCAGTGACACACAGCCTACAGTAAGGTGAAGCCTTCTAATGCTCCGCACACAGTGCTACCCCAGGCATTTAAATGCCAGAGTCTATGGAGAGCATTCTCATCCAATCCACCACTGGATGTGAGGGGTGGAGATGGGGGATAAGAGGACAGTAGCAAACTTAATAACTGAATGCATTTTACTATGAAGATTGTTGAAGGAACTGGGGAATGATAAAGAACTTAGAATAAGGCCCTGTGCCCATTAAGGCTGATACAGGTTTGCTAAATGAAATAAATAGAATCTGTAGACACCGACTAACTGACCTGCCCAGGCAGACTAAAAGAAATTCACCGACATGAATAACAAACTGTGCGTAGCCGTAGTGCTGTCCCCAGATCGGAAAGTCAAATCCACTTATTGTCTTGACTTGCAGGCCCAATGCTGTAATTTCATTAGTGATAAATACTAATTCTCCTTTTGTGCTTGTTTCCTAAGGGGCACTGTACCTGCCTAGATTGTAATGGAAACCCATTGTAAAAACAGTTCAGTGTTACTTCTGAATTTTTTGGTTTGATCTGGTTTTGCTTGGCTTCTTTATGTGTTTGTCTCACTGTGAAAGCCAAACGGGTCTCAAATTCAGCATTCTCCTGCCTCCTCTTCCCCACAGGCAGACATCCAGGCATGGGCCATCATACTCTGTATAACAATGGATGTTTGAAGTCCCTTGTTCACATAAAAAGTTCTTGCACTTTCAGAGAACATGGTATCATTGTATCATGGCATCTTTGTATCATTGGCATTATTGTATCATCGCATCACTGCATCATGACATCACCGTATCATAGTATCACTGTATCACTGGCATTATTGTATCATTGCATCACTGTATCATTAGCATTATTGTATCACTGGTATCACTGTATCACGGATATTATTGTACCACAGCATCATTGTCCAGTCCCCCTTGCTTCCAGCTCTAAAAGGACACTTAAGAGTCTTAGAGGACCAGCCCACCTTGCCCCAAGCTGCCCTCTGTCCTGAACAACAGGCAAAGTTCGCAAATCAGAAAGTGGGGAATTTTTTTTCTCCAGACAGGGTTTCTCTGTGTAGCCCTGGCTATCCTGGAACTCACTCTGTAGACCAGGCTGGCCTCAACTCAGAAATCTGCCTGCCTCTGCCTCCCAAGTGCTGGGATTAAAGGCGTGCGCCACCACCGCCCAGCTGAAAGTTGGGATTTCTGAATACAAAGAGCAGTAAATAAACAAACTGAGGCTCTACCTTCAGAACACATCCATAGTGGGCTACTTTGTACCATAAGCCACGACTTGGACTGCGGCAACCATCCACTGCCAGCCTCCCAAGTCTCCTCATCCTACTGTTTCTTTCCCTAATGCAGCAGCCAAGCAGGAAAAACGAAAACAAAAAACAAACAACAACAACAAAAAAAAAACCTTGTATACACAATCTTCCTTTACTCAAATATTTATGCCAGATGTCACCCAATCAGAAAGAGAATCCATTTTACACATATCAAACAGGGGATTCATTACAGGATTTGGTTACAAAGATTTCTAATTGGTAGAACAGAAATGCCTGGCTTTAAGGAGGACTCTGGTCCAGGTTAAGGTGGGGTGTCTTTCTATATCCCTTACACAGTCTCCTACTTCTCATTGGCAGAACTTGCTGGGCCCCCATCAGGCTAAGGAGTCTGGGAAATGTAGTCTGCAAGCCCAGGTCCGGGACACCAGGGGGAAATTGTATAAGGGGATCCTGTGACATTGTATGAACAGACAGGCCCAACCTCAGCTGCATGTCACCGTAAGCCAAGTGCTTCCCACGGCTTCTGAGAAAGGCTCCTACCACCTACCACCTACCACCTACCACCTACCACACAAACACCAGTTAGAGGCACACAGAAGCATTTTATACATTTGCATACGCCACACATGGACATACCTTTTCTGGCATCATCCGCCACTCCTCTGCTACACCCCATCTGCCCCCTTGTGTTCTGCCTGCAACCACACTGACTTCTTGGCCCCTCTCCTTCCTGTAGCTATTTCCTCATTGAGGTCTACTCTTACCAAAACCATCTGCTATGCCGCTAGTGAAGATTTTTTTTTTCTTTTCTGGGAGGGGGGAGGGGCGTTTGAGACATGGTTTCTCTGTGTAGTCCTGGCTGTCCCTAATGGAACTTGATCTGTGGACCAGGCTGACCTTAAACTCACAGAAATCCACGTCTCTTTGCCTCTGGAGTGCTATGATTAAAAGCCCGTGCCACCATTACCTGGCATTGAGGACACTTTTCAATGTCACTGTCTGTAACTACTTGCTGCGTTCAGTCCTTTGCAGTGCTTTATTTTAACATAGAGTTTTTTTTGTTTTGTTTTGTTTTGTTTTTGTTTTTTGTTGTTGTTGTTGTTGGTGGTGGTGGGTTTTTTGGTTGTTTTTTTGGGGGTTTTTTTTTTGTGTTTTTTTTTTTGTTTTGTTTTGTTTTGTTTTTCCTGAGACAGGGTTTCTCTGTGTAGCCTTGGCTGTCCTGGAACTCACTCTGTAGACCAGGCTGGCCTCAACTCAGAAATCCACCTGCCTCTGCCTCCCAAGTGCTGGGATTAAAGGCGTGCACCACCACCGCTCAGTTCCATAGAGTTATTTCTTTCTAACATGCTATACATTCTATGAATAGATGTATACATAGATATGTTGTATAAGTGTATATTTCTCCGTATCATTTTATATAGCTAATGTATATGTAAGTATTCCATAAATATATGTATTTGGGCATCTATACTCTCTTACCAAAATATAAGCTCAAGAGGAGCCAGAATTTTTCCCCCAGTCCTATAGCCTTGATAATCAATAGTTGTTTTTTTTTGTTTTGTTTTGTTTTGTTTTGTTTTGTTTTTTGGCTTTTTAAAGAAGAAATTTTGGTTTGAGCTCATAGTTTCAGATGTTTAAATTCATCCAGTAGTAAGATTTTATATATTTACTATATATAAGACCTCTTATTAAGAGATCTGATGCTAAGTATTCCCATCACAATAATTAGTATCTACTGATGAACACAATTAGTGTAACCATTAATAGACATAGCTATTGTGTGATTATCTAAAAAGTTTGTCATTCTGGTGGCGCACACCTTTAATCCCAGCACTTGGGAGGCAGAGGCAGGTGGATTTCTGAGTTAGAGGCCAGCCTGGTCTACAGAGTGAGTTCCAGGACAGCCAGGGCTACACAGAGAAACCCTGTCTCGGAAAAAAAAAAAAAAAAAAAAAAAGAGTATGTGGGATAACTAAGGGAATAACAGCCGCGCGCGCGCGCGCGTGTGTGTGTGTGTGTGTGTGTGTATGTATGTGTGTGTATATTTGTGTGTGTGTGTATGTTTGTGTGTGTGTATATTTGTGTGTATGTTTGTGTGTGTGTGTATGTGTGTATATATTTGTGTGTGTGTGTATGTTTGTGTGTGTGTGTATATTTGTGTGTATGTTTGTGTATATTTGTGTGTATGTTTGTGTGTGTGTGTATATTTGTATGTGTGTATGTTTGTGTGTGTGTATGTGTGTGTATATTTGTATGTGTGTGTATGTGTGTGTATATTTGTGTGTGTGTGTGTATGTTTGTGTGTGTGTGTCTGTGTGTGTGTGTGTGTGTGTGTGATAGGAAAACAAGCCAACACAGCTCACACCTCCTTTGGGCAACCCTCTAAACCCACAAGAAAGTGGCTGAAGATGTAATTCAGGGGTGAAATATGTGTTCAGACGTATTAGACCTTGAATTCAAGCCACGGCACCAAAAGAGAGGAAAAAACCTCATTAAGTCTAACAAGGTATCCTTGTTTTACTCCAAACATATTAATTCCATGCTATAATTATCCCATCCCAGTAAAACAACATCACACCACACCTGTTAAAAGTCTGCCTCCACCAAAAGTGTAAGACCCACAGGAGGCCAAAGGCCTAGGGTCTTTGAGTTACATGAAGCCTCAAGCACCTACGATGCGGCTTTGTAGGCAGAATACTCTTTAAAGAGTAAAGTGCTCAGAGGTCTCTTGACACCGCTGCTTCTGCTGTGTTGGAAACACAGAGAGGTGGTGAGCAGCCGTATGACTAGAAGCAGGAGGCAGTCACACAGCGGCACAAAGGGATCAGGTGATTGCAGGAGAGCAAACAAGAGCAGCGTGGCTTCAAAGGGTGTTCACATCTTTTTATTAGAACTATTCCTGCTGCCCGGGTGCAGCCCACTGTTGATTTAACAGAGTACAAGAGAAGAACAGGCCTTGAAGAATTACTAAGACGTGAAGTCAGAATTATTCTCGAGGATAAGCAGCGAGAGTCGCTGAATAACAAACAGCAGTGTCATTCTCACTGAGTGTGGAGAGTGGGTGTTGAAGCCTCCGAAGTTCATTAACAAACGTGCTTTTAAAACTTAATAGCTGTCTTTAAGAGGGAAGAGTCTCCCTTCACGTGTGCATTCGTGGGCTGTGGAAACAACATCTAACGGCGAGACCTCTTGGCTGTTCTCTTTGGAAGTCGCCGTAGATAAGCCTGAAACACCTGCTGTCCTTTCCAAAGAGCGGCTGGCTAGATCTTAGTCTTAAAATAGACCAGTCTATTTGCTAATCAGCTGTGGAGCTGGCAGAAATCTTATCACAGATACGTGCTCGAGGACCAACCTTATCCCAATAGCTTTGGTGTGGCTTATAACCTCACCAGTTAGAGGCATGCAGAAGCATTCTATCTTGTGCCTACCCAGTGAGCGCTAGACCATGCCTCACAAGCAGCCTCAGTAGAAGGGCCTCCTCGGCTTGGCTGGCTCTGGAATGTGCATCCTGTTTTGCTTGCAAGGCCCGTGAGAGCCTCCAGTGTCGACTGCCTCCTTCCCTCTTCTGCTTCATTAGAAATTTCAATTTTACCAAAGACAATTTCAGATGCATTATAAGAAACAGGAATTTGGTTCGTTGGAAATCTACTTCTTTATTCTTTTCTGACCACGTAATTTTGCAAAATAGCTCCTGGCCCGGAAAATAACTTCAACCTGCTGCCTGGACTGCACATTTAGTTATTTGTTCATTGGTGCAAGGGGGAGACTGGGCTAAATCAAGTGAGATACACGCACATGCTCCTGGAAAGATAATTTTAGAACGCGTTTCAAAGCAGATCCTAATTCAAAACTGCCACTGTTACTTAGGCACATGTAGAGACGGTACCAACTTCACAAAAATGTCATCAAATTATTTGAGATTTGCTAGTGGTAGAAGTGATTGCGGCTTCAGTGGACTCCCTTTTGGAGAGAGGCAGGAGGAAACAGGGTGCTTTATTAGGAGTAGCTTGGTAAGAGAGTACAAGAAAGGTACCAGTGAAAACCAGAGCTAGAGGCTATGGGCTGCAAATTCGGCAAGGCTGCAGGCCATCCTCATTGCAGGCAGGGCACCTGAGGGCTCGATAGGACTCCTTGAATCTGTTAGCCAGCATGGAGAACTTGCTGCCGTGGCACAGAGAACAGGTGGCAATGCCGGACCCCTGGCAGTGGAGACAGTTATCCTCAGGGACCAACCCATCCTGCAAGAGACAAGTCCGGGGCCTTCAGTTAGACAAATCGGTTCATGTCCACCGTTCTCATGGAGATCAAAACAGTACTGGGTCTTGGCAAAGGCTGAATCAGAATTGGAGAAAATGTTTCCCACAAATGCTAATGAGGGAAATGGCTAGGAAACAAAACAGCAATTTTATCAGACTTCTTAGATGAACGCTACAAGTACAACACCTGCCATCACATCTGGCGTGCTGCAACTTTCTGCTCTCAGCCACCCTTGTCCCCATCTGACATATACTCTACAGAGGCAAGGACATGACTTTTCTTCCTGTCAAGTAGAATAACAAGCCTGTGTGACAAACCTCAGCAGGTACTCAAGGAAACCAGGTGCTTCCTTCCATAAGGGTTTCCTACTGGTACCCCCAGTGCTGTCCAGTGCATCCGATCACCCAGCACAGTAGGAAAATGTCATTGTGAGAAACTACCTGGCAATATCAGACATACAGCCCAGAAGAAGGTGTGAGGGGCAGACTCTGATTCCTTGGGGCTGAACACCAGAATCCATGACTTCTCGTTGTAGCTGTCCGACATACATCAGGTGCTCAAGAAGGGATGTTTTTCTGCAACTGGCAGACTGGGTGAGTGAATGAATTAGCTCTGAGTTCTTGTAATAATTTATTCTCTTTGAGAACTGTGTTAGGCCCAATGATTAAAAGCCCTGGGCTGTGATGGACAAGGTGAAGGCTCATGAAGTCTCACTCCTGAGAGGTTTCTAGCAACTAACGGCAGCTGGAGTCAGTTTTCTTCAGGGACTTGGCCCTTGAAAGGCTTCCTGTGCTCCGATCCTACACCTGTGCACTTACCAGCCACACTGAGTCAACTCAGTGTTTGGTTTGGTTTGTTGTTTCTTTAAGAGAGAACGCTTGTGAATCAGAGGGAGGAAATGGGTGGGTTTGGGATTGGAGGGTGGGGAGTGAGGAGTGGATTTTATCACAACACTTTCTTTATGGCTGGGCAAAGTATCACACACCTTTAATCCCAGCACTTAGGAGGCAAAGAAAGAATTCAAGGCCAGGGTGCTGTGCGTAGCCTGTTCCAGGCCAGCCAGAACTGTGTATAGTGAGACCCTGTCTCAAAAGGGAAAAAATATTATATGTGTGTATGACATTCTCAATTTAAAAACAAAACTCTGGGCTGTGGCAGCAACAGACAAGAACGGAAGTGAGTGTTTGGTGCAGACAGTACAGCTGGGGCCCTCTCTCTTCTGTGAAACTGGATTGGTAATACCTACCCTCTGAGTTCTGCAATACTGAGTGAGGGATACCATGCAAATGCAGCCCAAGCTCCCCATAAAAGTCACTTTCTTTCTTAGCTAAGTCTCCTGTTCCCCGGAAAATGGCGCTCAACCATGTCTTGAGACAAAATGTCTGAGGCATCTCACAGAAACCAGCCATTTCACACTCTTCATAAACTGATGCTCCGGAGCAGAAGGCTGCAAACCAGACTGATGCCTGGCAAGTCTGCTAACGAGCACTGTCCAGTTCAGCTCCTCAGCATCCCCCCCACCCGTCTCAAGTTCTCCCACGTCCACATTTCTAGCCCAAGTCCCACCCAGGCTGGCACAAATTCACCCACTCATGAGAGATGCTCTTTCTACACAACCCAGTCCAACTGAGGTGCCTATCATCCTGATCCTCTCCGAAGAAGTAAAAACAAAACAACAGAGAAAACAGAAAGCCTAGAGAACCCTTTTAACCAGCATCTGTCCTCCTGGTAAATCCTCACGACAGCTACAGAACACATAATCTTAGAAGATCTAAAAATGTTTTTACCTAAACAACTCTGCTTTCACCGAGTATCAGATCCTTGTCCTGAGGCATGTCTACACATCCTGGTCAACTCCCACCTGTTTCCAGAGGTCAGATGTTCAGTTCTCTTCTGACAGACTTACCCACCCACTCTTTCCTCTCAGGAGTCTACCCATGGCTGCCCCCTGCTAAAAAATCATCTACTCCACTGAGCCTTCCTAAATCCCTGACAGGAAATAGTACCCTTCAATCCCTTTTCCTACCAAGAAAAAGGGGCCAGGCTCCCTGCAAACATGCAGGAATGCACAGCTCCAAAGACAGCGGCCAGCCTGACACCAGATTCTGCAGAGCAAAGTACCGGAGATTGTGATATTGGTTCATGGACCTAAATTGGACTATTATCTCTAGTGACGTCTGGTAAGTTACTTGACCTCTCTTAGCCTCAGTTTCCCTAGCTGCAGAGTAAGACTATTGATAAGACATACTTCAAGGGGTCCTCATGAAAATAAAATAAACTATTACATGTACAACCATTGAGAATAGTATCTGAGCCTTCCAACATAAGTGGCTATTACAGTTGTTGTTGTTGTTGTTGTTATTATTATTGTTGTTGTTGTTGTTATCTTACTTCCCCAAAGATGAGGTCACAGGAAGCATTAAAGTGCTCAGAGGTTCACGATTATTAACCCACCAAGCACAGAGCCAGGGGCCCGCTTTTGCACATGCCTCTGAGGCCTGCCTCCATTATTCTTGGGCTTTTAGAGTTGATAGAGGTTCAAGGTGGCCCCGCTCTCAGCCTTTCTCAGCTCCTTCATCAAACTCTCTCTTCCCAGTTCCATAGAGCAGAGCAAACTGTCTCTTGGGCAGAAGGGCTTCCTTGATGTTCTTTGACCCTTTCTTTTAGAATAAAATTTGTCTGGGCATTTATCACACAAGGGATTGAACACACAAAGAGTAATTTAAAACAGTGTGTAAAGAACAGACAAGGGAAGCGTAGCCTGTCCCAGCAACCTTCTGCCACACACTCTGTCCTCCTTTACAGTCTACAGAAAAATAGAAGGATAGACCAGGATTCCTCCATGTTGAATGGAAAGGTAATTGTCACATGGGGCCTGCTGTTGCTTTTTGTTTCAGGCCTGGGGAGTGACCTGCATCTTCCTGTTTCTTTCTCTTTTGGGTGGAGAGGGGAGTTCCTCCAAGATACAACATAAAAGAAGAAATAATGGTATTAAAGAAACCTAAAGCCGGGAGATGGTGGCGCACACCTTTAATCCCAGCACTTGGGAGGCAGAGGCAGGTGGATTTCTGAGTTTGAGGCCAGCCTGGTCTACAAAGTAAGTTCCAGGACAGCCAGGGCTACACAGAGAAACCCTGTCTCAAAAAACAAAAAAACAAAACAAAACAAAAAAACCAAAAAAAAAAAAAAAACCAAAAAAAAAAGAAAAGAAAAGAAAGAAAGAAAGAAAGAAAGAAAGAAAGAAAGAAAGAAAGAAAGAAAGAAAGAAAGAAAGAAAGAAAGAAACCTAAAGAGGAAAGGCGATGTTCACAAAATGTCCAGGTTGTCTGTCTGCTGGCACGCTAGGCTCTACAGCTTGTAGAAGGTTATCAGCAACAGTGAGGTATTTCTTATTAGGTGGCGCTGGGTTCCAAATTCTGTCTCCTTCCTTCCTTCCTTCCTTTCTTCCTTTCTTCCTTCCTTCCTTCCTTTCTTTCTTTCTTTCTTTCTTTCTTTCTTTCTTTCCTTCCTTCCTTCCTTCTTTCTTTCCTCTTTTTTTTTTTTGGTTGTTTTCTAGACAGACAGGGTTTCTCTGTGTAGCCCTGGCAGTCCTGGAACTCACTCTGTAGACCAGGCTGCCTCTGCCTCCCAAGCGCTGGGATTAAAGGCATGCACCACCACCGCCTGGCAGTTAAACAATAGTTACTGAGCATCCATTATATGCCAGGCTTTTTCCCCCTTGGACCTGGGAACTGCAACGTTGCACGTAACATGAACACAACTTCTGCTTCTGTGGAGATCAAATCCTGATAGGTATGAGCAGATCTTAAGCACACAATCACAAAAATGAAAGTAAAATTGCAACTATGACGAGGTGTTTAAAGTCCTGATGGGTTTATTCTGAGGATGCCGGCTTGTGGGAGGCATCAAGAACCCTCTGAAGGACAAAAATCGCCACTGAGAACTCAAGAACTAAAGGCGAGAGGCTGGAAGACCTTCGGGGCATTGCATGCAGAGGGGATCTGCTTCCACCAAGAGTACAAAGAACCTATGAGAGATGAACAGATGGGCAGTGGGAGGAGGGGAGGGAGCAAAGACACAGTAAGAAATATGGACCAGATAAAGCCAGAGAGGTTAGCACTGGCCAGACAACCCAGGGCTTTCTAAAATACTCTCTATTGTTGTAACTTGGAGGACTCCCCCCCTCCTCCATGCAGAAGAGAAAGAAATAGGAAGGTACGGGTCACTCCCTAAGGCTCTCTAAAGTACAGAGATTTGGTCTTATCTCAAGCCATGTTATACCACAGAATGCTTTGAGAGGCTGGAAGGCCTAAGAAAGGAATGACAGAAACAGAGATTCTCGTTTCAAAAGTATTACATTCAGCTGTAAAGTCAGCCCAAAGGGTAGATGTGGAATAAACTTCAGGAGCCTTCGTCTGGATTCCAAGAGGCCTGTGTTCTGGGGGAGGGGATGGGGGCGACAGAAACAGAGATTCTCATTTCAAAAGCATTTACATCAGCCTAAAAGGTAGATGGGAGCCAAATTCCAGTAGCCTTTTAATGGAGTCTACAAGGCTTGTGTTCTGGTGGAGGGGGGGGCAGGGAAGGAAGAGAGAAGCTAGATTTTAAGAGGTGTTGTGGAGAGTTGGGCATCCATGAAAGGCAGAGAAAAGAGAGCAGAGAAACTTGGCACCTTGGCCTAAGGTCATCACTCAAAGCTGAGCATAACCTCCTTTTTCTCTTTACCTCAGTCCTCACAGGGCAGGGCATCACTCAGGTTCCCCAAAGCTCTTCCATTTCCCAATCCACCTCATGGGATATTGGAGTGAGTCCCACAGAAACGAACTTTACACCTAAGGGACCCTGAGGAGTGATATTCAGTGATGACAGCAGCTCGGGCTCAATCATTCACTCTTAGTAAT
Organism: Apodemus sylvaticus; assembly: GCF_947179515.1. NCBI lineage: Eukaryota > Metazoa > Chordata > Mammalia > Rodentia > Muridae > Apodemus > Apodemus sylvaticus. The sequence goes on along the minus strand of NC_067484.1, from coordinate 63,989,599 downwards.
GGCAGTCCACAGGTACCTGGGCTTGTGGGTTTTCAAAGAGTGTCGGTTTCAACTCAACCTAATCTTCTAATTGGCTCAAGACTTTACAGGACCTTCACTGACTGTGGACTAAGACCAGGACCAATAATAGAAGCCCACGTAAAGCCATAAGAAAGTGGCAGAGCTGAGGCTAGTGATGAAACTCAGTTGGTAGAGTGCTTGCCTCAGTTGGTAGAGTGCTTGCCTCAGTTGGTAGAGCATGAGGAAGCCCTGGGCTTAATGCCCAGCCTCATATAAACCTGTGTTAGTGGCACCACATATATCTATAATCCCAAAGCCCTGGGGGTAGAGACACAAGGATCAGAGGTTCAAGATCATCCTCAGCTACATGAGGAGTTTAGGCCAGCTTGAGCTGTAGACCCTGTCTCGGAAACCTAAATAAATAAGAACATAGATGATTTCTTTTTTCATCTCCAAAACTCAGTACTAATCAGATGTGAAAAGAAGTCATCCAAAAATTTAAAAATTACATTTCATATTTGAAATATGAAATTATAGTCACTTACGCCAATGCTATGCCATTACAGTCCAATGGATGTTTAAAAAAATATCCCCTCCGGTGGTGGCACACGCCTGGAATCCCAGCACTCTGGGATGCTGAGGCAGGCGGATTTCTGAGTTCGAGGCCAGCCTGGTCTGTAGATTGAGTTCCAGGACAGCCAGGGCTATACAAAGAAACCCTGTCTCGAAAAAAACCAAATCCAAAATAATAATAATAATAATAAAATAAAAAATATCCCCTCACACTTTAACAGATTTTTATAAGTGTTGTTATTCAAAAATGTTTAGAGAGGTGATGCGAAAGCAGAGCCATCTGCAGGCCATTGCTGCAGGGCCAGCCTGAGGGGAACAGCAGCACAGACAAGGGTACCTGTGTGTGCTGACTATGGAGAAATGTGCCTTCCGACTCCGGCAGGGGGCCGCCGTTCTGCTCCCGGTCTCCATCACTGTCCCCCGTGATCATCAGAGACTCTTCCTCAGCCACCTCTTCCTTTTGGAGGATTTTCCTCATGAAGTCCCTTTTGTCCATCGGGGTTCGGATGATTTTCAGGTTGTTGGTGTAGATGATTATCTTCCCAAAGTCTATAATCGGCGGAGGCTAGAGAAACAGAGAGCGAGCATCAGCCATCACCCAGCGCATGCTTGCGGAACCCGCCTGATGCCCGGAGCCGAGACATCAGAAAGAAGGGCTTTGCACCTGTCAGAACTGTGATTCACCCCACCCCAAGGTTTCTTTCTAAAGACCGTTCCAATAAAGCCAGACACTCTGAAGCTAATAGAAAAAAAACTGGGGAAGACCCTTGAGGACATCGGTACAGGGAGAAAGTTTCTAAACAGAACACCAATAGCGTATGCTCTAAGAGCAAGAATTGACAAATGGGACCTCATAAAATTACAAAGTTTCTGTAAGGCAAAGGACACCATCAAGAGGACAAATCGGCAACCAACAAATTGGGAAAAGATCTTCACCAATCCTACATCAGATAGAGGGCTAATATCCAATATATATAAAGAACTCAAGAAGTTAGACTCCAGAAAACCAAACAACCCTATTAAAAAATGGGGTACAGAGTTAAACAAAGAATTCTCACCTGAAGAACTTCGGATGGCGGAGAAGCATCTTAAAAAATGCTCAACTTCATTAGTCATTAGGGAAATGCAAATCAAAACAACCCTAAGATTTCATCTTACACCAGTCAGAATGGCTAAGATTAAAAATACAGGAGACAGCAGGTGTTGGAGAGGGTGTGGAGAAAGAGGAACACTCCTCCACTGCTGGTGGGGTTGCAAATTGGTACAACCACTCTGGAAATCAGTCTGGCGGTTCCTCCGAAAACTGGGCACCTTACTTCCACAAGATCCTGCTATACCACTCCTGGGCATATACCCAGAAGACTCCCCACCATGTAATAAGGATACATGTTCTACTATGTTCATAGCAGCCCTATTTGTAATTGCCAGATGCTGGAAAGAACCCAGGTATCCCTCAACAGAAGAGTGGATGCAAAAAATGTGGTATATCTACACAATGGAGTACTATTCAGCCATTAGAAACAATGAATTCATGAAATTCTTAGGCAAATGGATGGAGCTAGAGAATATCATACTAAGTGAGGTAACCCAGACTCAAAAGGTGAATCATGGTATGCACTCACTAATAAGTGGATATTAACCTAGAAAACTGGAATACCAAAAACATAATCCACACATCAAATGAGGTACAAGAAGAAAGGAGGAGTGGCCCCTGGTTCTGGAAAGACTCAGTGAAACAGTATTCAGCAAAACCAGAACGGGGAAGTGGGAAGGGGTGGGTGGGAGGACAGGGGAAGAGAAGGGGGCTTGCGGGTCTTTCGGGGAGTGGGGGGGCTAGAAAAGGGGAAATCATTTGAAATGTAAATAAATTATATCGAATAATAAAAAAAAAAAAAAAAAAAAAAAGTAAGAAGGATCTCTCCTTCTTGCTGAGGCTAAGAACCAAGGAAGGCTGGACCACTCAGAGGGTAGGACTGTTAAACTCAGAGTCCAGAGTTTCTGTTCCCATTGTTCCCTACGACAGCCAGTGAAGAGCTGAGCACAGGCAAAAGGACACTTTAGTCTCATGCAAAGATTTCTCCATTTGTCTCTGCATAAATAACATTAGCAAATATCACTTACTGAACACTGTGTGTCAGGCGTCACACTAAGCATTTTACTGACATCCCTTCCCTACCAAACATCCCTAGCAAGTAAATGCTATGATTGGCACCCTTTACAGGTTAGGACTAAGTCTCAATGGACTCACAAAGATGATAGTGACTTGGGAACTGTGGCTCGGATTCAAACCTAGGATCTTTTTAAAATTTTTAGATTCATTCATCTTACTCTAAGTCTTAACAGTGTTTTGACTACCCATATGTATGCGCACCTCATACATGCTCGGTGCCTGCAGAGATCAAGGGAGGGCATTGCATCCCCCAGAACTGGAGCTATGGGTGGCTGTGAGCATCATGTGGGGGTTGGGAACTGAACTTGGGTCCTCTGCAAAAACAGCAAGAGCTCTTAGCCATTGAGTCATCTCTCCAGACACTAAAACACATGCAATTGTTTTCTTCCTTTCATTTCTCCCTCTCCCTCTCCTTCTCCCTCTCCCTCTCCCTCCCTTCCGTCCTTTATGTATTTATTCATTTCTTACTTTCTATTTTTATACATGGTATTACTATGTAACCTTGGCTGGTCTATAACTCATGGTGCAAACCAGGCTGACCTCAATCTCATAGAGATCCACCTGCATCTGTTCTCAACTACTTGTATTAAGGGCATGCACCACCCATGCCTGGTCCTCAAAAGCCAATATTTTAATTCTGCACTACTCACAAGCATTCCTTTCCAGGATTTCAATATATCATATATACCAAGTTTCAATATATCATATATACCATATATATATATATATATATATATATATATATATATATATATATATATATACACATTAAGCTATAACAGATACATCAATGAATATACTTTCTCATTATCCATTTTTATTCATATAATATGGACTATTTTATATCAAAATACTTCTAAAGGATCATTGTTAATATCTAATGTCTCATTCTATGGTGTACCACGTGTTAATGCTTTGCTCATGAAAAAAATGGGCAATGCCATAGTGCACTAAAGAAGGGAGGTGGGGAGGGATGTAAGACTGCAGCTCAGGGGCAAGGAGCTCGCCTAGCACATTTGAATCCTTGGGTTCAGAAAGCCTGGGAGGAAGAGGAGAAAAGAGGAGGGGGAGGAGAAGGGGGAGGACGAAGAGGAAGAAAAAGAGGATGATGAAGGGGAGGAGGAAGAGGAGGGAAGAGGGGAAGAAGAGGAGGAAGAGAAGGAAAGAGAGGAGGAAAAAGAAGAGGAGGAAGAAGAGGAGGAAGAAGAAGAGGAAGAAGAAGAGGAAGAAGAGGAGGAAGAAGAGGAGAAGAAAGCAGAGGAAGAAGAGGGGGAAGAAGAGGAAGAGGCAGAAAGTCAACCAGAAGAGTCAATATTCAGGTACCACTTGACCAGAGTCCTGCTAAGTTACATACACAGCTTGGATGGAAACAGCCTTGATTCCAGTTCTGACGTCTACTAGTTACAAGACACAGGGCAATCACAAACTCTGATGAACTCCATTTTGGCCATCTGCATGTGACTTGACATCCAGCTGGTAGGCATTCCCACAGACAAGCTAGTTCCTTCAATGCAAAAAGTTTAAGTTTCAGTGCACTACCACACTGGTAGCACATAGATATGCTGAAACTCCTGGGTCCTGCCACACACTATTCAGTCTCCCTAAGGGGTGCTTCCAACATTGTCAAGCTCAGTAATACAAGGGTTAATGCTAGCCAGGCAGTGGTGGCAAATGCCTTCAATCTCAGGGCTTTGGAGGCAGATGCAGATGGATCTCTGAGTTCAAGGCTAGCCTGGTCTACTGAGGGAGTTCTAGAACAGGGCTACACAGAAAGACCCTGCCTTACCCCTCCCCAAATAGGGGTTAATACTTAAGACACCAAGTTCCAAGGCCCTTCCCCAATTCTCTTCTGGCTTCTGTGCTTCTCAATATCCATATTGCTATATATTTTGGCGCTAGTACCTAAGGATAATAGCATCTTCTCAGAATGGAAGATGATATGAAAAACACAGAAAAGTGGGATCTGAAAAAAATGGTGCTGATATGCAAATGTGGATGATGTCACCACTGTTCTTAAAACTGTTTTTCGGCTGTGTACATCACTAGTGCTATACAACAAAATATCTCAGCATAAAATATTTTTCTTGATTCTAGAACTGGATAACCACAGTCTACTTAAATAATGCGCCAGATAAACACTCTAATATTTAAAGTATTCAGTCAGCATCTAATGTGAGCAAGACTTCCACATTCAGGCTCCTGTAAACAGCCATGGGGTTTCAATGGATACTTAAGCCCCAGGCTTCCTGTCTGGCCCTCTTTTCTCCCTCCTCAAGGGATCCTGTAGCAGATTCCATTTCCTTTTGTTTTATGCACACTGGATTCCCATTTCGCACTCTGGACTATCAGTTTCTGACATCGGGAGATAAGAATGGTGGGACTTTTGGAAGGCTCTATTTCTTCCTGTAATAGCCAAAAGATTCAGTTACTAGGAAGCCTCCTCCGTCCAGGACTCTCTTTTGGTTTCTTTTTGTGGAAGACTCAACTCTCAATAAACTCAAAGAGCGAGTGATCATCTGCTTCAACTCCCTGTCCATAAACCGGCCAACATCTAAGATATCGGTCAACATCTAAAGTAGTAAATAGTTTTACTCCAAAGACAGAGGGCCGCAGTCATTCTGCATGTGTGTTTGGTTTCAGTCCACTTGCCAGCCAGATTTTCCTTTGTGTCTGAGAAAACTCTCTGGGTGTAGCTAAAGTTTACATGGTCTGGTTACATCTAACTGCCTGCGAGGAAAATCTACTCTTGTATTATAGAGGGCCGGATAGAGCCAAGAATCTTTTAGCTCCTTGTGTACAGTCTAGAATGGCAGCTTATGTGAGAAGGTATCTGTAAATATTCTGCTATCTGTAGCCACATACCAAGAGACAGCTATCCAGATACTGCTGAATGCAGAGTAGCCTTGTTAGGTACTAGAAATTGAATGGGTTTTGGAGTCAGGGAAATTCTATTTATTGTTGTTGTGGTGATGGTTGTTGTTGTTGTTATTGTGGTTGACGCTCTTTTATTTTTTGAGACAAGGTTTCTCTGTAGCTCTGGGTGTCCTGGAACTAATTCTGTAGATCAGGCTGGCCTAGAACTCAGAGATCCACCTCTGCCTCTGCCTCTGCCTCTGCCTCTGCCTCTGCCTCTGCCTCTGCCTCTGCCTCTGCCTCTGCCTCTGCCTCTGCCTCTGCCTCTGCCTCTGCCTCTGCCCATCTGCCTCTGCCCCTGCCCCTGCCCCTGCCTTTCCTTGTCCACAATTTCATGAATCCTCCACAGTTTGGTGAGTTTTGGTTCCTTAATACATTTTTAAATCTAGTATCACTGTTTGTACCTGTACCATAAAATAAAAAATAGACTAAACATCTCCTTAAGACTGTGTTCATCACTGCAATAGTAGTTACCACTTGCTAAACATGTGGAGGATGCCAGGCACACTGCAGGCGTTATCAATTTTAATCATCTTAATGGCCCTCCTATGAAGACTTCTGTTATTCTCAGACCAAGATGATAACATTGCTTTGTTACATACTTTGTCCAACTCCCACAAGAAGTGGATAGAGCTGGACGTTGACAGCTATCAGAGCATGCGTGTTGTTTTTATTGTTACAATTAAGAGTGCAATACACACAAAATATGATTTATTACTTTCACCATTTACAAGTGTAGAGCTCCCTGATATTCACATTGTTGTACAATATTTCTCTCCAGAACTTATCTTCCCAAAGTGAAATGCTAGATGCATAAACAGTAATATCCTCTCTACCCCTAGCCTGACAACCACCATCTACTTTTTGTCTCTATTGATTTGAACATTCTAAGTACGTTGTATAGCTGCACTGGTACAGGTTTGTGTGATTACACGTGGCTCACTTCATTTAGCCTCATGGGTCCAAGCTTCAGCCATGTTGATGCAAGTCAAATCACCCTAAGGTGTTGTAATATCTCATTATGCATGTGTCCCACTTCTGTGTAGCCATTCACCAACTGATGAACGTTTAAGTTGCTTCCATGTCTAACTGATTATGAATTTCTGTGAATGATGGTGTATAACTATTCAGCTAAGCTCCAAACTCTTAGGTGAACCGCTGCACCTAACTACAGCCTATGACACTCTCACAGACAGCATTTATGAAGGGTTAATTTATAGCTCCACATGCCAGTGGGGGGGCCAAGAAGCTCCAGCTTTTATTTCCTTGTTTTGCATGAATAACATCGTGATCTGTTTCACCGGGTGTGCCCCACAGGTCCATGAAGGTCCCTGTCACACTCATGGCAAAGCTAGTATCTTGTAGTCGATAAAACAACAGAGAAAACAGGATGTAATGAGACAAGCAGGAGTCCAACCTCCAACACAGCCTCTGGATACTGTGCTTTAATACAGTCTTGTACATCTATGTCAAATCATTCTTAGATGTGCCAGAGTTGGCGTGTGAGTTATGAAGTAGCTTAAATCATATATCATGGCTTGTTTGAACTATGTGTTTGTTAATCCTCAGCTTTACAATTAAGATACAGTTACAAAGAACTATTTTAAGCACAGAGGATAGCTAAGTACCCAGGCCACAAATAAATGAGAAATATCACCACCATCATCAATGTCATCATTACTAATGTGTTTGTTAAAAGGGAACACTCCATAGAGATTAAAGTACAGAAAACCAGAGGACCCAGATTCCTCGTCTGATCCAGCTCCTTAACCCCCCCCCAATAATGATGTATGGGCCCTTTATCAACTTGGCACATAAATTTCCTCTTTCACAAAATAAAAATGATCATATCTTGCTTTTTCCTTGAGAGTTTGGTAAAGGAAAGAACATGATGGACATAGAAGAAGATAGTCCGTGACAGCCCCTATAACACACAAGGTACTTCCACCAGCATAAGGGATTTTTCATTCTCAACTCCTTAATACAAACATGAAGCCTGGTACTAGTTTTGGTGATGATGAATATGCCTGCAATTATCCTTTTGCCAGTCACAAAACATTTACCTGTGACACCTATTTTCTTAGGAAACTAGCAATAAAAATAATTTAAAACAACTATCTGAATAAAACCCTTCAAAGATGAGGACATATCATGGTATAGTTACCATTAATGAATTAGATAGATTACATAATTATATTTACTCTTGCAAAGAAGTAGCATTCATACCTCCACAACCATAATACGCACATGACCGGTTTCTAAGATTCTGGAAACCAGTGAGCCTTTCCCAGGTTGCTTTAGCCTAAAATAGAAATCCTGCATGGACTTTTGATTATCTGTGGTACCAGAGAAGCTGAGCAAACCTGCAGGGAGAGCTTGTGTCATTGAACTATTAGTTCAAACTTCTTCTCTAAGTAACACTACTTCTGTTTGATTTGCTTTTCGCTATTTCTTCCCGGGACTCCAGCTACACAGCATTCGCATTAATGAGTGTTGGGAAGGCAAAACTAAATAAATAGACTAACAATTTAAAAAGGCAGGCAGTAGGAAAGTGATAAGGAGAAAAAAACAAGACACGGATAAACTACAGCTGAGTAATTGGCTGGAGCAAAATGGGTACCTTCCAATATTCAATTCTTTCAGGAAACGAAATGACCTAGTGCTGCATAATTCTATAAAACGACAGCTGAGCAACCCGAAAGCTATTGCACCTCTATTTAATTTACACACTGAGGAAACTCAGCCAAAGACCCAATTACCGTGTATTACCCTGGATGGAGTCTGAACGCTGCTTATGCTCATTACGTTTTCCAATGAGTAGTCAACCCGTGTGTTATTTTTGTCCGAGAAATATTATTCTAATAACGGCTCCCCATTTGATGCACCTAAAGCTCTGGCCGGTAGCTGAATGTGGGCGAGATATGCATCTGAAGCACTTCTGTATTTATCTAAACATATTTCAAGGACCCTACCCTAGAAGGTCATAACCTCGCACAACACCAACCTTATGGTCATTCGCCTTGTAGTCATTGAACAGAGGCTGGCTACCCGCCAGAGTGTAGGCGCCGCTGTCTCTGAATACGCTGATTCTCTGAGCCGTCAGCTTGGGGGAGTACAGCTGGGGCTTGGGGGCGTACAGCTGGGGCTTGGGGGCGTCCCCAGACCCATAAACACCACCCATTGGTTCAAGGGCCTCCTGGAGAAAACTGTGAGGATATTCTTCTTTGGGCGACTCTAATTCTTGCCCATCCTCAAAAACCTGCTTCAACACTCGGCCACTGTAGGAAGAGGAGATTTTAAAGCGTACTTTTCTGGGTTTGTCCTCGCTGCTCTTCTGATTCAGTTTCTTCTCGGAGTCCTCCATCAGCAGGAAGTTCACGCTCAGGTTTCCAGGCCTCCGAGCAGCCAGTGAAACCAGGCTCTGAGAAAACGGCATTTTATTTTCTCTCCTCCTGCATATGATTAATTCAAATAGGTTCTGGGGAATACTCAATTACAGCAACTGACACCCACACATTAAATATTGATAGGCCTCATGAAAACGCAGGTGATCACGGCTATGTGGAGTGGATGGAACAGAGGAGAAGATGACGTCTCTGCCTGGTCGCAAGCGTAACCCCTAACTCCACCCTAATCCTGGCTTCTCTTACTAGGGGGGGGGGGGTGTGAATACATTTATTACAATAATGGGTACCAACTCCATAAGATTGGACATTTGGTCAATTAGCGATTATCTTGTTATTGCTACTATATAAGAGTAACTATATTCTAATAAGGAAATTCAAATACATGTCCATGTGTCTCTAAAACCATATCTGGCCTACCAGTTTTTCAAACAGTGTCCCACGGGGCTCTGGATACAAACGGTTTTGGGGGGCTTCTTCTTAGAGTCGGAAGGCAAAGGTGCAGAAGCTAGGTCTCCAACCAGCGTAATGGACTCAGTAGTGAGGAGCACGTGCTGCTGCTCTTCCAGAGAACTCGGCTTTGGTTCTAGTACGAGGTAGCTGACAACCATCTTAAGTGCAATTCCAGGGGTTTTGATGTACTCTTCTGGCCTACACGGGCACCGCACACATGCGCCACCCAGGCAAAATACTCAAAATATGTAAGATAAGAAATAAAGTTTTCATTTGCAACTACACCAATAGCCCCTACAGCCTGGTGAAGCTAGCAAATTCCCATCTCTAACTGTGATGAATGTCAGAGAAGCCTGGTGTGTGGGCTCTTTGAAGAGACCTACAAGCCTATAGAAAACAGACCTACCACGTGTGAAATGACAACCTCGTGCTTAGAGAGTAAGGTATCCACCAATGGATCCTACAATGGCTATTCTAGAAAGGAACGTCTCTCTGGAATGAGAATACAAGAAGGATTGGAAGACCAAGGGTCTGTGAGTTGGACCGGTGGGTCTGGTTTGAGTCTGAGCAGCTGGGATGTTTTACTCACTGGCACAAGCTGAGCATCCATGCGTCATAGCCACTTCTATAGATTCTCTATCTATCTATCTATCTATCTATCTATCTATCTATCTATCTATCTATCTATCTCTCCTCTCTGAGATTATAATTCAATTGCAGCATTCTCTCTTCCTTTTTCTCCCTCCAAACCCTACCATATGCACCTCCACACTCTCCTTCAAATTCATGCTCTCTCTCTCAGTTATTGCCTGTACATGTGTGTATACAGTATATATTCCTAAACATAACCTGTCAAGTCCATAAAACGCTACCTAAATCACGACTTCGGAGCTGGCAGTTTGGTACTGGATAGCCCATTGGTGTGCTCTTCCCCAGGGAGAACCTCTCCTATTCCCAGCTTGCCTCAGTTCCTGTGTAGTATTGAGGCCTCGTGAGCTTTTCTTTGCTCAGTTCGCTGTGTTCATTGGCGTCTCCCTTGTTCAGACCACACTCGTGGGTGAGACTTCAGAGTGTATCTCCTGATATTCCCAAGAGACACAACCTCACAACAAACTCCCTGACCCCCTTCTGCGGACACTTTCTACATCCTCTCTTCCACATCACTTCCTGGGCCTTAGGTTTAGGGGTGATTGTATATGTGGCCATTGGGACTGGCCTCCCAAGCTGTACTCTCACTGGTTGTAGCTTTCAGTAGGGTCTCTGCCCCCAAAGAGGCATTCCCTTGATGAGAGGTGAAGACTGCACAATCTGTGGGTATAAGGACAAATGTTTATAGATTGTTGTTAGAGATTATGCTGGTTTAATAAACTAGTTGTTGTAGAGTCTCCTCCAATAACCAGTAGTAGTTGGCTAGGTTTCCAGTATGGGTATGGTTTCCCTCTGGTTAAGCAAGTCTTAAGTCCAATTAGAGAGCTGTTGCTTACCTCCGGGTACTCATGCTATTATTGCCCTTGTAAGGCTATGTGCCGTCTTTGTTGATGAGATCCATATGCATCATTGCTGGGTAGGACCGGGTAGGATGGCTGCCTCTCTCCTCAGAAGCTTGCATGGAGCCTGAAAGCTAGTCCACCGAAGAGTGCTTTCAAGTCAATACCAGCTCAGGGCCTTCTGAACCTTCTTTCTGAAGTACATGACATCTTCAGCAGTAGGGTCTTACCTTCCACTTCTAGGGGTAACCAACGAAAACAGTAATTGGCTGTGTATTTTGATAGAAGTCCTGGTCAACAACTCAAAAGAGCTTCTCAGGCCTGGTGTTGGAGATTTTGTGGTCATCTTACCGTCTGTCCTGGGTGTGTCAAAGGTTCAGCTGCACCATAGTCACTTTTATCCCAATCCTTCCCATTGCCAACAGCAGCACCATTACCTTAGGAGATGTGGCCCTCATCCACAGCTCTCTGTAGATGCCAGTTGCTGGTTTTAGATCTTTCCAGAGATCCAATGCAAAACAAGCTCTAATGCCCACGTGTGACCCAAACCCTCAAAATCTAGCCTTGTCTTTCTTCCTTCACATCATGAGTCCCTATTACGCTTCCTGGAACTGTCTGAAACTAGTGTTAAAGGCACACAAAAAAGCTCATTCATTTCCCCAAACCTCAAGTTTCTGTCTCTACTGGTCCAGATTGGTAGATCCTAGTCTTCCTTAGTGTGTGCCATGCTGCTCTTGGAAGCCTCCCTCCTGCCTGAAGAAATTTGCCATGGAACGAGGATCCACCCCTGACAAAGTTCTTCCCCCTTTCCCTTGTCATTCTTGTGATTGCCTCCATAAAGCTGTGAGCGAATGAATGTCAGAAGCTGTCTGTGCCAGCTTTCTGTCCCCAGTGTTCACTAACGTGCCTGGTACACACTAGAACTCAGTTAATAACTAATGAATTGTTGGATGGCTTCTGATAAGAAAAATCAAAGGAAGAAAACTTTCTTCCAGGAGCTGGATGTATTCTACAAAGACTAGTTAACATGTACAACCAGAAAGTTATTAAGAAAAGCTCGTACCTTCAACAAGAAAGCATCTCCATCCCGTGTGTATTCATTTCTTTTGCATCACCCTAAGCAAAATACCTGACAGAACAATTTGAGGGTGGAAAGGTCTTGTTTGGGGTTTATGCTTCCAGTCCGCCATAACAGAAAAGCCATGTGGCTCAGTCCAGAGCAGCAAAGCTGTGATGTGTGGCAATAGCTGTTCACTTGGCAACAGACAGGAAGCAGACAGCTGCCAAAATTAAAGGTGATGGCGGCTTATTTCCACCAGCCGGGCCTTACCTCCTAAAGGTTCCACCAGCTTCCCAAAACAGCACCTGTAGCCAGGGAACAAGTGCAATTGCTTCAAGAACTAGATGAGAGAACAGAATGAGAGAGAGAGAGAGAGAGAGAGAGAGAGAGACAGAGACAGAGACAGAGAGACACAGAGAGAGAAAGACTGACTTTTTTCTTCCTGGCATTAGAAGACATTTCTCACTTGAATACAAAGTTGGCTCAGATGTACAGCGACAAATTGAGGGAGGGCTAGGACCATGATATCTCATCCTCTGGGAAAGTTTGATGAAACCCAAGTCTGCATCAGTCCTGTTGGCATCCTTGGGTGTATAGAGAGACACTATTGTGTGTGTGTACCACATCCTGGCGACCCCTTATAAAGTGCCACCTCCTTTTGTCTGTATTTGTACATGGCCAGTAGTCAGTCTTTGTCCAGCGGAACCAATGAGCTGACCTCTCTGGCTACCTTGCAGCCAAGCACGTCCTAATGCCACACAATGACCAACACTAACAAGAGCAACCTTTCAGCATCAGAGACTTCAATCGGATCAAAATCCTGGAAATGAGTCTTCTGAGTAGAATGTGTCCAGAACTGTTTTCACACCCTTCCTAGGCAGGCTCATGAACTTTCGGTAAGTCACAGCAAAGTCGTAGAGAGTTTGGAAATAATAAGCAAGCTACTTGACAAGTTTTAGATGTTTGTGTTTTCAGAACGGTTGCAACTCATACACTTCCAGAAGAATAAACTAAAGACTTGAAAGCAATCTTGGCAGTATTATCGAAAACCTTAAAAATGTTCATACCCTTGAGTCTTACTAAGAAAGAAAATAACTGCCTATATCAGAAGAAATCATGTCAAAGTGCTAATATCAGCCTCAAGGCAGAGGATGCGGAACACTTTTTTTCTTTCCCAGTTTTATTATATTTTACATGCCAATGATAAACTCACCTTACTGCGATAATCAGGCAGAAAATAAATTCTAAAAATCCATTCCTTTCAGCCCAATAATTTCTCCTGAGGAAATAATTTTCAAAGGAGAGAAATATTTATCTAGATAAAGATAGTCTCCATGACATTACTTATACCCAGAAAAAAAAAGCCTTAAATTTTCAACAGTAAGAATTCAACAATATGAGAGACCATGCAGTTCTTTTTAAAGACTTTCCAAAAGTTTGAAATAATATGGGGGAATGTTTTTGTTAAAAATTAAGTTGGAAAATATGACTAAGTCATATATTCATTAATGTATAATTTACTGTAGACATTTATAGGAAAGAAGAAAGGAGATACATTAAGATCTTAGTAAGTCTACCTAAAAGGGACCTCAGCGATTTGCTCTTTCTTTTTTTTCCTCTAAAATGTTTGGGATAAACAACTGTTAGTTTAATATTAGAAGTGCTTCATATTTTAAAAATACAGATGAATATGCGCAATTGGCTGAAGGAAACGGAATCCTCCACAGTCAACATTCTGCCATTTTTCTTCTACTTGTATTCAAGCCAGACAGAGAGCTCAAAGGCTTTTGTGTTGTTGTTTTGTTTTAACTTCTCCAGCTTTATTAGCACACAGTCGACACATGGAAGTCTATACATTTGCAGTATGCAGCATGATGGTTGAGCATGTGTGTCCACTGCAAAATGTGCAAGTCCATCAAGTTAACATACTTATGCCTTATGTCTATAGTGAGAACACCTGCGATTGGTTCCCTTAACAGTTTCATTTTTCTGCTTATCCTTCATTTATTTATTTATTTATTTATTTATTTATTTATTTATTTATTTATTTATGTTTACTTATTCACTTCACATCCTACTTACTGCCTCCCTCCCAGTCCCCACCCCACAATCCTTTCCTCCTCTCTTCTCCTCTTCTCTGAGCCACTGAGGCCCCCCCTGGGTATTCCCTGATCCTGCTACATTAAGTCTCTACAAGGCTAGGCAAATCCTCTTTCATTCAAGCCAGACAAAACAGCTCAGCTAGAACAGATCCCACAAACAGGCACCAGCTTTTGAGATCCCTGCAGTTTGGTTATCATGTGGGCCCCAAAGAACTGGAGTGGGGGCTATCTCAAACCCTGTTTACAGTCATGTGGGAACAGAATAGAAAGAAGAGTACATTCATAAAGCTAGAGAGATAGCTCACTAAGTAAAATTCTCACCCTTCAAGCAGGGAGACCTGAGTTCAATTCCCACAAGTCACATTTGAGAAGATGGGCATCGTGAAACACATTTGAATTCCCAGTGTAGTGGATGCAGAGATGGGAGATTTCTGGAGCTCTCTGGCCATGCAGACTAGCCTACTTAGTAGACTCCAGAACAACGAGGACTCTGAGGAAGGACTGTGAAGAAGGTGATCTCTGACTTCCACACAGAGGCACACAAAGAGAGAGGGGGAGGTAGAGGGACAGACTGAGAGACAGACAGACAGACAGGCAGACAGAGAGACAGAGAGACAGGAGAAGAGTAAGCCTGCCTCTGAGGTAGTCTAGACCAAAGTCCTTTCATATGTGCAAACCTAGCTCTTGGTTTGCAAGACCGACAGGACATAGAACTTATTAAATGACCCAAGAGGAAACAGCACACAAAGCAAAGTCACTCTGAGCAACACCTACAAAACACTAGTCTCATCCAAGAGTTATTAGATCAGGAAAATCTTAGACAGAGAAGTCGCATTCCATCTCCACAAAGAATAAATTGCTATAACTAAATGCAGTATCTGAGCTTTGACTGCTTCCTCAGGAAATCTGACTGTGGAACTGGTACCAGGAGCAACTACAGAATTATTGTCAATGTTCTCAGGCGAGATAAAGTCATGTGCTCACGTGAGGCAATGTCCTTTATGTAAGAGATACATGCTTAAATATTTAAGGTGATGTGCTGCGATGTCTGCAACTTAATATGGAAAAACTAGCCCTGCAATATACGTACATGCATATTTAAATATATTTGCATATAGGAGTCATGAGTAGAGAAATACTGATAATTCCAGGTGGCTGCTTATTATACTATTGCTCCAGATTTCTACACTGGAAAGTTTTCTAGTAAAAATTAGGCAGAAATTATGCTTTCAATAAAAAGAATTCACAGGTAGATTTGCCTCTGTGCATTTTGATTTAGACCCAAATCCTGTTAGAAACAGTATCTTTATCCTGTCTGATGTCACTTACTGAGCCTTGCTTTATGTGTATTTGGGGATTTAGGAGATTATATCAGATATGTGTCTTGGTGAAAGAAATGTGTAATTATTGCAAATTGAGTCTGAACATTATCCTTTAGTGATCTTTCCACATCTATCCTTTCTAATCATGGTAGGGCTTATAAATTAATTATGTTCTTTTAATCTGCTCATAAACTACTGTTCTCTCTCTCTCTCTCTCTCTGTGTGTGTGTGTGTGTGTGTGTGTGTGTGTGTGTGGTCTGTGTGTGTGAAGCAACAGTCCTCAGAGTTCATGAGACTTTACAAAATATGCAAGGAACAAAATCTAAGCCACCTAAGGCAGAAAGACCTGGAGTGGTCCTTCAAGAGACTGAACCTCTGTGCCCTTTTAGAAACACTTCCAAGGTTATCTGAGCTCTCTAAGAAATGGATGTGAATGACTTGGGACAGCCTGATGACCTGTCCCACAGGTCATTCTCACTACAGGGGAATCTGAGGAGGAATTCATCTGAAATGTGGGATTTGGGGGGGGGGGCACTCTATCTAGAGGGGAAGACTTCCCTGCACCATTTTTTTACCAAACCATATACTTGACTGTTCTTCTGGGGAGGGTGATAATCCTAATGAAATAAACGTGGGAAACCCTGAGTGAAACCAGGCGATACTCATTTCTTTCTGCCACGAGTTCTCAGAAGGCTCGCTGCGTTGCCGTTCCTTTTATCGGCCTCACCGGGAACAAACTATTTCCAAAAATATACTGCCCACAAAACTCTTTTATTTCTGAAATTAGATTCCCTGGACCCAAATGCTAGCAAAGGCAGCTGAAAGATGCTCTCCTAAAAGGATTACCTGCAGGAAAGTTCTCTGTACCTTACTACTTCTGTTCCCCCCGGCACTGCCTGACCATGGACACGTTACCAGGCAGAAACTGGACACTTCAGCTCAGAGAGGTTAAGTTATCTGAGCTAGGTCCCACAGCCACGATGCAAGAGTCTATATTCTAACCCAGGACCAGCCTCAAAGCTCATGCCTTTCACCATTAAGGCTTCTATCTCATGGTGTGAAGTTGGCTTCCTAAGAAGAAAAAGTGGTTTCCTAACACTGCAATACACGCGAATTTACATAGGCTCTTCATGTTCGGAAGCCCATAACTGACGGTTGTAATGCCCGATCAGGTGAGGCCTCCCACTGGCTAGGCTGTTTCCTAGTGGGTGGTTGTAAGCGCTGTCTGGGAGCTAGCTTTGAAATGGAGCCACCTGCCTTATCTGAGTATCTCTCTAGGACACGGGGATAAGCCACCTTCTCCCTCAGCCTTAAAATGCCTCTCCCTCATTGTCTCTGAGCAGAGCTGGCGCAAGTTCTCATGTCTTGGGCCAGACTCCCACATCAGAGCATAGAGTGAAGGATCTCAAACGCAGACAGTGGACAAGAGTGTGGAAAAAAATCAGCCTTGCCAGAAACCATAAGCCCAAATCTGAGAAATCATCAAAAATTAATCACTGACTGGGGAGGAAGCTCTGTGGGTAGACTGCTTGCCCAGCTAGCTCCAAATCCTGGAGTCGGTTTCTGGCTCTGCATAAAACTGGACGTGAGGGCCTGGGAGAAATAACTCAGCAGTTAAGAGCGCTGGCTAATCTTCCCAGCACCGACGTGGGTAGCTCAAAACCCTCTTCTGGCCTTTGCAGCCACCAGACACACATGTGGCACACAGCTGTACATGTGAACAAAACACTTTCATTAGCATAAAATATTCTTTTAAACTGGGTGTACTGGTGCATGCCTGCAACCCCAGCGTTCAGGAGGAGAAGGCAGGAGGACAGGAAGGAAGCTCAGGGTTATGCTTGGCTACACAGCAAGTCTGAGACCAGCTAGGGATACATAAGAACCTGTTTTGTAAACTA
The DNA here is from genome assembly GCF_947179515.1 of Apodemus sylvaticus. NCBI lineage: Eukaryota > Metazoa > Chordata > Mammalia > Rodentia > Muridae > Apodemus > Apodemus sylvaticus. Next base: position 63,972,217 of record NC_067484.1, on the reverse strand, counting down.
AATAACAACAACAACAATAATAATAATAATAATCACTTGAGGGTTTGCCTGCTATTTGCTGGCCCTGTCCCTTTCCCAAAGGCCATGCACCCTACATAGAATAAGCTACTGTTTAAAATCATGTTCATACCAGGTAGTGGTGGGGCAGGCCTTTAATCCCAGCAATCGGGAAGCAGAGGCAGGCAGATCTCTGTGAGTTCCAGGCCAGCCAAGTCTACAGAGCAAGTGAGTTCCAGGCCAGCCAGAACTACACAGATAAATCTTGCTTCAGAAAACAAAAAATAAAATAAAATAAAATAATAAAATAAAATCATGTTCACTGTCCCTTTACTTCTGGCTCAGTGTGTATTCCTGTCAGAGAAAAAAACCAAGAGGCCAGAAAACTGGCCCCAGGTTTTCTCTATTCCAGCATTCTCTGGCAGAAGGGGGGCACAAAATGTGGGGGTATATTTAACTTTCCAAGTAGCAGTATTTTAATAATAAAAAGAAATATAAAATTACTCTTGATGATATTTATTCAACCTACTTTCTCATTTAGATGTGTCATCTGAGGTAAAGTTACTGATGAGGCTCCTCACACCCTTTTTGCTATTACTTTAAAGTCCTGCCTCTGTTTACATTTATGGGGAGCTTCATTACTTCACCAAACCTTGTTACAAGAATTTGGTCTGTACCCAGATCTCTTTAAGTATGTAGCTGGTAAAGAAGATTCACTTGTCCAGGTTGTTACCTTCATTATTAAGATTGTTGTAATACTAAATTACACGCCCATTTTAAATTTCATACATAACTTAAATTATGAGTTTTTGGAACTGGCTCTACTGTGAGTCCAAGCCAGTCACACAGGGCTTGTGACTATCTTTTACACAGTCGCAGAAGCCCCAGCAGTCAAGTTCTTAATGAGGCTGCTGGTGCCCCCTAGAGGACATTCTGGGAATTTGTGGAAACATTTTAGTAGGTAGGTCTACTTCTCCACAGGCATTTAGAAGCAGCTGAGAGGCACAGCGGAGACACCTTGTGACATACAGACAGTGCTAAACAACAAAGACATTGTTTCACACCCAGGGACAGTGTTATTTGCGTCTACAGCCTAACCATTTGTTAATCTACATTTGTTATTTCATATTTTATTTTATTCGCGAAAATGAATCTATATATTTGTTTTCAGAAACTGAAATATATATATTAGAAACTTGCCTTTCACTTTGTTCATAGAGCTACTGAAACCTGTCCACCACGGCAGGAAGTCAATTAGTGACCAATTAGACAGAGCATAGTGGTACACCGCTGTAATCCTAGCACTTACGAGACCAGGATGAGAGGATTGTGGCTTTAAAACCAGAATGAGTTGCATTGCAAGTTCTACGCCAAGCCCAGCCTGGGTTACATAGGAAAACCCTGCGCTCCCCCTCCACATGTACATGCACACACACACACACACATGTGCAAACACACACACACACACAAACACACACACACAGCCATTTTATCAAACATCATCAGCTCCATTACAGTCCTAGCTATCATAGCCATGAGCCTACCATTTATTTTGTCATAATGTCTACATAAAGTACACCCAAGCATTTGGTACTAAAAAGTGCACCGTTTTATTTTCTTTTTTCTTAAAAAGTAAATACTAAAAAGTGCACTTTTTTCTTTTTTCTTTTTTTATTGAAAAGGGAAGTAAAAACACTTTATGATAAAATTAAAAATTTACATGGAAAATATTTCAGATAAACACGTTAAAATTGGCAATTTTCATGGTAAATTAAGGAGTAAAGTGGTAGGCATGTAAAACATTGCTTAATTAATTGAAATATGAGATAGAAACATTTTATGATAGAATTGAAGATATACGTGGAAAATATTTTTGATAAAATTGTAGAAAAATGTAGAAAAACATTTTAGAATTGAAGATTATCATGGAAAATTTTATATAGATATAATAATGGTAGGCATAATAGTATTCCTAAGTTGATTGAAAGTGAAATTATAAACATTTTCTGATAAACTTGAAGATATACATGGAAAATATTTCTGATAAAATTGAAAAAATATATAGAAAACATGTTAAAATTAAAGATTATCATGGAAATTATATAGATAAAATGATAGGCATAAAGATAATTCTAAGTTGATTGAAGGTTGAATTATAAACATTTTCAGATAAGATTGAAGATGTATATGGAAAATATTTCTGGTAAAATTCAAGAAATGTATAGAGAAACACATTAAAATTGACTATTTCATGGAAATGTTTACATATAAAATGATAGATATAAAAACTCTTTATAGCTGGGTGATGGTGGCACACACCTGTAATCCCAGCACTCTGGGAGGCAGAGGCGGCAGATTTCTGAGTTCAAGACCAGCCTGGTCTACAGAGTGAGTTCCAGGACAGCCAGGGCTATACAGAGAAACCCTGTCTCGGAAAAAAACCAAATCAAATCAAATCAAAACAAAACAAAACTTTCTAAATTAATTGGAGGTGGAATTAGAAACATTTGTGATAAAATCAAAGATTTACATTGCAAACATTTCTGACAAAATAGAGGAAGTATATAGAAAGACATTAAAATTGAAGATTATCATGAAAAATAATGCAGATAAAATGGTAGACATAAAAACATTACTAAATTAATTAAAAGGGGAATTATAAACATTTTTCGATAAAATTGAAGATTTAAATGAGAAATATTTCATTACTCTTTTTATTGGGGAGTCTTTTTATTGGGTAGTTGAATTCATTGTTGTTAAGAGATATTAGGGAATAGTGACTGCTGCTTCCTGTTATTTTTTATGTTATTTTTATGTTTGTGTGGGTATCTTCTTTTGGGTTTGTTAGAAGAAGATTACTTTCTTGCTTTTTCTAGGGTGTAGTTTCCCTCCTTGTGTTGGCATTTTCCATCAATTATCCTTTGTAAAGCTGGATTTGTGGACAGATATTGTGTAACTTTGTGTAAATTTGGTTTTATCATGGAATATCTTAGTTTCTCCATCTATGATGATTGAGCGTTTTGCTGGGTATAGTAGCCTGGGCTGGCATTTGTGTTCCCTTAGGGTCTATATGAGGTCTGCCCAGGCTCTTCTGGCTTTCATTGTCTCTGGTGAGACATCTGGTGTGATTCTGATAGGTCTGCCTTTATAAGTTACTTGCCCCTTTTCCCTTACTGCTTTTAATATTCTTTCTGTTTAGTGAATTTGGTGTTTTGATTATTATGTACCAGGAGGATTTTCTGTTCTGGTCCAGTCTGTTTGGAGTTCTGAAGCTTCTTGTATGTTCATGGGCATCTCTTTCTTAGGGAAGTTTTCTTCTACAGTTTTGTTGAAGATATTTACTGGGCCTTTAAGATGTAAATTCTTGCTCTAGTCTATACCTATAATCCTTAGGTTTGGTCTTCTCATTGTGTCCTGGATTTCCTGGATGTTTTGGGTTACCAGCTTTATGCATTTTACATTTTCTTTGACTGTTGAGTCAATGTTTTCTATGGAATCTTCAGCATCCAAGATTCTTTCTTCTATCTCTTGTATTCTGTTGTCGATGCTTGCATCTATGACTCCTGAATTCTTTCCAAGGTTTTTATCCAGAGATGTCTCACTTTGTGATTTCTTTATTGTTTCTACTTCCACTTGTAGATCCTGGATGGTTTTGTTCAGTTTCTTCACTTAATTGCTTGTGTTTTCCTGTAATTCTTTAAGGGATTTTTGTGTTTCTTTAAGGGCATCTGCCTGTTGACCCATGATCTCCTGTATTTCTTTAAGGGGTTTTTGTGTTTCCTCTTTAAGTGCTTTTACCTGTTAACTGATGTTCTCCTGTATTTCTTTAAGGGAGTTATTTAAGTCTTTCTTGAAGCCCTCTATCAGCATCATGAGATACGATTTTAAATCCAACTCTTGCTTTTCCCGTGTGTTGGGGTATCCGGGGACTTGCTGTGGTGGGAGAACTGGGTTCTGATGTTGCCATGTGGCCTTGGTTTCTGTTGGTAGGGTTCTTGTGCTTGCCTTTCACGATCTGGTGTTAGTTGGTATTATTGTCTCTGGCTGGAGTTTATTCCTCCTGTGGGCCTGTAAGCCTGTGTCCTTACTCCTCTGAGCTCAAAAGTGAAAGCACTGCTGGGAGACCTATCTCTTCTGGCGGGCTATGCACAGAAGGCTCCCTGGTGCAAATGGCAGCGGGCAGGAAGACTTCCGTCCCAGCTGCTCCACTGATCTTATGCCCTGTGTGCTCCTAGCTGGTCTCCTCCAGAGAGAAGGTGGAGATCTCACCTCTGTGCTCAGAAGTGAAAACACTGCTGGGAGATCACTCTCTCTTGGTGGGCTATGCACAGAAAGCTGTGGAGTTTCCCAGCTCCCTAGTGCAAAATCCACTGTTTTATTTTCATTTGTCTTTGTGTTAAAGCCAAGTCGCCGTGTATTGTTGAACTAAGACTCGTGGGCAGTTATTAAGTCTCTGAGCTGCATTCCAGAGTAGTAAAGTGACACTGGAAAAGATGTACCACCTCCTCTACCCACTCCCACCCCAGCATCCATTGGGTCTGATGAGTAGACAGCCACATGTCTGGGGAGATGGCTGATTGGCAGTGGTTCCCAACCTGTAGATAGCAGCAACCCCTGGCAAATGTCTCCAAAGATATTTACATTACAATTCGTAACAGTAGCAAAATTACAGTTATGAACTAACAACAAAAATAATTTTACGATTGGGGTTCGCCACATCGTGAGGAACTGTATTAAAGGGTCGCAGCATTAAAAAGATGGAGAACTGCTGGGCTAGAGGGTGAACACTGCCACCTTGAGGCAGGAGGGTGAACTGACATTGATTATCACAAGTTAATTAGAAAGGGCATGGACCTAGTCCAGCGCCCCTCCTAGAAGACTGAGATACAGCCCTGATGCAAGCTTCCTGGAGGTTCCTTCTAGCAAGTGCAGTGTGGAGAACAGGCATATTTGAGGAATGGCGGGAACAGAGCAGGCAGGCAAGAGCAATCAACAGGCCCGAGGTATTCCTGGACTAGTCCCAACCTCTCTGCCTACAACCTGTCCAGGCCAGTCGATCCGGGAAACTACCAAGGATGCCAGTGTTTTCAAACACAAAGAGTTCATGCTTTTCCAAAGTTCATATGCATTTAGACAGAAATCCTCCTTAAGGCATACAACTAAAACATCTTTCTCCACAAATTCAATAAGCAGACATACAAGGGTGTTTTTTTTTTTCCAAGGCGCCTTTATGATAGCGAAAAAATAATTGTTACTGTAAATCTAATATATATCCTTCCCAGTGTTTCATGCCTCATCCTGCTCCTTAATTAAATTACATAGTAGTGAATCAGGGACACTCACACTGCTGAGGGCCTGTACCACGTGACTTGAGATACAGGCTCCCCTGTACTCTCATCACAACGCTGTGAGGTACATGTTAAAATCGTGTCCACTGTACACATAAAGTGTGTACAGGCCCCAGGGTACAGGAAGCCTCTGTGATGAAACCTGGATTTCAACCTGGACTTCTACCAAGATCCCATGGTGTCAAACACATATATTATACAGCTTTGACTTATAAAGAGACTCCTATGTAGCCTAATGCTTTTTCCCCGGGGACTCATAGATGTTTACTAAATACTGCCAAATCCACTCATAGCAGTGTGTATGCCTCTAAATATCTCCACAAGCACATGACAATGCGGAGGCTAAACCACAGCTCCTCTACCTATGTTGTTACCTTGGGTAAATTACTTAAACTCTCTGAACCACAGGAAAGTGGATCAGGGCCCTGAGAAAATAAAACAAAGTGGACCTTAATTTTGTACTTCAAGAGGAAAATGGTCCTAAAGATCCAAGTGTCTTGTTGGGGAAGTCTAGAATCTCTACATTGTCTTCACTCTCGGACCCATCCCCTTCCACTGGTACTCAATTTCTTCTCTCTCTTCCTTTGTCAAAACTGTCTTACATCAGAGCTGTCTCTGAAGTCATCAAGAGGTTCCAGGGCTATGGAAAGAGAGTTTGGCTCTGAAACTAAACTACTAAGGGCTTCAAACCCAGCTTAATGGTAGTAGGGTTCTAATAGATGCTTGTGAAAGGAACAAAGGGTAGACTGAAGGGATTAGAAGTGGGTCCTCGATAGGGCGGCGGCGGCGGCGGCAGTAGCAGTGGCTGCTCCAGCTGAAGGGCCATCAGCGGTGGAACCAAGGCGACACAGGGTCCAGTTAGGCCCTGCGCCCACGACCACTGACCTTCGCTGACCAGCCGGGCAGCAAGCAACTGCGGTTCTGCGGAGCCTTTCGCTGCACGGAAGCCACTTCAGAACTCGGCTTCCCGCCAGTCAGGAGAGACTCACCTCCATATTGATCCCGGGCTCCAGAGATCGGTCAGACTGAGGTACACAAACATAATCCTAGGCCCAACACCGCAGGGGTCTGAGCCAGACGGGTGTTGGCCTGCACCCAGGCCCTGGGCTGTTCGAGTGGCCATCGGGGCGCCAACCCAGCCAGGAGTTTTTTTTTTTGCCCCGGCCGGCGCACGCGCCGCCATTTTGCCTACAGGACCCAGAGTGCTCGGGAGGGCAGAGACTGCTAACAAGCATAGCCTGAGGCTAACAAAACGGGGGTCTAGGCCCCAAAAGGCACAGGACTGACCCCAAGAACTGGGCGGCTTGGTGGGCCATCTGTGTGTCAACCCGCCCAGGAGGTTATTAGCACAACAGACTCTCCCAGTGCTTTCGGGGAGCGCGGACGCGCACGCCCGCCATCCGGGTCACCTGGCGGACCCAAATAACAGTCATAGCCCTAGGGGAACTTTGCTCGGACCTTGGCCTCCCAGGCGTTTGCCTGGACTCAGGGCCCGGGCGACAAGGCTAACCTAGTGTGCGCCAGCCCGGTTGGGGAAATCGGCTGCCCAGCGGAGTGAGCAGAGCACAGGGGAGGTCACAGCAACACTTCGGAGCTCCCTGGGGGTGCACACGGGTTCCACCTGGTCCACAGACACAATCTGGGGCAAGGCCTCAGGCAGAAGCCCCCAGCTCAACTCTCTCCGCTTCAGATCAGCCTGGGTGGCCGCCACATCTCCAGGTCCCTCAAGAGGCTAGTGGGGGCTTCCGGGCGGCCAGCTGGGAGAAGTCGGTGTGCTCCAATAAATCCTGCGGGCCCCAGAGGGAGCCTTCAGGTGCCTGCTTTGGGATCTGAACAGCCTGGACAACAGCACCCTGTCTACAGGCAGTGCAGAGTGTAAGCTGTGCACCAGAGGCCAACGGGGAAGGGGCAGCTTGCACTGGTGAGTCCAGCACTGACAAGACCAAGTAACACCAGTGAGAGCTAGATGGCAAAAGGCAAACGCAGGAACGTCACTAACAGAAATCAAGGCAATATGGCAACATCTGAACCAAATTCTCCTCTACCAGCAAGTCCTGGATACCCCATCACACCAGTAAAACAAGATTTGGATTTAAAATCACTGGTCATGATGCTGGTACAGGAACACATGAAGGACATTCAGGAGAAAATGGATCAAAAGTTAGAAGCCCTTGCAAGGGAAACACAAAAATCATTGAAAGAAATCCAGGAGAATACAAAAGCCAACAATGAGGAAACACAAAAAAAACTTAAAGAAATACAGAAGAACTTTGGTCAACAGGCTGAAGTCATAAAAGAGGAAACACAAAAATCTCTTAAAGAATTACAGGAAAGCACAAACAAGCAAGTGAAGGAGCTAAGCAAAACTATCCAGGATCTAAAATCAGAAGTAGAAACAACTAAGAAAACTCAAAGGGAGACAACTTTGGAGATAGAAAGCCTTGGGAAGAAATCAGGGGACAGAGATGCAAATATCAACAACAGAATACAAGAGATAGAAGAAAGAATCTCAGATGCTGAAGATTCCATAGAAACCATGGACTCAACAGTTAAAGAAAATGCAAAATGCAAAAAGCTTGTAACCCAAAATATCCAGGAAATCCAGGACACAATGAGAAGACCAAACCTAAGGATTATAGGCATAGATGAGAGTGAAGATTTACAACTTAAAGGGCCAGCAAATATCTTCAATAAAATTATGGAAGAAAACTTCCCTAACCTAAAGAGAGAGATGCCCATGAATATACAAGAAGCCTACAGAACTCCAAACAGACTGGACCAGAACAGAAATACTTCCCGTCACATAATAATCAAAACACCAAATGTTCTAAACAAAGAAAGAGTATTAAAGGCAGTAAGAGAAAAAGGCCAAGTAACATATAAAGGAAGACCTATCAGAATCACAGCAGACTTTTCACCTGAGACTATGAAGGCTAGAAGGTCCTGGGCAGATCTCATGCAGACTCTAAGAGAACACAAATGCCAACCAAAACTACTATATCCAGCAAAACTCTCAATCACCATAGATGGAGAAACTAAGATATTTCACGACAAAACCAAGTTCACCCAATATCTATCCACAAACCCAGCCCTAAAAAGGATAATAGGAGGACAACACCAATACAAGGAGGGAAACTTCACCCTGGAAAAAGCAAAATAGTAACCTTTCATCAAACCCAAAAGAAGTTAAGCAATCAAATTTAAAAAATAACGTCAAAAATGATAGGAAGTAACAATCACTATTCCTTAATATCTCTTAACATCAATGGACTCAATGCCCCAATAAAAAGACACAGACTAACTGACTGGATACGTAAACAGGACCCTACATTTTGCTGCTTACAGGAAACACACCTCAGGGTCAAAGACAAACACTACCTTAGAGTAAAAGGCTGGAAGACAATTTTACAAGCAAATGGTCTCAGGAAACAAGCTGGAGTAGCCATTTTAATATCAGATAAAATTGACTTTCAACCCAAAGTCATCAAAAGAGACTCTGGGGGACACTTCTTGCTGGTCAAAGGAAAAATACAACAAGAAGAACTCTCAATCCTGAACATCTATGCTCCAAATGCAAGGGCACCCTCTTTCATAAAAGAAACTTTATTAAAACTCAAAGCACACATTGCACCTAACACAATAATTGTGGGTGACTTCAACACTGCACTTTCCTCAATGGACCGATCAGGAAAACAGAAACTAAACAAGGACACAATGAAACTAATTGAAGCTTTGGACCAATTAGATTTAACTGATATATATAGAACATTCTATCCTAAAACAAAAGAATATACCTTTTTTTCAGCACCTCATGGTACCTTCTCCAAAATCGACCATATAATTGGTCACAAGACAGACCTCAACAAATATAAGAAGATAGAACTAATCCCATGCCTCCTATCTGATCACTATGGAATAAAAGTGGTCTTCAATAGCAACAGAAACAACAGAAAACCCACATACACGTGGAAATTGAACAATACTCTACTCAATGACACCTTGGTCAAGGAAGAAATAAAGAAAGAAATTAAAGACTTTTTAGAACACAATGAAAATGAAAACACAACATACCCAAATCTATGGGACACAATGAAAGCAGTGCTAAGAGGAAAACTCATAGCCCTGAGTGCCTCCAAAAAGAAAATGGAGAGAGCATACATTACCAACTTAATGACACACCTGAAAGCCCTAGAACAAAAAGAAGCTATTTCACCCAGGAGGAGTAGAAGGCAGGAAATCATCAAACTCAGGGCCGAAATCAATCAAGTAGAAACAAAGAGAACCATACAAAAAATCAACAAAACCAGGAGCTGGTTCTTTGAGAAAATCAACAAGATAGATAAACCCTTAGCCAGACTGACCAAAGGGCACAGAGAAAGTATCCAAATTAACAGACTTAGAAATGAAAAGGGAGACATAACAACGGAAACTGAGGAAATCCAAAAAATCATCAGATCCTACTACAAGAGCCTGTACTCAACACAACTGGAGAATCTGGAGGAAATGGACAATTTCCTTGACAGATACCAAATACCAAAATTAAATCAGGACCAACTAGACCATCTAAACAGTCCCATAAAGCCTAAAGAAATAGAAGGAGTCATAGAAAGTCTTCCAACCAAAAAAAGCACAGGACCAGATGGTTTCAGTGCAGAATTCTACCAGACCTTCAAAGAAGAGTTAACACCAATACTCTTCAAACTATTCCACAAAATAGAAACAGAAGGAACACTACCCAATTCCTTCTACGAAGCCACAATTACGCTGATACCAAAGCCACACAAAGATCCAACAAAGAAAGAGAACTTCAGACCAATTTCCCTTATGAACATCGATGCAAAAATACTCAATAAAATTCTTGCCAACCGAATCCAAGAACACATCAAAATGATCATCCACCATGATCAAGTAGGCTTTATCCCGGGAATGCAGGGTTGGTTCAATATACGGAAATCCATCAATACAATCCACTACATAAACAAACTCAAAGAACAAAACCACATGGTCATTTCATTGGATGCTGAAAAAGCATTTGACAAAATTCAGCATCCTTTCATGCTTAAAGTCTTGGAGAGAACAGGAATTCAAGGCCCATACCTAAACATAGTAAAAGCAATATACAGCAAACCGGTAGCCAGCATCAAACTAAACGGAGAGAAACTTGAAGCAATCCCACTGAAATCAGGGACCAGACAAGGCTGCCCCCTTTCTCCTTATCTTTTCAATATTGTACTTGAGGTACTAGCTCGGGCAATTCGACAACATAAGGAGGTCAAAGGGATACAAATTGGAAAGGAGGAAGTCAAACTATCATTATTTGCAGACGACATGATCGTCTACCTAAGTGACCCAAAGAACTCCACTAGAGAGCTCCTACAGCTGATAAACAACTTCAGCAAAGTGGCAGGTTACAAAATCAACTCAAGCAAATCAGTGGCCTTCCTATACTCAAAGGATAAGCAGGCTGAGAAAGAAATTAGGGAAATGACCCCCTTCACAATAGCCACAAACAGTATAAAGTATCTTGGGGTGACTCTTACCAAACATGCGAAAGATCTGTATGACAAGAACTTCAAGACTCTGAAGAAGGAAATGGAAGAAGACCTCAAAAAATGGGAAAACCTCCCATGCTCATGGATCGGTAGAATCAATATAGTTAAAATGGCCATTTTGCCTAAAGCACTATACAGATTCAATGCAATACCCATCAAAATCCCAACTCAATTCTTCACAGAGTTAGAAAGAGCAATTATAAAATTCATCTGGAACAACAAAAAACCCAGGATAGCTAAAACTATTCTCAGCAACAAAAGAAAATCTGGGGGAATCAGTATCCCTGACCTCAAGCAATACTACAGAGCAATAGTGTTAAAAACTGCATGGTATTGGTACAGTGACAGGCAGGAGGATCAATGGAACAGGATTGAAGATCCAGAAATGAACCCACACACCTATGGCCACTTGATCCTCGACAAAGAGGCTGAAAACATCCAATGGAAAAAAGATAGCCTTTTCAACAAATGGTGCTGGTTCAACTGGAGGTCAGCATGCAGAAGAATGCGAATTGATCCATCCTTGTCTCCTTGTACTAAGCTCAAATCCAAATGGATCAAGGACCTCCACATAAAGCCAGACACTCTGAAGCTAATAGAAAAGAAACTGGGGAAGACCCTTGAGGACATCGGTACAGGGAGAAAGTTTCTGAACAGAACACCAATAGCGTATGCTCTAAGAGCAAGAATTGACAAATGGGACCTCATAAGGTTACAGAGTTTCTGTAAGGCAAAGGACACCATCAAGAGGACAGATCGGCAACCAACAAATTGGGAAAAGATCTTCACCAATCCTACATCAGATAGAGGGCTAATATCCAATATATATAAAGAACTCAAGAAGTTAGACTCCAGAAAACCGAACAACCCTATTAAAAAATGGGGTACAGAGTTAAACAAAGAATTCTCACCTGAAGAACTTCGGATGGCGGAGAAGCATCTTAAAAAATGCTCAACTTCATTAGTCATTAGGGAAATGCAAATCAAAACAACCCTAAGATTTCATCTTACACCAGTCAGAATGGCTAAGATTAAAAATTCAGGAGACAGCAGGTGTTGGAGAGGGTGCGGAGAAAGAGGAACACTCCTCCACTGCTGGTGGGGTTGCAAATTGGTACAACCACTCTGGAAATCAGTCTGGCGGTTCCTGAAAACTGGGCACCTCACTTCCAGAAGATCCTGCTATACCACTCCTGGGCATATACCCAGAGGATTCCCCACCATGTAATAAGGATACATGCTCTACTATGTTCATAGCAGCCCTATTTATAATTGCCAGATGCTGGAAAGAACCCAGGTATCCCTCAACAGAAGAGTGGATACAAAAAATGTGGTATATCTACACAATGGAGTACTATTCAGCCATTAGAAACAATGAATTCATGAAATTCTTAGGCAAATGGATGGAGCTAGAGAACATCATACTAAGTGAGGTAACCCAGACTCAAAAGGTGAATCATGGTATGCACTCACTAATAAGTGGTTATTAACCTAGAAAACTGGAATACCCAAAACATAATCCACACATCAAATGAGATACAAGAAGAAAGCAGGAGTGGTCCCTGGTTCTGGAAAGACTCAGTGAAACAGTATTTGGCAAAACCAGAACGGGGAACTGGGAAGGGGTGGGAGGGAGGACAGGGGAAGAGAAGGGGGCTTACGGGACTTTCGGGGAGTGGGGGGGGGGGGCTAGAAAAGGGGAAATCATTTGAAATGTAAATAAATTATATCGAATAAAAAAAAAACTTAAAAAAAAAAAAAAAAAAAGAAGTGGGTCCTCATTCCTTTGTCTAGACTGTGATGTGTTTTGTATGGGACACTTAAGTTTGTAAGATGTTTTCAGGTCTTCTGTGTTATTATTGATTTTGCCTCATAGTAATCTGAACTGGGTGTTAACCCTCCTTTAAGAATAAAGAAAGGGAATCTCCAATAAGGCTAATAACTTTTTGGCTGTACAGGAAATAAATTGGCAAAGGTAGAATTGAGTTGAGATCCAGTACTGAGTCTATTAGCTACAGATACTCAGTGGCAAGTGATATCAACTCAAACCAACTTACAAAAGGAAATTCTTAATTAATTTGTGACCTTCAAGAACCATCCTTTTTTGTATTCACTGTCTTGCTCAGTCCCTCCCTCCCAACTCTCACCTTGGACCATTGTTTTCTCTGGTCATTAGGAAGTTTTTAAGTATGGCGTGAGCAGAAGCCCAGCAAGTTGCTGGCAGATTGGGACTTGCCTGGGGGAATCCAGCTCAAAACCCAAACCACAGAGAGAAGATCTGAAGACCATTCTCCCATCTAGGCCCCTGTTGCGTCATTGCAAGAGTATGTGAACAGCCTGATGCTCCAGCAGAGGGAGAAACTAACCCTGCCTGGGCCACGGTGATTGGTTTGAAGTTAGACAGAATAAAGCAAACGCTTGCCTAATGCTTCCATTGCCTATCAAGAAAACTAATGGCTTCCAGGGGCCGCCCTTGACTTAACTTGAGTCATAGAAAACATGTTGGCTTTCACAGAGAAAGGTGGCACAACACCTTCAGAGGAGCAGTTAATGAACAGAGGCTTGGAGACATACAGTAAGTGCTTAATACTATCTATAGACTCATGAATGAGCAATTGAAAGCTCCTGTGTTGAACCTGGCCCCAGTGTTTCTGGCAAAGAGAGCAACACAACAGAATGTGTAGAGAGGCAAAGCTGAGGAGCAGGGGTGGGTGGATAAGCTTCATAAATCTGGTCCTTGGATGCCAGACCAAGGACTCTGACCATTATGCTGATAAGGAACCTGTTGTGGTTTGATTGTGAAATGTTACCACACAGGTTCTTTTTGTGTTTGAATATTTGGTCCTCAGCGGGGTTAAACTCTTTGTAAGGTTGTGAAAACTTTAAGACAAGACACATGGCTAGCAGAAGTTTGTTCCTGAGGGCAAGCCTTTGAAGGCTAAAGCACTCCTTCCACTCCCTGTGTTTTAGTCTTCCATCAAGGCACAAGATCCCACCCCAAACTTCTAACCAAGCCACTCCACCATGCCTTCCCCACTGTAATGAATTGTGAAGCCATAAGAGATTCTTTCTTCCTTAAGTTGTGCATGTCTGCTGTTTTGTCACAGTAATGCAAAAATAATATCACAGAACCATTGAGGATTCTGAAGTATAATCAGCTCTAGACCAGAGCCATGTTCTGCCCAGATCGCTTTGGCCTGGTGAATGTGCAAGGAACCTAGCCTTGATGTCTCTATTTCTCTTTAGAGAACCACCCCTGATGTATTTCCCACTCTGCTTCAGATATGGCCAGCTGATCTATCTTAGCCAATGGTAGCACTTCAACCCAGTGGGTCACAGGGACCGGTCCTGGTCCCTGCCTTGAGAAGACACCTGGGATGAGGTGCACCGTGAGCAGAAGTGCTTTCTCCACCCGCCATGCACTCCTGCCCCTTCTAACCGGAAGAACAGCAGCCTGTCCACCTCCAGATAGATGCCTACTGCTTGTAGCCTCTCCTGCTGGCAGTTTGAGGTGGCAAGGAAAACCAGTGTGAGAATGAAGCCACCAGGGAGGACCGCAGAGACAACAGGCACACAAGCCAGGGTCTGATGGCTTCATTTACATTCCTGGATAGAGCTGCCCTTGGGTTTCCAGGAGCCTTGGAAGCGATCCAGTCACCTTTCTCCACCACTCACACTGGTTGCCTGTCTTTTTGTAATGGAATGGTTTTAGCTAAATATAATCAGGCACTGTGTTGATGTCTTAGCATTCATTCTGCTAGTGAAAATATTTAAGAGGTGGGTACAGATCAAGCCACTGAAAATGCAGAGAAGAACAGAAATCCAGGCATCCTGGAGCTTACGTTTAAGGGAGAGCTGTGGCTTGAGGCAAGGAACAGAACCATGGAGTAAACTACCTAGTGTATCAAAGGGTGACATAGGCTCTAAGAAAATGAAATGGCGGGTAGGGACTGAGAGCAGAGGCTAGCATGGGACTTAAGGTCTTACACAGGGTGACAAGGAGAGGCTTGACCCAGCAGGCACATGACATGTAAGTCGTGATTAGGACAGAGCCTTCCCGGTGAAGGAGCTTCCTTCCCAAGACAGGCTCCACCTGACAGGTGGAGGAGTAACAAGGAAACCTGAGTGGCTGAGGCTCCGTGGCCAGTGAGAAGATTGGCTAGATGAGAGGGAGGATGGGGAAGGATGGGCATCCAGGAGTCCAGAGACGACGAGGTCAGAGACAACGATGCAGTGATTCAGAGCACTTGCTGTTCTTGCAGAACCTCCGCGTTCAGTTCCCAGCACCCACATGGAGGCTCACAGCCATCTGTAACTCCAGCTCCATTACTCCAGCTCCAGATGCATTGCTCTCTTCTGGTCTCTGCAGACACCAGGTACACAGGTGGTGCCAGTAAGCACGGGTACAATAAAGTAAAATATGAATAAATTTAAACTAAGAAAAAAAAGAACTTTCAGGCTGGAGGTATAGTTTTGTTGGTAGAGTGCATGCCAAGCATGTACAAATTACTGGGCCCAATTCTTATAAAAGAAGAGTGTTGGTGCACACCTGTAAACCCAGCTCTCAGGCGGTGAAGGCAACGAAATCAGAAAATCAAGGTCATCCTCAGCTACATAGGGAAAACAAGACCTTCTAGCTTCAAAAGTACTCATCCACCCCCCTACCCCCAATATTGACCTTTTACTTTGAGAGCCATAGGGATATTGGATTGAGAACTTTGATAGGATGGGGTATGCACCAGTGCATTCAAGGAACACTCTTGACAGGAGTGAAAGCTCAGGGCCCTTAGGAGAGCTCAGAAATGGGGGAGGGGCTGGCAACATTGACAATGGTCAGAACAGTCGGCCTCAGGATCTATTTGGAAGGCCTGGCTAATGGTAAAGCAGTGTCTGGAATGTGGGATCACATGGGAAAGAGAAGTGTTAGGGAAAACTCTATCTTTGTGGGAGTATCTTCAAGGATAAAGTTGTCACTAGAAAATGTAAGGAAGACAGCAAAGTGAACAAATTCGGGAGTGAAGGTCGAGAGTTTGTTTTTATCGAATTGGATTTGAAATGCCTGTTAGATGTGTGTTTGAATATCAAAAACTCATGTCCACAGAGAAACCAGAGATCCAGTTTTCTTTTTCTTTTTTCTCTTTCCTTTTCTATTTTTTCTTTTCTATTTTCTTTTTTTCTTTTTCTTTTCTTTTCTTTTCTTTTCTTTTTTTTTTTTGAAACAGAGTTGTTGTGGATGGGCCTGGTGCTGTTTGTATTTTGATGCTAAGTCCGCTCTCCTGGGAGGGGCTGCAGACAAGGAGTACTCAGGTGACTTCTTTGAACCAATCCCCTAGTGAATAAAGGATCCAATCACTAGTCTAGTAGGAGAGACTTCCGGGTTGGACAGAGGAAGAGAGGAAGTAGGAGAGGTCCTTTTGGACGGGGATAGCCTGAGGACACATGTAATTATAAGTGTCTCTCAGTTTCAATGGCGGATCCTTTAGGATTCACCACCGGATTTAGATTTAATAAGGCTTACAAGATTAGGACTTAAGTTGCTGTGCTCAGTGATTGAGTTACCCATTGTTTCTGAACTAAGTTTGTGTTGTGTTTTCCTTCACTTAGCGGCTCATTTGGGTTCAAGAGAGAAAGGTAGAGTGGCAAAGAGTGAGTTTACCTGATGTGCACCACAAAGGCCATGGGGGTTTTGAAGCATGGGACTGGCATAGTAGAGACCTGCTAGTGGGAACTTAGCGAGCTGGGTGGAGAGATTTTGGAACTCTGAATCAGAGCCTCTACCAGTGCATGACTGGCCAGGCCACCGGGGCAGGTTTGCCGGCACAAGCATGGAACGTGCTGGTTTGGTTTTTCTGGCGGTTCCACAGAAAACTGGGCACGTCACTTCCAGAGGACCCTGCTATACCACTCCTGGGCATATACCCAGAGGATTCCCCAGCATGTAATAAGGATACATGCTTCACTATGTTCATAGCAGCCCTATTAATAATAGTCAGAAGCTGGAAAGAACCCAGATGTCCCTCAACAGAGGAATAGATACAAAAAATGTGGTATATATATATATAATGGAGTACTATTCAGCCATTAGAAACAGCGAATTCATGAAATTCTTAGACAAATGGATGGAGCTGGAGAACATCATACTAAGTGAGGTAACCAGTCTCAAAAGATCAATCATGGTATGCACTCACTGATAAGCTGATATTAGCCTAGAAACTTGGAATACCCAAGACATAATCCACACATCAAATGATGTCCAAGAAGAACGGAGGAGTGGCCCCTGGTTCTGGAAAGGTTCAGTGCATCAGCATAAGGCAATACCAGAACAGGGAAGTGGGAAGGGGTCGATGGGGGAACAAGGGGAGGGAAGAGGGCTTATGGGACTTTCGGGGAGTGGGGAGTCAGGAAAGGGGAAATCACTTGAAATGTAAATAAAAAATATATCGAATAAAAAAGTTTCCCACAACAAGGGTTTATCCATGTAGCCCTGGCTGTACTGGAACTTGCTCTGTAGACCATGCTGGCCTCAAATTCACAGAGAGATCCATCTGCCCCTGCCTTCCAAGTGCTGGGATTAAAGTGACATGCCGCCACCATCCAGCCAAGACTCTAGTTCTAAGCCTGCACTACCAACACCAGGGAAAGCTCAGAATAGCTTGGGATGTTCTCGCTGGTGCCCTTTCCCTGGCATGACCTCCTTTCTTCACAAGCAACTGTGAAGAAAGCCGTTGGCCCCTGTGCCTCTTCCTCCTGCTTCAGAGATTGATTCTCAGTTCCAACAATCCCAGCTAAGAAGGATTTTTCTGGGCTGGAGAGATGGCTCAGTGGTTAAGAGCACTGACTGCTCTTCTGAAGGTCCTGAGTTCAAATGCCAGAAATACATGGTGGCTCACAACCATCCCCAATGAGGCATGTCTGAAGACACCTACAGTGTGCTTACATATAACAATAAATCTTTAAAAAGTTTTTTTTTTCCATTTTAAATCTTTAATCTTAAAAGTTCAACTCTGGGTATCCAATGGAACGAAGATGACCAGGCGCAAGCTTCACGCTCTCCGGGAACAAAGATTCCTCCCCGTTTCTGAAGCCTCCAGATAACCCAGAAATCCTGAGGACACGCAGGAGGAGGAACAAGACAGGTGCAGACACCGAGCAGTACTGACAGGTGGTGGTGGGGGTGCAGATCCAGATCCTGCCGGTGCCATCAGCTGACAAACACTGAAATGCTCGGAGGATCTTTTGCTTAAAATAGGAATGATGAATATGGAAAAATCTTCTAAATGTTAATAGAAGCAGTATTAAAGAAGAAAATTGGACCTATTGTTTTGCAAACAGCTGGATCTACTGGAGCAAATTCAGCGAGCAGCGTCTGAGGGCTCCTTTCAAAATACGCTTAATTATAATAAGCAAAAACTCCAGGAGGCACACTGCAGGAGAAAGACCTGGGAATTTAAAATCAGGAGATGTGGCTTCTAGCTCCAGTGCTGTGGCAGATTTCTGACTTCTGGGCATCATTCTAAACTATGGTTTCTAAAAAAATCACTCAAAATTGTAAAGTGAAATAAATGAAACTGGCCTAATAAGCACGAAGAGCGTCACGCACAAGGCAATGCGTCAGGCCCACGACAGGCACAGGTCTGCAGACTCTCCATCTGGGTGATGTGTGGGTGAGGCTGAGGGCTTTGGAAGAAAAGGGCCTGGATTCAAATGCCGCCTCTATCACCCTGTATCCTACAGCAAGGTGCTAGGCCTGCCCACTTGGTATCTTCATCTGCAATAATGCTTCCTACCTCCTATAAAGGAGATCATCAGATTAACTGAAGACATCGTCGTTCCCAAACACTCTTTGGTAATTATTCTTATTTATTGCTATGTTGAGTAATTCTCACAAGGCTTTGAGGTTGAGGTCATTAATATTGCCACGTTACAGCTATCTAATTAGAATGATTGGACATCTTGCTCAAGGTCACATTGCTAATAAGTAATAAATGCCAACAGTAAGCAGGAAGGAAGAGAGAATCTGTGGAGGATGAGGAGGGGATAGAGAGATCTTAGAGGTTTCCTCCAATGCTGTCTTCATTTCAGGCGCCCATCATCTTCCTAATATGCAGCCGCCATGCATGCACACCATCTCAGAAAAGTCCTACGCAACTGGCAGCCTATCGTCTTCATCCGCACTCCCCAACTATGAGACAACAAACCATTGTGACCTTTTTCTTTTCTTTATGGATTTTGTTGAGGAGCTTGTTCCTTCCGTTACCACAAATCTCCCACCAGAAGGCAAGCGTTTTCCAAACAACGACTATGGCTTCATCTCTGTTCTACCTCCTGCCCATCACATAAGTAGATGTTCAGTCAGTGCAGAGCAGCGGACACTGAGCCTCTGGTCTGTGGCCTCACATCATTTCTCTTATAAATCCACTTTATGAACCTTCTGTTTTGGCTCTGTCAACAAGTGGCAAAAGAGTGGGGAAATTTTCCCTGCATTTTTTTTCCTCCCCCTAAACCATTTCTCTCTCTCATCCACATTGATTTACAGGGTATGAAGGTCATTCTTGATTGTCAAGCTGACTGCCTCTGGAATTAACTAAAACCCACGCAGCTGGACACACCTGTAAGGGATTTTTTTTTCTCTTGGTGGCATTATTTGAGGTAAATCAGGGTCTTCTGAGGTGGGAAGAGCCACTTTAAATCTTGGCCATACCTTCTGGTCACAGCCTTTATTAAAGGCAACGAAGAAGGAAGCTTTTCCTCTTGACCTACTCGTTCTCACTCTTGCTGGTAAGTTCATCCCTTCCCAGGCAGTAGAGCCCACTTCTTCTGGATTCTGGTGTAAACTGAAGACATCCAGCCTGGTGTGTTGGGGATTTGATTTGTGTTTACACGGGAATTACAGGACCCTGTCAACAGGTTTTTTGACTGGTCAATAAAGATTCAGCAGCCAATGGCTGGGCAGGGGGATAGAGGTGGGACTTTTAAGATTCTCCAGCAAGAAACGCAGAAACAGGAAGAGGGATTCCGCCATTAGGAGGGTGAAGGAGACAGACCACACAGGGGAAAGGATGCAGGAGGGAGAGCCCACTGATGTATAAAAATTGGGGGAAGAGGCCCCAGGGGCCACTCCTCCAGTAGGGTCTGGAGCAGAGGTGAAATATAGATTTAGCAAGTATTAACTCAGGAATATAGGAGGGGAGTGTGTTAGTGACACAGAGGTTCAAGAGTGGCTCAGCTATTGAGCTAGCCAAGGCATATTAAAATATAATATGTGTTGTGTGTGTGTGTCTTTCATTTGTAAATCCAGAGCTCTTGGACAGGTGCAGAGCAGCTATTCCCTCTCTTGGGGCTCTGTTATTCTTCTGTTGGCTTGGATTATCCAACTTAGATATGGTGGTTTTCTTTTTTCTTTTTTTTTTTTCTTTCTTTCGGTTTTTTGTTTGGTTTGGTTTGGTTTGGTTTGGTTTGGTTTTTTTCGAGACAGTGTTTCTCTGTATAGCCCTGGATGTCCTGGAGCTCACTCTGTAGACCAGGCTGGCCTCAAACTCAGAAATCTGCCTGCCTCTGCCTCCCAGAGTGCTGGGATTACAGGCCTGCGCCCCCACCGCCGGGCAGCAGCAATGGCGGCGGCGGCGGCGGCGGCGGCAGCAGCAGCGGTGGTGGTTTTCATTTATCACATTACTTTTTATTTTGTTCAGTTCAGTTCTTATCTCCTAGATGCCTGTTGCAGGGGCTCCTCACTGTTTCCGTCTAGTGTTACGTGACCTGCTTCCATTGGTTAAAGGTGTCTGGCTCATTCCCCAGGAGAGGCCTCTGCTCGAAGGCATGTGGGTGGGGCATGAAGTTCTCCCTAGTTGACATCAATTATCTACCACAAGAGATTAGCATATGCATATTTTAGTATTTCCTTTCTGCTTATGAAAGATTGCTAGGCTACACTGGTGGACTGGACAGCTACTGGATTCTTGGACTTTCCATTTGGTAGACAGCCATTGTTGGACTAACTGGACCACAGCCCATAAGCCATTCTAATAGATCTCATATTTATATACATTCTATCAGTTCTGTTTGTCTAGAGAACCCTGACTAATACACAAAGCTAACACAGAGCGTAATCAGCCAGGATTTTCTTCTTCTCAAAGGCTAGTGCTCCATTGTGAGACTTAGTAAGATTCCCAATCATCCTCACTGCCGAGCTGTGACTGAGCCAATATTGGGACTCACACGATATATGGGAGTTCATTTTGTCCCAACAGTGCTATCCCTGCAAGCAGAGTTCTCTGGTAAGTTTGTTTTAATAATGAAATTCTAGTGGGGAAATGCCAGCTGTCTTCACAACTCAAACTGGAACTGTTTGAACAGGCTAGGGTGGGTGGAAGAGCCTTTCTAGAAACAGTCTTTTCAAACTTGACGCTGATCCTACACTGACAGCCACTGAGACATGCTCCTGGTTCTCCCCACCAGGAACCCCAGATCCCAGCTTGACCTCTTACCCTTTCCATTCAAGAAACAGGACCCAGTCACCCGGTCTTTTCCTTTCTTTCTAATAATTTTCCCACCATCAATACCCAGAAGTGATGAGTGGCATAATTGCTCTTGCCTCTCTCTTGCCTTTTGCCCTCTTGTGTTCCCCTCTCTCCCTATCCCCTCCCCCTCTCTCCATGTGGTCATGGCCGACCTCTACTTCTCTGCTCTCTCCTTCTCTCTGCCTTTCTCTGCCTCCACTACTCTCCTAATCCCCCCTCCTTGTGCCCTGAATAAACTCTATTCTGTACCAAAAAAAAAAAAAAAGAAAGAAAGGCATAATTATTATCATGCTTTCTATTGCCCACCTTTCCATACCTGGAATACAGCAAAGGGCACATGTAGCTGATCTTCCTTCCTGCGCTCTAATCAGAGGAACAGGGCTGGAAAGATGGCTCAGTGGTTAAGAGCACTGACTGCTCTTCCGAAGGTCCTGAGTTCAAATCCCAGCAACCACATGGTGGCTCACAACCATCGGTAATGAGATCTGATGCCCTCTTCTGGACTGTCTAAAGATACCTACAGTGTACTTATATATAATATTAAAAAACAAAAAACAAACAAAAAAAGAGGAGCACACACACACACACACACAACAGAGTGTGGCTATTTTGGACCTAACTACCATTTTTCCTGTTAGATGATTCTGTTCTCTTCCCATCCCAAGTCATCAAAAGAATCAGTCAGTGTGACATGTCAGCCTTGACTCCAAAAAAGTTTTTTGTTAACTGATGTTAGTTCTGCTCATTGTGGGAGTTTTGTTAGAGTCTAAGTTTAGTGTGTGTGTGTGTGTGTGTGTGTGTGTGTGTGTATGTGTGTGTGTGTGTGTGTGTGTGTGTGTGTGTGTTATTCCTTGGAGCTGGAATTACAAAAAGTTGCCGTGTGTAGATGTTGTTACTACATTTTATGCTGGATGGACAGTGCTACCAGCTCCACCCAGGTTCTCTTGGATCCTTGGATGAAAGACATACATTAGCTTATTTTTAAATCTGTTCTATGGCTCAATTGTTGGGTATTTTTAATCTCCTGTGCCTATTGGGCCCTTCCCAATACTCTTAGCTCAGTACCCTAAATTTGTCCTAACTTTAGTTGCTCAGTTACCTTCACCCAGTTCACCAACCCAAAACTGCCTTCAGCTTTAGTCCTGTTTTAACCTCTCACCTGGGGGAGACGCCCTATGGCCACTCTGCCAGAGACCTCACATGGCTGGTCACCTTTTCTCCCAGATCCTGAGAATCAAACTCCAGATCTTTGCAAGAGCAGCAAGCATTCAAATCATGAACCATCTCTCCAGCCTGCTAGCATTTGAAAAATAAAGGCCAGGTGCATTCTGTTTCGCCATGTCTCGCTTTGGCTGGCTAAGCCTATAGACTGCTTCCTTCTACCCAGAGCACTGCTATTTGTCTTGATTGTTGCTCCTGTACACCATAAGCCCCAATAAATTTCACTTCATGAGATCCTGGGTCTGCCTGTCCCTTCCTTCCAAATCTCTACATCCTTTCCACTTGGCAGTTGGTTCTGGACAGCAGGATTACGTCTTTCTGAAATAGAACAATTGTAAATTATGATAGATGATGTGAAGGATGCTCATACCCAGCTGAGACTAAGGAAGGAAACCCATTTTAAATAAAATGCAGGCTAAGGTCAAAAGGGTGAGACAGTCAGACACCTACATGCGTGTTTGCCTGAGGGTAGCTCAGGTGGCCACATCCCCATGCTGTGAGTGAGTCCTCAGCTCAGGGAGATCTCCTAACAAAGGTCACGGACGTATTACAAGGCAGGATAGTATGTGGGAGTGTTTTGCTTTACTCTTTAAGATTTATTATATATTATTAAAGTTAAGATTTATTGCTATTACTCTGTGGGGTGTGTGTGTGTGTGTGTGTGTGTGTGTGTGTGTGTGTGATATGTATGAACACCATAGTGCTCATGTGAAAGTCAGAGGATCTTGTGGAAATTGGTTCTCTTCTCCTACTGCACAGGTTCCAGGAATCAAACTCAAATTGTTAGACTCGGCAGCAAGAGTCTTTACCCACAGGGACATCTCACCAACCTCAGCTTGGCTCTTAAAAGCTACTTACTTTCTTCCCTTTTTCAAATGAACACATAATAATGATGCTTACTTACAAGGTACAGTGTAGTAATTTGGTGTATAGCTATCACATGTAATGGCACAACCAAAGTGGCTAGCATCACTGTCTCCTTAAACATGTGCCATTTCTTTGAATTCCCCTCTTCTGGTTCTTTACAAAACACTATGAGCTTGAACAGTCATTTTGCTAAGCCGCCGAACACAAGACTCTATTTCTATCTGTGTTTAGGTACTCTTTGTCCAACTCCTCCCCCTTCCAGCCTCTAGTAACCACCATTCCGTTCTGTAATGTTGTAGAGGGTTTGGAGAGGAAAGCTCAAATGTGTCATATTGCTTTGTGTTTACATTTTACAAAAATAGGATTTTATTCGGAGATATTCATTTGACAAACTTTACATATTTGGGGTGTACAATGCGCTGACTACATGCTATGTACTGGTTGCCACAGTGACAGTAACACATCCATCACCTCCCATAATTAGCATCTTCTCCACTGCTTTGCTCTGACTCTAGCTGCATAGTTTTTTCCACAATTCTGTTTTCTGCATCAGATCCGAGACAACACGGATTGGGTGCCCAAATGAAGAATGGGTTGGGTGTCACCCCCTGTGTAGCCTACAGATTGCAGCATGACTAACTGAGATCCCCAAATCTTCACTTTGGAAGCACAGGGAAGAAAGGGACATGGCAGAATGAACTAGAAGAAAGCTATCACGGCCAACAGGAGGTCTGATTTAGAAAATGTAGCTGTCTAAAGACCCAAGGAAACACACAGGGGAGAAAATATATGAAGAACTGACTCAAAGCTAAAGTAGGATGGTCTCAAGCCCCCAGATTTGCCCTTCCTGGGGGCCAACTCTGTGATATTGGCTGAATTTTGACATTTATTTCTGACCCCATAACCAAACTCCTTTCTTCCATACCAATTCTTGCTTGTTCTAAAGGCAGATGCTGAGTGTGACTGAATGCTTAGCCCTGGGTAACACACATTATTAGTAAACTGTCCTACATGGTTTCAGCTCACCGACCGCCTTGCTTTGGAAGAGAGGTTGGGCCCATATTTCAGATGGAAGCATGTTTGTCTTAAAGGACCTTTCAAGGTCCCTTGTCTGAAGATGGGCTGTCATCCGAACTCTGCGAGAGCAAGGGAGGAGAACAGTTCAAGAGTAAAAAGCACTTGAGAACCACTGAACAAAAACCATTCCCTACAGACGTTACTGTCGCCTATCCCACGCTAGATGTGTTTACCATGGGAAAGCTGGAAGGACAGCCATGGGAAATGGATCAATGGAGAGAAAGCTCAGCCGGGAGCTGCAGTTGGCTGTGCCAAGTCCCCTGGTCCATTTTCTGGGATGTTATGAGGCCAGCTTTAATGATTTCCTGGCTCTCTGTTGTTATTTTCTCTTTCGTGTGAAAGCCACACTGAAGAGGATGCTCTGCTCCTCCTAGGCAGCTGAGTCATAAACCCTAGCTCACTACCCCACTGGTGCTTTCCTAGTCCATTTCTGCTGGATAATTTCTGCACCCAATTTGCTACCTATCTGTCTGCCTGTCTGTCTGTCTGTCTGCCTGCCTGCCCGTCTGTCTGTCATTATATATGTATCATCTATCTATCACCTACCATCTATTTATACATCTATCTGATCTATTTATCACTTGCTATATTTTTCACTTTAGCTTCTTATATACTTAATAAACTCACTTTAAACTAAAGGTATGGTTTTCATAGATCATTTTCTATAATGATAGCAGAGTTACAAGATAAGCATGAACAAAGTGGTCCATAACTTGTCTCTAAAGTAGCAAGTACCCAAAGCAGTGACTCTGGTGAGTTCCATCATGGTGACGGCCAGCTCCAGCCAACTATCATCAGCTCCAAGAATCCAAAGTTAAGTGAAATCATTCCACCCACCATAGCTTAAGGAGACAAGTCAGCTGACAGCTGGAATCCTCAGAACAGTATCTGTTCATGTGGAGGAGTGGCAGCAAGTCATAGATACTAAAATAGAGGGCTCCTGACCCCACACAGGTATCATGAGGATTCCTGACAGAATATCTCTTCTTTTATGCACTCAGCCAGTGAGTGTAGAACTCTGTGGACCCAGAAGCCACACTAGGTACAGAGAGCAGAACTGGAACTAAGACGTGTGCCCTCCAGGAGCTGACATCCCAGAGAGTAAGGAGACTCAAACAAAGAACAAGCAACGAGGACCTTAGTAATCTCGTGCCTGGTGGTAAGTGTTTGAGGGATACAACTCAGAGGAAGGTCCCATGGTGTTAGAGGGGCAGGGACCTGCTGTAGGACAGACAGCAGCGAAGATGCAGAAAAGCCCTGGATGTCACTACGAGCAAAATCAAGCAAGGAAGGAGACTCCAGACAGGGCCTGAAGAATGGCCTCAAGCAGATGCATGCTCTGAACAGAAGAAAAACCCTGTAGAGAGGCTCCTGTGTGACCAAAGTGGGCAAGCCAAGAAGACAGATGAGAGATGAGGTCAGCTGCAAACACGACCAGTTATTGGGCGTGGCACAGTTTGGGGTTTTTTTATCCACAGAGCCATGGATAAAAAGCATGGACCAGAGCATTGGAGGCTCCTGACGCCAGGCTTGCCAACAAACAACTGTAATCCCAGCTACTTGGGAGGCTGATGTAATAGGATCAAAGTTCAAGGCTAGTCTTAGCAACTTGGACTCTGTTTCAACATGAAACTTAAAAGGAGGCCTGGATATGTAGCTCAATGTCAGAGCAACTTCTCTGGCATAAGTGAAGGCTGAGTTCAAAGCTACTACCCAAAAAGGATGCTGATAAGTCCTTGGATGTTTTCATGTTTTGTTTTTAAGCTAGGAATAGAACTCAGGGGCCTTGAACATTACAAGCAAGCACTCTGGGGCTGCCCCTGAGTTGGTTACACCCAGCACAGCAATGATACACTCTGATTGTATCTTTAAAATGAAACTCTGGCCACATTGAATGCAGATTATTAAACACTGAGCACGCATGTTGATGGTGTCTTTGGAGGGTGGGATGCTTTTGTTTTGTTTTGTTTTGTTTTGTTTTGTTTTCTTTTCTTTTCTTTTCTTTTCTTTTCTTTTCTTTTCTTTTCTTTATTTTTTCCAAGACAGGGTTTCTCTATGTAGCCCTGGCTGTCCTAGAACTTACTCTGTAGACCAGGTTGGCCTTGAACTCAGAAATCCACCTGCCTTTGCCTCCCAGAGTGCTGGGATTACAGGTGTACGCCACCACCGCCCGGCTAAGGGTGGGATGCTTTTCAAGGTTTCTCTGTGTGGCTCTGGCTGTGCTGCCTCAAACCCATAGAGACCCACCTGTTTCTACCTCCCAAGTGCTAGGTGGGATCAGAGGCATGTGCCACCACCACCCATCCTAGTGTCTGTCTTTCTAAATATTAAACTTTAATTTTGGAACAATTTAAGACTGCTAGGAAATTGACGAAAGTAGATCACACACTTCCTACATCCCTGCAGCTGATAACAGGTCTCCTAGCGACCGACGGACGCTCATCACTACCAGAACACCTCAAAGGCCACATTGATTTTACCCGCTTTGTAATGTCCTTTTCCTGTTTTAGGATCCACTTTAAGATGGTGTGCTGGGCTCAGAGCTTGCTTTTCTGGACAGCCTCTAGATCTTGGAGGAAATGCCACTTTGGACAGAATCCAATTTGTTAATTTAGAGCAGTAGTTCTCAATCTTCCTAATGCTGCAACTCTTTAATACAGTTCCTTAAGTTGTGGTGACCCCCCAACCTTAAAAGTATTTTTGTTGCTACTTCATAACTGCAATGTTGCTACGGTTATGAATTGTAATGCAAATTCCTGTGTTTTCCAATGAAAGGGTCATTTGACCAATGGGGTTGTGACTTACACTTTGAGAAAAACTGATCTAGAGCAACCGGTCCTGGAAAAGAGGAGAGCAGGTGCAGACAGGGCAAGCAGCATTCTCAGGTGTGGCTTCTGTCATCTAGGTTGGAGGTGAGGGCCTATAGGACAGGTGATGTCCACCGGTCAACACAGACCACTCGATCACTGCCACTTCATTCATGTTGTTTAATATTCTCAAATGCAGAAAACAGTCTTAGTCCTTCTCATTGAGTAAACATAGATTTCTGAAGATCCTCATTTTGTCTGAGATATACAGTGGCCCAGCTCACAGACATTCCTTTACTGTGAATGACCTTTAAAACCAAAGATGAACTCATGGAATTACAGTAGACAAACATTTCCTGCATGTCGGGTACCAGGAAAGCTACTTATGAGAGACTCATTTGCTGCCCTCAGAGAGGTCCCAGCCTGTGTGGATGTCAGAAGTACTCTGAGAAGCATTGTAAGGAAATTCCATAGAAAATGAAATAACTAATTGCAGATTAGTGACATTTTAGGAACTGACAGAGCTGGTTAGGTTCAAAGCAATTTGATGTGTCTGTGTGGTTGAAATATGAGTGCAACCACCAGGGTAGGTTGCTAAAGAGATCTTTATCGAAATGGGCAGGGACAGTCACTCCTCTTCTTGCAAAGTAGGGACTTCCCACATAATTGATTCAGAGGAAAGCGAGTTTGGAGGCGCTGCCTGCATAACCAGCTATCTTTCTAACCTGCCCCTTTCTAACCTGCAGTTCATCTTCTTTTCTCCTCCCTGGTTCACTTGGTCTTCTAAGGATCCCCTGGTAAGGAGACCTTAGAGCAGGTGATAAAAATCTCCACCGTCTCTTGGAAATTAAAAATGAAAAACAAACATTATTGAGCTTCTGCCAAAAAAGAAAAAGGAAGAAGAAGAAGAAGAAGAAGAAGAAGAAGAAGAAGAAGAAGAAGAAGAAGAAGAAGAAAGAAAGAAAGAAAGAAAGAAAAGAAAAGAAAAGAAAAGAAAAGAAAAGAAAAGAAAAGAAAAGAAAAGAAAAGAAAAGAAAAGAAAAGAAAAGGAAAATGATAGAAAGGAACGGTTGGATCCTCAGCCTTATCACCAGGAGCAAAGTACTAAAACCCAGTGACTAACATGGAGGGGCAGCAGGGTCACAGGCTGTATCCATGGCAGTGGGGCAAAGTCAACCACTGACCCACTGGCGTTATTTACTTCCTTTGCCTGAGGAGCAGTGGTAACTTTATACAGTGCCTTAGGACCTTGCATTGGGATGCCAGAAATGTGTGGTATGACTTAAAAATCCTTGGTCCCTGTCCCAGACCACTGAGTTGAAATTTCTGGGAGAGGTCTTTAGGATGGGGTCCTAGGTGATGCTAACCTTGGGAACAACTGCCCTCTAGGATCCCTGTGTTTCCATGGAGAGCTCCTGAGAAAGAAGTGTGGGGAATACACAGTGACCTGGAAGGAATTCCTATAGGAGGTGGGCAGTGGACAAAGACAGAGGATAATTTCAAGCAGGGCATTTCTGTCCTCAAAGGAAAAAGGTCATGCTTTGTAATTGTGCTTTGGTTTGGTTTTTGAAACAGGGTACCATTATTTTTTCCTAGGCTGGTCTTGAACTTGCAATCTTCCTACCCTACTCTGCTTCCCAAAATGCTGATATCACCCCATCATTTTAGTAGTCCTACACAGGCCAGATGCTCTGGGAGCAGCCCTCTCTCCCAAGGTTGTTATGGTTGCTTGGCTTAACCCCTTCCAAGTTTCTATGTAACTTGATTCTGTATGGTCTATTGGGCTGAAAACTTCAAAACCCAAAATTACTCTTAACCTTCCCAACTTTTGCACAGAAATATTCAGAAAGATCTCAAATATGCTAGTTAAGAAGATTGACTGGGAAGAGGGTGTGCAAGGGGGCAGGGGTAGAAGAAAGAAAGAGTATAGGGAGGAAATGGCATGATTTTATATATGCATATATATAAATTATGAATGTGTGATATATATGATGTGATCTCACACACACATGCACAGTTTTCTTGAGGCAACATTTCACTATGTAGCTCCAGTTGTCCTGGAACTCACCCTGTAGACCAGGCTGGCCTCAAACTCCCAAAAATCCACCTGCCTCTGCCTCCCAAGTGCTGGGATTAAAGGCGAGCACCACTATGCCTAGCACACTTTAATTTTGTTTTGAAAAGGGAGAATAACAAGATCAGATCAAGAATCCAAATACTAGAGGGCTGTTCAGCCTCCAGCTTCCTTTTGTGCAATGCCTCGGTGTCCTGATTTGACCATGGGGTTCCACCAGTCTCCATCTACCAGTGAACAAGAATGTCTACTCAAAGCCCTCAGTGTGTAACTTGAACAGAATGAAAGCAAGGTAAATATTTACACAAATGTACAAGTTGTCAAGAAATTGCTTGAGAACACACACAGCACACTAAAGTCACCATGAAGAGATGAGGAATAAAAAGAGACAGTGAGGGGTGAAAAGACACTGTCCGGGGTTAAAAGAGACAAGCTCACTCATCGGGAGCAGATGATTCTCTGCAGAGAACTCCAAAAGCTTCCCCAGGCTGTGTGGGAGGCATGGGGTGGGGGAAGGAGGGAGCACACTCATCTGAGCTCTTGTCTGTGCTGGAGTGGGAGCTGTGTGTGACAGAGAGGAAAAGAGGGGAAGGCAAGTGACAAACACTCTGTGCGTGCATCTGTCATCATGGATAAGCAATAGACATGGTAAGAATCCTCAAGGCAAGGCTGTGTCACCAGAGTGGGAACGAAAAGGTCTCATTATTAGAGAAACTGACTGTGTGAAGCCAGAGCTTTTAGAGCACAGAGCACCAACTGAACACTTTCCCAGGCCGGAGAAACTTGCTTTATTGATGGTTGGTGATAGGCCTTGGGGTCTTTTGCTTTCTCTTATTTCATTGTTTATTGCCTGATTTTCTTTACCAGCCCTCTGGTGGAATCCTGAGGAAGTCTACTGTGAAGGGAGGGAGGAGGGATGGTTCCTTGTCACCGAAGGCACCCTTGCACTTTGAAGGGTCTGATTTGAACTGCTTAGAAAACCCTTCAGTACAATTCATCATAAGCCCTCTGAATGCTTTCAAAGAGCAGAAGATTGGGAGGCAGAAAGGGATGCTGGGGTAGCTGTCATTCCTGGAGGGAAGCTGCGTTCCAGTCAAGTGACACTGGAGAAGTCCTTCACCCTTCTAAATGTCCTTCCATATCTATACTGAATTGGGAGAGATACACAAACGTCACACAGCAAGCCTTCAGGAAGCTTGCTAGGGTGCTATCATCATTAATGGTTATTTCCACTATAGCTGTGGCCAGCATTGTCACTATACCTAAGAGGTTATAGAAGCAACTTCAGATCAAGTCCTGACCTTAGAAGCAAAGCAGCATCACATGACACTGTTAACAGTGGGAGCCGCCATCTTTTTATTTTGTAGATTCCCTGTTCTTATCTGGGGTGGAGGGAGGAGGAAGCAGTAATTTCTGGGATGGAGATAGCCAAGAGTCCACATCTCCCTTTCAGTCACCTCACTGGGTCGAGGCAGACAAATTCCCTACAGGATTCCCCTATTATTCCCAGGCACTACTAACAACCATTTCCAGAGTCTTTTTTCTGATTCTCAAGGCATGAACAGCTCAGAGGAAAGAGTCATTCTCATCTCCCTGTCTTCTGATTTTCCTGTTTTAGATGGAAATGTTTGGACTGCCATATCTGATCTCCCCAGAGCTGTGGATCACAATAAGGACATTTCAGAAAGAGTAGAGTTCTGAGACTGAGAATGTGCAAACCACCAACAAGGGCACAGTACCAAGACAAAGGCTTCCTCCCAAGGAGGCATCCTATGAGTACCAAGGGTGTGTCTGGGGTTATCTGGCCCCACGATGGGAGGACAGCATAGTCCCTCATATAGAAGGTCATATAGTCTGGAAGCACTAGAGGACTCAGTGGTACAGAGGAAGGCTTTCTCAGGACTGGCCCAATAATACTTCTTGATGAGCACCTGTCTATGGACTCTGATCAGGGGTGGGTTGTGAACACACAATGCATCTCAAGATGCATTCACTTTCCACCACAGTGAAGAGACATCCTAGACTGAGAGCCACTGTCCCTCATACCAACCAAGCCAAAACCCTTGCTTCAGCTCTCTTAACAGAACGCCATGGCTTATAAAAGCTTTCTGTTTAATGTCTGAAGGTAAGGCAAGCAGTTTTGCTCTTGTCTTCCGGATGAGGGAGTAAATTATTGGCCATCAGCCTCAGAGCTCAACAGTATAGAGCTGAGGGTAAGCACACATCTTCTGCCTGAGTAAAGCGACCAGCAAATTCATCCAAAGGTCAGCACTGTGTCCCGACCCCCGAGGCACGCGTTTTCCTTTCAAATGAAATCCAGCATAGTCCTGATGGAGAAAACAGATTGGACTCGTCTTCACGCCTCATCCTGCACTCTTCAAAGAGCTCTGTGGAAGGAAAGCTGGGAGTTCTCACATCCTTCATTACTGGTGGCAGAGATCACCTCTGTCCTGACGGCAGAGCAAAGGTCACCATGTCCAGAGCTGTGGGAACACACGAAGTGGCCCCGGAGCACTGCCCACGTATCCAGCACTGTACTGTGCAGCTTCTTCAGGAGCATTAGCATTAGCACATATCTTTCCACCTTCTCCAACCTATGCAATTTCAGCCTCCCTCCCCATTACGGACTCCCATCTCAGGAACCACTTGTCTTGGGTCCCTCGTCAGTATTTGCCTCTTGTCTATAAGTTTCCATCAGAATTACTGTGTTATCGCTGTCTGGCATTCAGTACAACACCAGCTTCGTGGCTGTAAGTCGCTTCTTATGGTCTTAAGCCCTGGAAATGGCACATAGAGCTGGGTCCTCATCTGCCCCACAGAGTACAATGCCATCTACAAGCCCTTTTCATAGTTCTGCTTTACATTGGCCACCATGGCTATGAGATACCTTGGCCGTATCACCCAGGGTAATAACTTGTGACTCTAACGCTTGCTTCCTAGGGGCAGGTTGAGGCAGATTCCTTGTAGAGCATCCACTACTCATGTTTCTCGCAGGCCTAGAAAAGACAAGTTTTTTTTCTTCCAGCCCAAAGCCATATAGACAAGTCAAGAAGGTTAGAGGATCTGGGCTCTGCAAAGAAGCTGAACATTACTACATGTGTCTGGAGAAAAGGTCCTAAGCAGGAGGCATGTGCAGGAATAGATCCCAAATCATGACTTTTCTCCTATGATAATTTTTATCCTTTCTTAAGATTTCCTTTTAGGGCTGGAGAGATGGCTCAGAGGTTAAGAGATTGAGTGCTCTTCCAGAGAATCTAAGTTCAATTCCCAGTAACCACATGGTAGCTCACAAACATCTGTAATTGAATCCAATGCCCTCTTCTGGTGTGTCTGAAGACAGCAACCATGTACTCATATACATAAAATAAACAAATCTTTAAAAAAGTTTTAAATTTTTGTGTATGTGAGTCTCTTTATACATGGATGCCACATGTGTGGTATATGTTTGTACCTATAGAGTTTAGACGAGGATGTTGGGCTGCTTGGAGCTGGCATTATAGGCAGTTGTGCACACAAATATGGGAGCTGGAAACAGAATCTAGATAACCTGAAGGAATAGGAAGGGGTTCTCGGCTGCTGACACATCTCTTCAAGCCATAGTTGATTGTTATTGTTTGCTTGCTTGCTTTTGAGTCCTAGCATGCATATTTAATAAACACATACAAGAACCACTACTGTCCTCAATGTAGATAAGAACATAGTGAACATTTTCTCTAAGCCAGGAAGGGAGAAGTTGGCCCATCTACCTGATCTCAGAACCTAGACCCTCACCCTATCACAACATTGCAACCAAGCCTTGCCCACCCTGGCTGTATTGGCAGGGTTTGCAAATCTAGAGAGTGTTTCTTGCTACAGGATTTCTCTGAGAAACAAAGACAAAGGACGGTTTAGGTAGTAGGTGGGTGGGTGGTGGGAGGGGGGAGGAGAAGTTGTTAATTTTGGATCTGTAATTCAGACTGCTCATTAAATGGCAGCGATGTCACTACGCCCTTATCTTCTCCATTCACCTTCTGAACTAGAGAGATCTCCTTCCCATTAGGATCTCTCCTTCCCATCCTTATAAACCATGGAAATGGTGGTGCTTTTTCCAACTCACCAAAGAGAACCGTGGCCTATAAGTCTCCTGTCATTCAAGTGGATCTCCTCAAAGCATGCACTCAACCTTAGAAGAGAGCTTCAAAAAAGTAGGAGAATTTTCCAGGGATTGTGTTTTTTAATCCAGGCATTCCCACAGGGGTTAAGATGATAAAGCTTCACTGCTTCCTAATCACCCAGGATCCTCATTTCTATTTCCTGGTCACTTGGATGTCCTCGGTGGTAATGATTAGTAGTTCCTAAACACTAAATTCCTCTTCATCTATGTGTGTCCCAGTTCTGCACACATTGAAAATCAAGTACAGCCAAAAAAAAAAAAAAAAAACCCTAAAATCAGTATTACATTTAGGTATACATCTATGCCTATGGAAGATTATCATATTTTCTGTGTGTCAGGCATGTTTAAGTGGCCCCGGACAACCACACCAGTGTCACTTGATAGTTGGTTATTATATTTATACTGAGGCCATGCCCAGATACTGAATCAGAACCCCTGAGAATGGCCCTATCATTAGGAACCTTAATAAAGTTTGTGAGGAGACTGCTGTACCTCAAGTTTAAGAGCTCTAGTCTCACTAATGGTCATCACTGCTTACATTTTATAAAGAAGGTCTCTAAAGTCTTAAGAATATGGCATGAGGTGTCCACAGTAAGTGTCAGTAACACCCAAGTAGGAACACAGTCTAAGATCTTGCTTTCCTATTGGCAAATGGTTGGCATGCCAGAGAACCAAGGAGACAAACAGCTATTTCTATGGAAACAGCAAGAGAGTTTCAGTTATTCAGGAAGTAAACATTCACCAAATGAGATGCATGCCAGTTGCTATGCATCAAATGGCTGTGTCTCCTCCAATTCTTACATACCAATTACAGTCTCCAAAGTAGTAGGTCGGGGGGGATGGGGCGTGTCATAGAAGCTGGTTAGGGCAGCAGCCAGATACTTCATAAATGGGGTGAGTGCCCTTATAACAAAAGACCCTAGAAAGACTCCTTGCCCAATCCTTTCATCTTGTGTAGACATGGACAGACTTCACTGACTATGAACCAAGAAACATCTGCATTTTGATCCACACGTGAGATCTTAATCTTGGATTTCCAGCCTCCAGACCATCAGGCAAAATACATTTGGTTGACATCAGTTTGGGAAATCTGCTATAGTAGCCCCAAAAGATTAAAGGACCATTCATAGCTATGTCCTCTCATTTAGTGCTTGTCCTAGGCTGGGCCAGGTAAGCATTCTGAAATCAGTAAGCTGCAGAGAAGAAATTGAATCCCACTTAGTCCTAAAGCCCTCACAGCTTCCCTCGGGCACACGCGCACATTCAGCAAATCCGTGTTTCCTTGTGGCAGAAAGACCAGGAAGCCAAGGGTGGCTGCGTGCACATCAGCAAATGAGATCACTCTGCTCCAGGGCTGAGCGTCCACCTCTATAGCTCACCCAGCACTGCAGAATGATTGTCCTCCCCTCCCTCTCAAAAAAAACACCAGCTTTCCCCTTTCTCCTCCTGAAACAGGGAAAACAAGTTCTTACCAAATTGGACATGTTGAGTCTCTTTCTTTTAATACCTTTCCAGGGAAGCAAGGCCCTCCGTAGGTTATGATGCCAGGAGCAAGATGAATTGCCAATTGGAAGCTTAGCAATATTCAATGAGGATTATCTTAATGCTATGGATGCCTTCAGCCAGCTCCCCACACAGAACACGGACACGCCCTCGAAACTGGCTTGGGATTACCAGCAACCATCCAAATCGATGGCTGAGTTGATTTGCAAGCTCTCTGTGGTGACACGTCATAAAATGTCTGTGAAGGCAGGCAGCTGAAGGTGAAAGACTGGCATCTGTTTAGATGCTGTCTATAATTTCCCAGCCAGCATAATGTACTCTCTATTTGTTAAATATTTTGCTATTTTCATTTAAAGGCAGATTTTTTTTTTTACTCCTTGATTTATAGACTCAAAGAGATATGAGGTAGAAACTCTGAGAATATTCATTGACATAAATGTATGAAATTGTGCTAAATCTAAAGGCAATCTGTCACTCTCTAGTTGAAAACCTGTGATTGGTTCTCTGCTGCTTTAAGAATAGAGCTCAGAGGTTCCAGCCTGGTTTAGGAAGCACTATAAGGCAAGCCATGCTCCAGTCCCAGTGTCTGATGCTCCTACGCCTCTCTGCCCAAGTTTGGAAGTACCCAAGCAATGCTCAGAAGATTCCAGACCTTCCCACACTTAATGCCTCTGCAACCTTTAGACTCTTAGCCTAAAATCCCCCCACCCCCCAGGCTAACGAACTTCCTCTTATCCCTAAAACCTTTGCCCACTTGCCACTTCTTTGGGACACATTCCTTGACTTCCTCGGAGTATTCTCAAAAGCTGACCCTGATGACATCACTTCTCTGCCTGGTTCACAGTCGTCTACTTACTTCTGTGCCACCTCCAAAGATAGCAGCTTCACTGAGGCCCACCACAGTGCTAGGGAAACAATAAGTACTCGCAACATCATTGCTGAATGAATGAGCGATGGCCTCATTCTGTTTATTGTGCTATAGGGATTGAACTCTATATCGTGCTATATGTGTGTGTGTGTGTGTGTGTGTGTGTGTGTGTGTGTTCTAGGCAAGAGTTATACCCCCAAACTAACAGCCCCTGCCCTTTTATTTTTACCCTAGTTTGAGATGATCTCACTAAGTCACTCACACTACCCTCACACCTGAAATCCTCTTGCCTCTGTTATTCCAAATCACTTATAGACGTAGGTCATATATATCCAAAATGTATATTCCCTGAGGGCTCAGTATAGAACCCCAGAGAAATATATGATTGTTCTCAGCCAATACTCTTGAAAACCAGGTCCTATACTCATGGACTCTTATGACCTAACAGGGTCAGAGCATCTCAAAGTTACCAAACCTTAGTCCAAAATTTTATTTAGATGAGCTCATTTTCATTATCTCGATAAGCCCAATGAAATTTACCAACCTAGGGGTAGTGATGGGGGATGTGGCAGGACAGGGTGACTATGAGCAAGACGCAAAATTTACATATATTAAACTGCCAAAGACTAAAATAAAGGGTGTTTTTAAAAGACATGTAGGAGGCAAATTGAGCTCGAGCGGCCATTGTTCTCTGCCTCCTGAGTGTGGAGGCAGCCCACAGATCCTGCCACCAGGACCTTGACATCTTGATGGACTAGACCTTTGCATTGAGATCCCAAATATGCCCGTTCTCCCTTAAATTGCTTTTTTAAGGATAGGGTATCACAGCAGTGAGAAAAAAAATGACTAGCATGGCTATGGAAGACGGTCCCCTAATACTGGCCATCAATACAATTCTCCAGAGACTGTTGGTAAGCCCATTTTAGAATCTAATATAAAGTGAGCCTTCAAGACGGAGCCATTCACAGTTGACCTCTTCAAAGTATTATTTAAGATATTTCTATTAGTTACCACTGAATAAACACCAAAGGTTTTTACCTAACTGAGGAATTTTTCTGAGGCCCTGTCTTCAGAGGTGATGGACGTGAGCAGGCT
The DNA here is from genome assembly GCF_947179515.1 of Apodemus sylvaticus. Lineage (NCBI taxonomy): Eukaryota > Metazoa > Chordata > Mammalia > Rodentia > Muridae > Apodemus > Apodemus sylvaticus. The sequence continues at coordinate 63,935,138 of NC_067484.1, read as the reverse complement.
ATTACAAACCATGAGACGAAAAGTTCCATGGTTTCCAGCTATTCTCAGAAAAATCTAAAGATCTGCCACTTCATTCACAGTGATAGCTGAAACTGAGAAACACCAGTCACTCACCGGGAAGCATGCCCTTAAGGTTCTCACAGTCCCAGTCTGGCCTACCACCAAAGCCAGTCTGGCCGCCATATGCTCAGGAATTTATAATCGCTGCTGTGTGTCTTTATAAAACTTTTCTAAAGGGCTAAGGAGATGGCGCAGATGGCTCAGTCAGTGCTTGCCCTGGAAACCTAAGGACCCGAGTGTTGATCCCCAGAAACCACATAAATGCACATGTGCAGGTCCTACGCATGCTGTCACAGTCTCTGTCACTTCATATGTACATCAATCCTTCTAGTTATCTTGAAGTCAGAGGTCAACGGCCTACACCAGCCTTTTGAAAGAATCCCTTTCTGAATGTGGAATTTCCTGGTTCAGCTAGATTGGCTAACCAAAAACTCCATGGATCCTTCAGTCTCTTATCTCTGAGTGATGAGATTACAGGCATGTGATGTTGTGCCCAACTTCTTATCCGGTTACTGGGGATCCAAACTGAGGGTAAAGCTAGTAGTTTTTTAAAGGGAAGGGAGGAGGGCAATCTGGGGTGTTGGGTGAGCTATAGCGGTGGACGCTCAGCCCTGGAGCAGAGTGATCTCATTTGCTGATGTGCATGCATCCGTCCTTGGTTTCCTGGTCTTTCTGCCACAAAGAAACACTGATTTGCTGAATGTGCCCCAGGGAAGCTCTGAGGGTTTAGGGAAAGACTAATCGGGATTCAGTTTCTTCTCTGTAACTTACTGAGTAACAAGAGTTGCTTATTCTACCTGATCTGTCTTCAGAATGCTTACCTGGCCCCAGCCTATGATAAGCGTTAAATGAGGGAACGTATCTATGTGTAGTACTTTAAAGACTTTTAGGCCTACTGTAACAGATCTCCCAAACTGATGTCTTATAAGCAACTAAACGTATTTTGCCTACTGTTCTGGAGGTTGGAGGCACAAGATCAAGACACTGGTAGATCCCATATATGGATCAGAAAGTAGCTGATTCTTGATTCATAGTCTAGAGAACACTGTTTCCTTGGATTTGGCCACCTCCTCTAGCTCTTACAATCCATCTTCACCTTCTTCCACACAGATCTCTTAATGTGAGGGAAAGGGTGCGATACAGACATCCCATTTAGGAATGAGTACTTCAAATTCTCTCACTCTGCATGCTGTCCTGTTTCCGGTCTCTGTGCTAATTCCCATCTACTGTAAGAAAAGACTTCTTTGAGAGTTCAGTGATGCACTATACATGGGTGCAGTAATGTCATTAGGAGTAGTTTTGTAACTATGCTCATTTACCAAAATAATAGCAATAGATTTCATCTAAAGTCTATGACCTGTCTACTCTCAGGTTTTGGACCTCATTAACTGCATTAACTGCAATTAATAAAGTTAATGCAATTAATTGCATTAACAGTGTCAAGTATGGTTTCCACCAAGCCTAATCAAAAAGTGGCTGGTTACTTCCATACCGTTGATGCCACTATTGCACAGGGAATATGTCTTGCCGGCAGGTCCAGGTCACTGTTGTAGCTTACAGAGGTCATAACTAAATGATATTAATGACTACATTTCCCCTCTAATAGCATGTATAGTATCTTCCAGCACTCCCAAAGCTAGTTGGTGCTTCTAGTTAAGCACCAGTTCAATTTCTTCATGTTTAGGACAAGTATGTGGTATCTTTGGTAATAGAGTTTTTGCATCATTTCTGAAGTGTAACCAACAGCATTATCAATAACTTGCAGCATTTGGAAACATCTATGGGATCCCTTTGGCCAACGACTCAAAAACACATAACCCATTCCTATTTTGTAGCATATGATATCTATCATATTGAGATACTGTCTCTCCCCATTAAATGGTGATTCCATTTAAATTGCATTTATATCCATATATATATTCTCTCACATATCTATAATAAACTTCCTCCTCCATCATACCTAAGAGCAGTCATGCCCTTTCCTTTCCTTTTTAATTCTTTTTTTCATTCACACTCTTAGTTCAACCCACAGCTGATGGATCCAAAGATAAAACCACAGATAGAAGAGTCAGACCTAACAGAACAAATATTTTTCAGACTTGAAACTGAAAAGCAATTTATAGACAAACTTTGGGCACAAAAACAGAATGAGGTGATTTTGTTTACCTCTGTAGAAGTCTCTATTTTTAATGTAAAAATAAATGAATTTTTATCCAAATGTATCAACTAGCCATTATTTACTGTTCTGGCATATCCCTCGTTTTTCTTAGACAGAGTTTCCTGAGGCAGCCCAGGAGCCTGAGGAGCCTTTGCCTCTCGGTCCTGCCCCAGCCGACTGAGTGCTGAGATAGAAAGTGTGCATGCTACACCCAGCCATTTCTTCTTCATTCTCTCCTTTTCTGTTCCAAGCTTATTTCCCTTTCTTCTTGCTCTAAATTAACCTGAAGTTATTGTTATAGTTCCAAGGACTGAACTCTACTGCCTGAACCAAAATAAAGGTCTGGGATCAAATCTATTATAGATGTTACTGATTGTGATAATGTGTCCTTTCAAATTACAGCTGCATTACATGGGATACAAGAAGGTCAAGAGCTCAGACCAGCTTGGTATGAATCCTGGGTCCCCTTAGTAGACCCTGGAGCAGACATAGCCTCTCTAGAACTCTATTTCCTCGTCTATAAAATGAGGCTTGTGATTCTTACCTCAGAATCTGGCAAAATAATGATAACTGCTATTGTTTACTCTAGCACACAGCCAACCGCACCCCTATTAAACTTCTACAGCGTGCTGCAGTGCCCAAGACCATGTAAGCCACTTTGTGGATTGACAGTCATCAGGAAGGCCATACGAATAACAGCTTTGGTAAAAGCTGGGAGTTGAGCTCAGTTTTAAACTGTACTTTAGATGCAGCCTGATAAATAATAAGAGGCCAAGCACGGGGATAATGGGTAACCTTGGCTGAGCACTCACCCTGTGTCACGCTCTTTGAAGCATTTTATGAGCATCTTGTGTATGTATGTACACAATACCTCCATAGGGTGTTATTTTCCCATCCTATATATCACACATGATTGTTTAGACAGGGTCTCGTGTAGTCCAGTGTGACGCTGAATTCCCTAGGTAGCCAAGGATAAAGCCATACTCCAAATTCCCCTGCTTCCACCTCCAAAGTCCCAGGATTGCAGGAGATTGCCATCGTGTCCAGCTTTAGGTTTCACTCTTATTTAATAAGATGGCTAGGATCACTTGACTCCAGAGGAACATGGCTAGGACAAATAGAAAGCACAGACGTTGTCACTGATATCATTTGAGCACTTTCTATATGGTAGCTATTGCTCCAAACGATACCAATACTTACTAATAAACATGTTGCTCACAGCCTGAGAAGCAGATGTTGTTGATTACAACTTTTATGGGTGGGGCTTGGAAATGCTGAACACACAGAGGTGTCGATGGTAGAGCTGAGTATTCCAGAGCCTCCAGTCGTCCAGTCCCAAGCCTTTTTCTTAGAAATGTAGTAATTGTTCAAAGTGATAGTGCCATCCTCAGGGCTCAGCAGATCTTTACATCAATTGGTATCAGGTACCGGTGTGATCAGCACAGATGCTGTTCCTTCCCCATGAAGTAGAATCGACCTCATGGTCGAGAAAAATGAAGGGGAAAGCAAGTAAATAGGACAGAGTAGCACATAATTAATGTATAATGGGCATGGCTCAGGAGCCTCTCGGAAGTGTCTAATTGATCTGACAAATGTTATTTACATTCAGGAATAGAAAACTAATTTCATTTAAAATATTAAAATGAGAGTACTTGTTTCTCATGTACTCTGCACTTGTCCTTGAAGACCAGACTCAGGATGAATGGATGTCTAAGACTAATCATCAGCACTCAGTGTGACTCAGCTGTGCAGTTTCCCTACCTGTGTAATCAAAACTGCAAGGCCGTGGTTGCCCAACAGCCTCGGCAAATTGCCAGCTTTTGCAGGAATCTGCTTAGTGTATAAAAGTTAAGGCCATATAAAACCATCTTGTTTGTGGTTTTAATCAAAGCATGTACTGAGTTCCTCAGAAAGGAAACAGTTAAAAAAAAAAAAGGACAGGAAGTCCACTTAGGAGTAGCATCGGGCTGGCTATAGTCTTTCCTTTTGCCAGGCATGTACCTGTTCTGGATTGCTGGTGGCCAACTGCACTTTCAGAGCCTGTGGAATTCACTGCCTTAATGATTATTTCAGTTGTATGGACAGGCTGTTTGGATTTACCTCTCCTCTTTGCAAACATTATAGTTAATCTCCGATGATTTAAGTTATTTGGGGGGTTGTGGTGTGTGTGTGTGTGTGTGTGTGTGTGTGTGTGTTCATGTACGTACATGTCAGCACATGTATGTAGAGACAGAATTCAACCTTACATACTATTCTCAAGAGCTAGCTACCTTGTTCTTCGAGCCAGAGTCTCTCCCAGGGACCTGGAAGTTACGGGGTAGCAATGCTGCTGGCCAGTGAGCCCTGGGGGTCTGCCTCCACCTCCCCAGATCTAGAAGCATGTGGCTTCTCAGATGGGTAATAAGGTCAAACTCAGGTCCTCATGTTTGTGTGCTAAGCACTTACTATCACTCCAGACCCTGCTTTGTTTGGGTTTTTTATTTGGTTGGTTTGGTTTGGTTTTTGTTTTGTTTGTTCCTATTGTTTTTAGAAAAAACATGTAGCTCAGACTGTCTACAAACTCACTATGTGTCATAGCTTGACCTCGAACTCCTGATCCTCTCTCTTCCACATATATATATATATATATATATATATATATATATATATACATATACATATATATATATGTGCTAAGATGCATAAGCAAACTGAAAACAATAAAACCCAACTAATATGCTGACTTATAGTAAACTTCAGCATATATTCTAATCAAAATTCTGTATATCTGTACACTGTTTTAGAATAATCTTAATTCTGCTAGGCCTGGTGGTACACACATGTTACCACAGCACTTTAGACACTAAGACAAGCGAATTGCTACCCTGAGCTACAATGTGAGATTCTGTAAAGAACCCCCTCCAAAAAAGAACAAAAATAAACAAACAAAAGGAGGCATCCTGGAATCCTGTGATTTTCAAGTTTCTATTCAGCTAATTGTGAATGGTCTTCAGGACCTAAAATACACTTCCCTCTATCAGTACTAAAAGTTATAGAGCATTGTCATATCACATGTATTTAACTAGTTTCCTATTGTTTCATACTAAGTCTCTTTTTAACTGCTTACTAGTGTAAGTAATACAGTGAGAAATACACTTGTGGACGTGTCTGTTGCATGGGAATAAACTTCTGGATGTACCATGGCAGTGGGTGAACAGGATATACTTATAGGGCTATAGCTATACAAGGAACTTTTTCACAGGAGTTTGCAGAACTGGTACAGAGGACCCCTCATATGCTTTCCACACTCCTTAGCTATGGCATCTTATAGGGTGTGACAGACAGGAGGCAACTTACATAGGCATACAGTTGACTGGGACTTAGAAGCAGAGTCATTTTCTGCCATTGGTAGAATGGTAAGATGCATTCTTACCTAATCTTCTACTTTCTGTTCTCACATGATGCCTTTAAAGTCACCTTCCAGTCTGGAGAGAAAAGATGGGCACACTTCACAGGCAAGTCTACTGAAAATCAGGAGGAAGGTTCTCACCAGGGGCAAAGATGGACAAGCCACTCTTCATGATCCAGAATGGGCAGGTTCCCACGTTCCTCCACTTACTCGTTTCTTTGTAAGATGCCAGTACAGAGTGTCCCAAAGCCAGGCACCCTAACACAGGGTCCTTCTCTCTTAGTCTCAGGGTAAGGAATCCTTCCTACCTCCCTTTTTCATTCCTGACTATACCAAGAACACTTCAGTCTAAGGCTAGACTCTAGCCCTTGTAAATTCTCCCTTTTTAGCCATAACTACACAGGCATTTACTCTCTCACCTGCAAATATACCAAGTGAATCTGTCAGCTCATTTGCAGAATTATTTTTGAAGTTTTCTTTTAAGATAAATTGTTATCAGAAAAACGATTTAGTTTTTTTTTTTTTAAACTAAGTTCCTATGACAAGAGGCACGAGAGGGATGCAGCTGTGAACCACGGTGCCTCTATTGATCGGAGCATTCCATTTGATAGATTGGTCACACATAGTGCTATGTTCTTCCTTAGAGTTAATTTGGTTTAGAATGAAAAGTTTTTTGTACCTTTTCTTTATTTTTAGATCTGCTTACCAAAAAGGAAGACAAAAAGGAGAAAGAGAAGACTTCTACATCTAGTAAGCACTTGTTGATTCCATCAACGGATTCCTTGGATCCTAGCTGTAACCTCATTTGATACATGATGAATCCAAGGAAGAGAGGAATGAAGTGGTCTATGCAGCAACTGGCAGAGCCGGGACTCAGATCAGGTTTGTAGGAGTCCACAGTCGTGCTCTTGACGTGCATTCAAACTGCTTCTCATTCACTTAAGGACCACAGGTTCTCTTGAGAACATTAATAATAACTCTTTAACCTTATCTCAGACTCGAATGGCTTTACTGCAGGCCTAATGATTGCATAGGAAGACCCTAAAATACACTCCTCACCTGCAAACATCATACCCTCTGATGAGAAAATAAATCCCTCAGGTAACTTCATTTCAAAGAAAGACGGGATGCCCAATAGCCGGGCAGACCATCCTTCTGGCTGCTTTCGAATCCATTGCTAGAAAGGTGACCATTTTCTATGTTCCTTCTACTTCCTGAAGAACGTCAAAAGCACTCTCTGGAAAATCAAATCACAGGAGCTAATTTAACATCAGGAAATAGCACATCTCTATTTAAATATTATACATACATATGCAAATTTATACTACTCACTAAAGGAAGAGCGTGAGAAGGGCAAGCCTCCACCAGAATGCAGAGAGAGCCAAGAGAGGCCATCTTTTTTTTTTTTAAATTGGATATACTTTTTATTTACATTTCAAATGTTAACCCTTTCCTGGGTCCCCCCCTCCCCCAGAAAACCCCTATCACTCCCTCCCCCTGCTTCTATGAGGGTGTTCCTCCACCCACCCCGCTCCTACCTCCCCACTTCAATTCTCCTAAGCTGGGGCATCTATTGAGCCTTCATAGGACCAAGGACCTCTCCTCCCACTGATGCCTGACAAGGCTGTCCTCTGCTACATATGCAGCTGGAGTCATGTGTACTCCTTGGCTGATGGCTTAGTCCCTGGGAGCTCTGGGGGAGGGGAAATCTGATTGGTCGATATTGTTGTTCTTCCTATGAGGTTGCAAACCCATTCAGCTCCTGTAGTCCTTTCTCTAACTCCTCCATTGTGGACCCCCGAGCTCAGTCCAATGGTTGGCTGCGAGCATCCGCCTCTGAATTTGTAAGGCTCTGGCAGGGCCCAAGAGAGGCCATCTTGATGTAACAGCTCTTGCTCCAGAGAGTTAGAGGTCATGGAAACTCTGTGGATGGACATTACCTAGAGATCCTGAGGTTACAAAAACTAAGAGCAGAAAAGAAAAATTATTTACATGGGTCAGTGAGATATCCTCACTGACAAAAGCAATTGCTCCATAGCCTGACCATCTGAATCTAACCCCTGGACCACTTGGTGGAAGGAGAGATCTGACTCCCAGGAGTTGTCTTCTGATTCCCACACCTGTGCTATCACACACACTTGTATCTGCACAGAAACACATAGACACATACATACACAGAAACAGACATACATAGCAGCCCACACACAGAAGCACACATGCACAGACACACACAGATGCACACATCAACACATACATGCACTCACAGGCACACACACACATACAGACACACATATACTACCAAATAATATGTTTTAGATGGCATACCACTAAAATTATAATTCCAAAATTACATCCAAACCAGATGCACTTATTTTATGATTTCACATTGAAAGAAACTCTCTTCATCTGAGAGAAAGGCTGGTTCCTTGACAGTAATTTATTCGATGGCAGAAGTTAGGGGAAGTCATTCAGAGTGGTGCCCCCTATAAATGAACCTACTGTCTCTGCTCGCAGGGCTTACTGAAATCTCAGGAGTATCATGCAAGGAGAAGAGAGACGAGAATGTCCTCCATAAGCTACCACCACTTAAGAATACTCTGCTTCCGGATCAGGGCCCTGGGAGTGTGATCAGGTTCTCAAAGGTGACCCACATGACCATCAAACAACATCTGGGTTTGGAGGCAAGATCCTGAGACAGGACACTACTAAGTGGCATCTACCTAAATCTGGTGAAAATTTTTAGTTCATGTAAAAGGTGGAGTTTAGGGTTTGACTCCAAAAATGTGTCTGATATAATACAGGCTCGATGTATAGTGCCCTAAATATGATTTTTTTTTGATAGTTGGAGTTGACCTCAAACTCACAATCTAGTGCTTCAACATGGGCCACTATGCCTGACTTTCGAACACAACACTTTTAAAACAATATTCATCCATTCACGAATTCACTCTCCTGCTTATAAGTTCATTCGTACACATGTGATGAGCACCAACTACATACCAGTCACATAGTTGGACAAGTAAGCACTTCGCTCCTCTCTGCTCTGTTTGGGAGCGTTAGACATTAATGGATGATTACAGGGCCGAGTTGGAGTTGTGAAAACCTTTATGAAAGAGGCTAGGATGACAAACTCGCTACTCACAGAAATCAAGACCATCTCCCAGAAGAAGGGGCATTTAATTAAAGCTCAAAGTCACAGCACTGTGAAACCAAGAGGGAGTGAGAGAGAAAGAAGGTTGAAGGAAAAAAGGCAGTGCCTCTGGAATACAGAGGGGATATGCTCGCACAAGCTCAGGCAGATAAGCCAGATCATACACAGTCTTACAGGCCAGAAGAAAGACTTGGATTTCAGCCTAAGGCCAGTAGGAAGGATGTTGAATGGGGGAGCCAAACGATCAGATTAGCCTACTTTTAGCATGAATCGACATGTGCATACAAGCAGTGTAAACTCCTAAATGCCGCACAGACATTAACCAAGCGTGTAGCCTGGAATTGCCTTGTAAAGAGTTGGTGAATCGATTGTGGTGCAGGGGGCCCAGAGTCTGGGAAGGATGTGGAGTTCATTTTTTTGTTTGTCTTTTAGGAACTAAGCTGTTCGTCTGATTTGATGCCAAGGTAGTGCTTGGGAAAGAAATCTCCATCTAAATCCACCCCCACCCCCAGTCTGTCTTCTAACACTTCAAAAGAAAGCCTCTTCTAGAGACTAATGTCTCTGTGGGTAGTTAGGGACCACCTAGAGGTATGAATTGAGAGCCCAAGCCCCGACCCCCCAGTTAGTGTAAACTTTCTCTGTCCTGTTCCAGTGCCCCCAAACCTTCCATCTTCACTTTGGTTTTAAAATTCCAACTGCCAAATGCACTAGGGAAGGGTAACTCATTGGTCTTTCCTGCCTGCCTTCTCAGGGGAGCAGATGTGATCGACTTTCCTCAGGAATGGGAGGTGTCAAAGAATTTTGTGACCCTCTGACTGTACAGAAACAGAGAGGAGCTGTGAGATGGTGACTCAGAAGGAGGGGAGCACCGAAGAACCCTAGTTTCCTTTATTCTTATTTTCTTGGGTTGCATCCACAGTCTGCTGATGGATACATGATGGACTTCATATGTAGACACCTGTGGACTTACATAGTAAAAATGCTTGAATAGACTCATTGTGTGTACAGGAGTTTATTAAAAAGTAAACATTTAAAAATTTAAAAAAAACTCAAAAGTTGTAACTGGAAGTTACAGCATCTACCACCTAAAGTTACTGGAAGATTCATTGAAGTAATTTGCTTAAAATTTTCTCACTGGTATCTAGCATATATTAAGTGTTCTATACATTTCTATTATTTTTATGCATTTATTACCCATTTACAAATGTTGCATACTCAGAAAACTAGGCTGACTCCATGACAGGCTTCAAATTGGCAGTTCAGGACACAAGGCCTAAATCTCTGTTTCCAAGAACCAGGCAAGTCCAGCCTCAGAAGCTGCCCACCCCCTGCCATCTACCCCTCACTCCACCCCCTGCCATCTAGCCTGAGTCAAGGACAATGGGTCAGCATCAGTTTTCAGACTTCCCCAGCAATAGTTTCCACTCCTCACGCCCCAGTAATGGTTCTGGCAGAATGTCTCTAGAAATGGAGCAAAATAAAGGTCACCTGCCCTGGAATTCCCCTAATGTACCTTAAATCAGGCCTGTAAGCTCACTTGGTTTTCTCTATATCTTGGTAATGGAAGACCCCACCATGCTAGACTTCTGCACAATAAAGCACTCTTTGTGTTTGCATACTATTCAAGTTCAGTGTATCATTCTTTGGCAATCATAGACTCTTACAATATGTTTCTGGTTGAAGCTTGTATGTACGTGTTTACATGTATGTGCAGATGGGGGGGTTGTCAGGGAGATAGAGTATATTTCAGAATCAGAGAGGGAAGTGGGGGACATGCCTGGATTCTTCTACAGAAGCACCAGTGTTAAAGCAGTACGCTCTAGAAGGCAAAGGGACTACAGAGAAGTTCTCATAGGAGTTGAGCTTTCCTGAGAGGAAATGAGAATGAAGACCCAGCAGAGAGCGTCAAACTGCCCTTGTGGTCAGAAACGGCAAAGGTGAATGGGATGGGATGTCACCAAAGCTTAGAGGGGAAATTTGAAGAGTTGTGAGTGTACTGTCGATTGAACATGGGTAGAAGTTAAGGCCCAAGACCAGAAGAGAAGACTATCCCTGCTCCTTTCTGACATCTCCTTCCTTCCTTCCTTCCTTCCTTCCTTCCTTCCTTCCTTCCTTCCTTCCTTCCTGCCTTCCTTCCTTCCTTCCTTCCTGCCTTCCTGCCTTCTTTCCTTCCTTCCTTTCCTTTCCTTTTCTTTCCTTTCCTTCTTCCTTCCGTTTTCTTTCTTTTTTTTTGAACTCACATGGAAGAATACTGAAAGACCAACCGTATGGACTCCCTGATTCCCTCTTAGGACTTTCAAAGAAGCCATATCTAAGTGACTTCCATATGATAAAGAATTATCATCAGGTGGGGCATTTAGACCAGTGATAGAGTTATTGGAGCAAATACAAAATAAATTTAAACCCTGAGCCCCACTCCCCAAAGCTTGTTCCCCTCTGTTTAAACATAAGAAGTTTAATTAGGCAGATATACCAAAAGAGGGTAGAGGAGGAAAAAGAGGAAAGTAAAATTGATTTGTATTTGAGGGTGGGGAACGGAGTCTCACAGTGTAGCCCAGGATTGCATCACAGTCATGCCTCTGGTTTCCCAGCACTAGGATTTCAGGTGTGGACCATACACACAGTCAAAAGATACAAGGAAGAGGGGTAAGAGAAGGAAGACAATGAGAGAAAGGAGAGAAAGGAAGAAAAGGAGAAGGAAGAAGTAGAAGAGGAAGAGGAAGGAAAGATAAAGAAGAGGAGAAGGGGAGGAGGAAAAGAAAGAGGAAGAAAAGGAAGAGGAAGAACTAGAAGTATCTAGAAGTAGGAGAAAGAGAAGGAGCAAGAGGAGGAAGATCTAGTTTCTAGTTGCAGCTTTATCCTCACTAGGCAACTTGAGAGAATCTCTTGATCTCTCTGGGCACAGTTGCCTCATCTGCAAGGCATGCTGATTGGTCAGTCCGGGTCATTCTCTCTTGACTAGTTGCCATCCTAGATGAGCTTGGATGCCCTCAAACCTCTCTTCTCTTAAAGCCTGCTCACTCTGTAGTTGAGAGAGCACAGTAGTTAAGAGCACAGACCACCTGCCTTCCATCTGATGCCGCCTGTCTTTCCTGTCTGTCTTAGCGCCCTCAGCGTCCTCATCTGGGTGGGTAAGGTAAGGGTTAAGCAGGTGAATGCAGGTAAAGTATTTAGAGTAGTAGCTGACCCAGACAGGGGCCACCGTGCTGTTATGTAATGCTGCCACTTGATCAAAATGCTTTGCAATTTCATGCCAAACATTATTGATAAACCAAAAATGGAACTTTAGCATCATTAGGGGTGTGGAATGACTATAGGAAATAACAGATAGGAAATCGGCCACCATTACTTTTGCCTTTTTAAAAGACCCTCCTGTGCCTTGATTTTTCAAGGCATGTGCAGGTACACCCCACTCTTTTTTTTTTAAACTGGAAGAAATGGAGCCAAAGATTACTGAAGTTCCTGTCATTTCAAAATTCCAGGAGCGATTATTACTTTTAAGACCAGTATTTTATGAGAGACTGGCTTAGCTTTGCACCACGGCTATCACAATATGTTTGACCTTCTCAGAAAATACTTATAAAAGTTTAAAAATAAGTATGAGCACTTTGGCATGTTTCTAACTAAGCAAGTTTAAGCTGCTTGAGTAGGGGATCAAAAATGAGGAAACACAAACTCTTTGCTGCTTGGTGCTGTGACATCAAGGCTAGATTACAAGGCTGTGACAATGAGGCTGGCAGGCGGCTGCCGGCAGTGACAGTGTTAACAGGGCTGGGTAAGGTGATCCCTTGAAACTGGAAGGACTTTGTGGAAGTTTTCAAAGCTTGGCAGTCAGCTGTCCAGCCCTTCAGAGGAAAGAAGGCTGGCCAGTTAGAAGGAGGAAGGCCCGGCCCAGCCCAGAACCCGGCAAGCAGAGTGTAACTACAGTGATAGGCACAAGGTTAGTGGCCTCACACACCTCTTCAGCGTGCTGACAGCTGTGGAGAAGACCACGCCCACACCTCCACCCCCACCCTGCCATCCTGAGACGCCTTCTTTGTTCAGCACAAGATCTTTCAGTTCTGCTAACTGCTCAGAGCCACTGGCCCTCCTGCCAAGCCCACCTGTGATGTATGTCGTCACGTCTGTCGTCACCGGAGCCTGGGTGCGACTGACTTCTGGGGGAGGGGGAAGAATCTCTCAGAACTGGACACTTGCTTTTAGGCATTCCAAACGAAACTGTTTCTAAAGCCAGGATCGTTTTGGAACCACACCACACACACACACACACACACACACATACACACACCCCTTCCCCGTTCACTCAGACTGCTTCCTCTGGGGTTTCTGTAGGCTGTAACCACAAGCCTGAAATTCCTTTCTGCTTCAGCCGAAACCCAGGACAATTGTCAAAGCTGCTAACTAAACAGGCCCCAGGACCTCACCTGGTAGGAAGAAGAATGTCTCTGACTAAACTAACCTGGAATGGAGGATGGCAGAGAGGCAAGGGGTGGGGGGGACAGGGGACAGAGTTAAAGCCAAACAATATTGGGGATTAGGAATTTGTCTTGTATGTTTGCTAGAACAAAATAGTGGGACAAGACCCACTGTAGGGAAAGAAGTCTACATCTGCGTAGGGGCCAAGAAACACTTCCCTAAGCTCATCTGCTTGTTCTGCTACAGTTTAGAAGGCAAACCGATGGGGGGGAGGGGGGAGAGGGAGTGGGAAAGGAAAGGTAGGTAGATAACCTCACAGAAATCGTCAGGGCCTTAGTCTGAGTAAAGACTGACTGCTCCAGGCAGGAGAAAGCATCCCTCCAGCCCTTCTAGTAGACAAGTAACTCCCTGCCTCAGCTGGACAGTTTTCTCCCCTTGCTAGTCAGTCACTGTGCAGAATTCCCTCTGATCCCTGCAGCAGGCACAAGCTGAGTCTTCTAACCTGCTGCAGGGAATGAGTCATTTGCCGCTCCCGGAACAAAGTACTTGCAGCTGCCTCTCAAGACACAGCCTCCATGTAGGTGGGACACACCTCTCAGGGCAGTCACATTTTTTTCCTCCTTCTTTCAAACAGGCAGGGAGTTCTGATGCTCCCAAAAGACCGGCTCTACGCCCTCTGCCCAGCTGCCCCTGCAATGTGGATCCTGCTTCTCCAGGTTGGGACCGGAGTTTTAAAATAAAATGGATGATTTGACGTTACTTGATCTCCTGGAGTGCCCTGTGTGCTTTGAAAAGCTCGATGTCACAGCCAAAGTTCTTCCCTGCCAGCACACCTTCTGCAAACCATGTCTACAGAGGATTTTCAAGGCCCACAAGGAGCTGAGGTGCCCGGAATGCAGGACCCTGGTGTTCTGCAGCATCGAGGCTCTGCCAGCCAACCTGTTGCTGGTCCGTCTGCTGGATGGTGTGCGCTCTGGGCAGAGCCCGTGGAAAGGAGGTTCCTTTCGAAGGCCTCGAATACTGACCTTGCAGGACAACAGGAAAGCCAAGAGCAGCCCCAGAAGTCTACAGGCCAGCCCCTTCCGGCTGGTGCCCAGTGTCAAGATCCACATGGATGGGGTAAGAGAAATCTCGCTTGCTCGTAACATGTGCGCTTTGGAGGTTGGCTATGTGTGTACCGAGAACAGATTTCCCTCAGCCACATGTAGGCAGACTTCTACCAGAGTGCAGGAGATGACTGCCTAGAAATCAGTTGAGTGAGCTGTGACCACTTTCCAGAGACACAATGGGAACTCTGAGCCTGACCAGTCTGACAACTGGTCTCAGAACTTTGAACGCTTGCTAGATTTTCTTTAGTTCTTTTCCAGAGGGAGTTGAATGAGGAAAATACTTATTGATGATCGTTCTTGGTTTTTCTTGTGTGCTGCTCAGGGGCCGGACCAATGTGTGGGAACTACCGTGGTCATGAGGAACAAAGAAAGACTGAAAGTTGCTTTTGAGATTTCTGAGATGCTTTTCATGTGACAGGTGTTGCTTGAAATTGGTCTAAATCTGTCTTTCTACCCCTTATCTTAAAGTGCTGTTACGACAATGCTCCTTCATGGTGTGTTTGAAGTATACCTATCAAGATACGTGATGCCTGAAATCACACAGGAGGGAAGTGTCTAGTGAGTGAACTGATTGGTGGCAAAGGCCAGGATATATAATAGAACCCGTGTGTATATGAACACCACCAATGTGTGTCTACAAAGTAAGAGAACACACAAAATGCATACCGGACAAGGGCTCCACTACAGACCCCCAAACCATATATATTATTGAGTAAAGCCTCCTGTGCTCCTCTGTCTGCTCCTGATAGCATATCCTAAGGACATTATCTGGACTGCTGTGTAAGAGCACAAATCTGGAGGAGAACACAGTCCTGTGAATCCATCCGGATTATTTGCATTGCCATCCCCAGACTACCTGAACCAAAATGGACACAACACTATGGCTTAGACTATTGACATACTTAAGCCATCAAAGATGCATTCTTCGAAGTCCTGCCTACAGCAAGCTTTAATGCTAGCAGCAGCGTCCTGAGATTGTTCTGGAGAGATGCAGTGGGTACAAGTTAGTGTCCAGCCCAGGACTCTCTCCTCACACAGAAGAGGCCTGGGGTGTGCATTAATAGCTGTTTCCTAAGCTTTTCTTCTGGGAGTTCAGTCTCTTGGAGTTCACAGTGCCTTTAAGACAGCCATGTGGTAGGGCTGTGTGTGTAAGGATTCAAAAATGAGAGCGGGAAATTGGTGCAGTTTCTTCACTGAAGATTATTTTTTTTATTGCTGTTGTGCTGGTGTGTGTGAACACATTCCAGAGAAGGGATGGGCGCTCACTTCTCTGGAAGTCTCCTCAATCAATCAGAATCCACAGGCTTGCAAAGGTAGAGTAGGGTGGAGAACGAACTTTATTCAAACATGCCTTGGTAACAGAGAAAAGCTATCTGTCTCCGATTGGCAAATCTCCCTTGAATGCCTAACACCTGGAAGCCGTTTCCCTCCCCTTCCCTAGGAAAGTCTGACTTGTCTCTCAGGAGATGCTCACCCTCACTGTGGGGATGTTGCCTGAAGGAGGCAGATCCACTGTGTGCTTTGCATACTTCTGTTTAGGTTTTGGTCTTTCCCTCGTGTTGCTAAGAAAAGCGATTCCACCGTTCTCAGGGAGTTAACTATGCAGGAGTCACAGAGCATGCTCCTCCACAGGGGAGATGGAGAACAGATAGTACATAAGACATTAAGATAGTGGGTGTCCTTGGACCTCTTCTTGGAGACTTGGAACATGAGACAAGGAAGACAGGGATGTGTCTTTGCCTAGTCACCAAGCTGTCCTGGACCTAGGCCTGTCATTAGCTGAGACACAGATTTGAGTCCTCGAGGGCTTATGCTTTCCAAGAGAATCTGAATTAATAGACATGTTCTCCAAAGAGAGGAGCTGGCAGCCCACCACTAGCACCCCCCAAGTCATTCATTTATTTTCTGTGAAGTATTCACCTCATGCCCTTTGCCTCTTGCTGGGACGTGAACAAGCCCATTCCCGGATGTTAATGTGGTATCATTGTACAGCTTGTTTCTGCTTGAAAAAATAGAACTATCTTTCCTGTATGAAAGCATCAAGCCATCGTGCCTTTCAGCTCAGTCACTCTGAGACTGGACTTGCAACATCATCCAAACCATCCCCCACCCCCCAACCCCCGGAGTTATTTGCCCTCTTTGTCTCAGTTTATCCAAGCAAGCCAATATCGCTACCCCTCCCCCCCACTCCTTCTCTAAGGCACTGTGAAATTATCTTTGCAACATGCTGTATCACCATGGACAACATCTGCCAGGGAAATGCAAAGCACCATCATTATCTTTAATTTAAACTCTCAGTATGACTTTGGCCAAGCCACTTAAGTTGGCTGGGTCTCAATTTAGAATTCTGTAAAATGGGAAAATATATTATAAAAAACGAGAGAGCCACCTCGACACCTAACTAATTATTGATTGCAAAGCAGTCTGAGAGCCTCAGATGAAAGGCACTGGAAGATTGTTATCATGGTAAACATCACTATTGACTGTTTATTGTGCCCTGCCACTCATGGAGGCATTCTGCAAAAACACAGGAGTTATAGCCCTTGAAGCAAGATGGAACCGGCATTGTTATTAAACATGAGTCTGTGGTGAACCTGGGGTAACACCAAGTCAAAGTACTCCCCTGAGCAGGGAAAATAATCTGTTGTCATAGGGTACCATTTTGTAAAACACCTCTTTCATAGGCGTCCTTGATAGCCTGGTGCTCTGAAGGAGTTCATTTAACTTCCTACCCACAAGCCCCAAGTCTGTTCTGCGCGCCCAGGCTCAGCCACCAAACAAGCTCATCAGGATCCTTCTTGTTGGCTCTAAGAGACCTGATGCCTGTTGTGCCAGCAAGTATGCCAGGGTGGAGCCAACAGTCACACCTCGTGCTGCCAGCCCAAGAGAGAGAAAAATTAGCCCATTGTGCCTACACATCTAAATCCCTCCCAAACTGATTGTGTAAAAAGAAAACTTGAGACACGGCTACAGGCTTTTACAGCATACAATTATTCCAGCCAGATTGGGAGCCCTGGTGGGCTCCTTCTGGTACAAATCCCTCAGCTCCGGGGTGTTCCTCACAATGCAGCCAAGCCAAAGGAACTGCACAAGCCTTCGAAAAGATGTTGAGTTGCCAAAGAGTTTCTCTCTTTTCCTCCTCATTCAGTTTAATAATATTTCTTCATTATTATTCAGGAAATTCAAGGCAGGAAATAAAGGTATTGAGAAATTAAAACTCCAAACTCTGAGTCTGCTCCTTCAGTGGTTGTGTACTTTAACTGAGTCACTTAAATCTCGGGGCCTTCAATTCTCCATCAGCAAATTGAAGATAATAGTAGTACCTACCTCAGAGTGCTGTTGTGAGATATAAGTAGCTGATTCACGCCCATTAACTCTTAGTGCACTGACTGGCTCAATAAATATTAGCTGTGACCATTGCTGAAATGACTCAGCATTTTCTACTCAAAACTACCCACCCTCTGTCACCCCTTTGTGAATTAAGTGCCAAACCCAAAAGGATTCTTGGTACCTGATTTTCTGCCTTGTGTGGTTTTCTTCTAAATGCTCTATGGGACATAATTCAGGTATATGACATCTCAGCACAGGCTAACTTTGGGGTTCCATTCTTCCAGAACCCTTAGGGAGCTGTGGGGTTGATGTTCAGAGAGAGCTCGCAAGCTTCAGTTCTCTGAATAGTTCAAAAATTTTAAAACCATATACAGAGAGCAAGAATCTGGGTCACCTCCCAAGCAATGCTGATTCATTAATTTTGCATTTTCCCCTTTCCCTGCCTCCTCCTCTTCCTCAGCATAACTGTCACCAGTCTGGGTCTCTCAGGGCTGGACTTTCTACCTGCATTGTTAAGCACTGTGACAATCACACCTCACATCAGTGAGAATACACCTGCTGTCCCCATGCACAGACCAGGTGGCATTATCATAGAAACTTCTTCCGCTGCTGTTTCAAGCAACTGAGGAGGAAAAATAAAAGAGGCTAGAAAGCACTTGGGGGAGCTGAGGTCGGGCAGAAACCACAAGGTGATGTGCCCCTTTCTTGGGTCCCAGCTGTGTTTTTAAGCTGTAATACAGATGGTGGGTTTTGCTAAGTGTGCAGACACTAAAATCATTCCAGTCCCTGAAAACAGCAGTCAGGTGACACCTGGGACGACCACACATAGCAGGTGGAAGGTTTCTAGTACATGGAGGCTGAGGGTGAGAAACCAGGAGACACGGGTGATTCTCCGGCTTCACTCAGATTTATTTGCCAACAACTTTGGAAAAGCACAGGGTCCTGAGATCACTGCTGTCACGTGCCCTCAATACACCAATTGCTAGTTATATCTCACTCTCCCTTCCATTGCTAACTGTGCTCACAGACTTCTGGTCAAACGGAGTTGCCTTTGTGCTGGGATTTAGCATTTGTTAGCTGTGACACTCTGGGCAAGTCACATAACGCCTCTAATCCTCTGTTTCTGTATCGTAAAATGTAGCTAATAACAACATGCATACAGCATAAGGTCATTATGAAGCTAAAACATGACAATGCATATTGAGTGCTTAGCATAAGTGCCTGGTACCCAACCGGTGCTTAGACGAATTAGCAACAGTAAATGATAAAGCATCCGCCATCGAAAAGTCTGCTGGGAGCAAGGCCCTCTAAAACAACTGAGCAATGCTTATATGAACTCAGAGACTGGAGCATGCACAGGATCTACGAATCTGCACCAGGCTCTCTGTATATATATCATACTTTTCCCTTTAATATTGTTAGGAGACTCCTGAAAGTATAAACAAGTGATTTTGTACCTTCTCTTGGGGCTTTTTTATTCTGTTGGCTTGGACTGTCCAATTTTGATATGGTGGTTTTCTTTATTTTTTTATTGTATATTTTATTTTATTTACATTTCAAATGTTATCCCCTTTCCTGGTTTCCCCTCCGGAAAACCCCTATCCTATTCCCTTCCCCTGCTTCTATGAGAGTGCTCCCCCACCCACCCACCTCCCGGCCCTGGCATTCCCCTACACTGGGGCATTGAGTCTTCACAGGACCAAGGGCCTCCCCCTCCCATTGATGCCAGATAAGGTCATTCTCTGCTACATATGCACCTGGAGCCTTGGGTCCCTCCATGTGTACTCATTGGTTGCAATTTAGTCCCTGGGAGCTCTGGGGGGTCTGGTTGGTTGATATTGTTGCATATTGATATGGGTTGCAAACTCCTTCAGCTCCTTCAGTCCTTTCTCTAACTCCTTCATTGGGGGACCCTGTGCTCAGTCCAAAGGTTGGCTACGAGCATCTGCCTCTGTTTTTGTCAGGCTCTGGCAGAGCCTCTCAGGAAACAGCTGTATCAGGCTCCTGTCAGCAAGCACTTCGTGACATCTGCAATAATGTCTGGGTTTGGTGTCTGTAGATGGGATGGATCCCCAGATGGGGCAGTCTCTGGATGGCCTTTGACATGGTGGTTTTCATTTATCGCATTACTTTTTATTTTGTTAAGTTCTTATCTCTTAGATGACTTATCTCTTATCTCTTCATGGGATCCTCACTGTTTCCGAGAGCCCCCGTGTTACCTTGACCTGCTTCCCGTTGGTTAAAGGTGTCTGGCTCATTCCCCAGGAGAGGCCTCAGCTCTAAGGCATGTGGGTGGGGCATGAAGTTCTCCTTAGTTGACATCAATTATCCACAAGGGAAACACCACTTTGGGGATTAGCATATGCATAGTTGGTGCTGTTTTCCTTTCTGATTATGAAAGATTGCCATACACGTCTCATCATACTATAAAGAGGGTAGTGAGCGAAAGTACTGGTGTAGCCTATGGCCTGGGCCGACCCATCCCAGGGTTCTGCTACCTTTTGCATTCTTTTCATTTTTGCTTAGTCCAGAAACCAGCCTTTCACATGTGTGCACTATAAACCCTTAATGGGTATCCCACAGAGCTCCAGAGTCAAACCACAAAACTATAAACTTCTTTTCAGAATGCTGTTGAGATTTCAAAAGACTTTAGCCTCTAATGAACTGGGACTCTCCACGTGAGCGATTGTAATAAAAATCCATTTCCCAAACTCCTCTTCCTCTTCCTGTTTGGTGCTGGGGAAATTGAACCTAGGGTCTTGTACACACCTAGCAAGTATTCAGCTACTGAGCTCCTTCCCCCATGCCTTCTTGTTTATTTTATTCATTTGAGAGAAAGGTCTTGATAAATTGCCCAGCTCTTTCTGGGTTTACCCTGCAGTCCCATCCCACTGCCTCAGCCTCCTGAGCAGCCAACATTGAAGGCTTGTGGAACTAGGATGAACTCATTCCCCAAATCTCCACGATACTGTACCATATTCTTGTCAGGACCTTAGTGATAGAAACATTGAGAAGCGCTGCCCTGGAGTGCACATGCTCTGTCACCACACAGACATTAATTTTAAGCAACTCTGAAACCTACTATCTTGATCCTTTGCAGTATTTCCTTCCTACTGGTTTCTAGCCACCGGAGCTATGGTAACCGACACAGCACAGTGAGGATATCACCTTCCCAGGGCTAAGTCGGCAACTCTAACTGGCTGGAAGCCCAGCTATCAGCATACAAGAATACAAACCGAGGTATAACATATGTGTCTGTGTATAAATTAGATATTGATTGTAATAAAATAATGGATGGCATCCATTATAAGACACATTGTCTATATTCTTATGACATATAAGAGAAAAAAGAAACATGGCCGTATTAGCTATTCATTGTAAGACACACCCAGTTTTAGGAATGCTGGGGGGTGCTAAATGTAGTATTGCCTTACTTTATGTATATAAAGCACCAAAAATACAGAATTATGAACTATAATGATTTGGAGGATAATGAAAATGTTTAGTGTTATTGTATGGAACTCTATAAAAATGTACCATCCTTTTATACTTAAATGGATGAATCTATATGTATGTTATAATTCAATAAAGTTGATTAAGACAAGACAAAGAAGACATAGACTCAAACATACAATAAGAATGTTGGGTAATGAGGTAGACCATTTTGGAGAGGGAATAAAGCTTGGTCAGTCTGAAGAAACTTTGTATAAGATAGGCATTTTTTAAAATCTGAAGGAGAATGGGGTCAAGGATGAGAAGGCAGGGTCTGACCTGCACATGGGCTGCAAGGAAAAGCAGACAGATGTGCTGAGTTAGAACAGCAGCTGGAAGGGTGGAAACAGGTGGAGAGGAGGCAGGGTGTCCTGCCTTCTTATCAGGGTGACTAGATACCACTTGGAAGGTGTGTGTCAGTCGCTCCCCGTAATAAAATCACTCCGATAGCCATGCCAAACTAGCTGCACATCAGTATGTGGCCTTGCAGCCACACCAGCAGAGTCTTGATGGATTTGATACAGTTGAATGAGATAGGTGTGCTCCAAGGTGGTGGCTAAGCACGTTGGGAAATGGAGGAGCAGCAGAAAGCAGAGCCAATCTTCACTCTTCACATGGTCAGGTCACCTAGTAAACCAAGCATGTAGGAATGCCAGCCTCAGCACCCAAAACACCAGTGACAGAACAGCACAGGATGCGGTCCTTTGTGCGCGGCTTCCTGCAGTCTCCGTCAGCAGTACTCCTGACACACAACCCCAGAGGTCCATCTCAGAAGCCAGAGTACTCAGTGCCTGCCACACACAGGCCCTGTCCTGATGGGTCACATCAGGAACTCTCACTGAATTCAGCTCAGATCTCTGTCAATTCTTCGGTCTTTCTTCAAGATACCAAGAGAACACAAACCTCACCTTTCAATACTGTTCTCAGAGCCCCTCATTTACAGCCTAGCCCATGGTAGGAGCTCCAAAATGTTTATTGAAAGTTAGAATAAATAAATAGATGAGTTCATGCCTCCAGTAGACTATATGGAACCACAGGCTAACTCCTCTTGGTGCAGAAATGAGTCCTTCATGAATTAAGCTGTTACAGAGCTATGTGAGGAATGATATGCACACTATATTAGGTACAAAGCACATGGTGCCTGAGATGCTTTTGACGTGAGTCACCTCCTTAAACACCTTTTGATGGATGAACATCACACTGTTAAAAAACATGGTGGGTCAGGTTCACAATCACTCGGGTCATGAATCGCTAACCTGAAGACTAGAACTGCCACTCTGCACAAGGCTAACCTCCTTTGTCGCACACCATGAGTCCACTCACACTTCTTGGTTCTTGGTAGGCACACATTGTCAGAGTTCATGGGTGTGGGCCACGGAAAGGAATAGGCTCCAAAATAATTTGCCTGTGAGTTACAAGCTGAACTGATCTCACTTCCACTCTCACTGTGGATAAGCACATGGTCAGGGGACTCCGCTGTCGCCAAAATCCTAATTTTACCATACATGGTGTTAAGTCTGCCGTGTTAGGCCCTTCTGTACTCATCGCTTGGCAGCACGGACAGCCTTCATCTGTTGCAACCATAGTCACTCACTATCTCAGAACTTTTTCATCATCTCAACATGAAATTGTGGACCCAGTGTAGCTTCTCAGTCCCCCCTTCCCCCCAGTACCTGGTGTGTGCATAGGATTCTCCACCTCTCATGTGTGTGTGTGTGTGTGTGTGTGTGTGTGTGCATGTCTGTCTGTCAGTATGTGCATATGTGTGTCTCTGTGTATGTGTGCATGTGTGTTCATATGTGTATCTATGTGCATGTGTGTATGTATGTCTGAATATGTGTCTGTGTATGTGCCTGTGTGCATGTCTGTGCGTGAATGTGTGCGTCTGTGTGTCTGTATGTGTGTGTATGTCTGTGTGTGTGTCTGTATGTGTCTGTTTGCATGTATCTGTGTTTATCTGTGTGTCTATGAGTGTGTGTCTTTGTTTCTAAATAAGGAAACAGATGTCTTAGCATTTTAAAATATGTATTTCAAATTTTCTGCCTCTTCTGATTAGACTTACCATAAGATAAACAAACAAAAAGATAGTATTGTGACTCTGAAGAGGAGCCCTGGTTTGATATGTACTGACTATGTGCTTAGCAACTCTGAAAATTGTTGGTATCAACTAGAAATAGCAGGATACATCTCACAGAACAAGTTGGAGAATTCAGTGGGACAGTATTTATAAAGTATCCAGCCAATGGTCTAGCTCCTACTAAGGTTAACTTAAGGTATGCTCACCCAGGTGGCCACATGTATCTTCTAAAATGCTACACCACTTAGAGAAATGGCCATTTCTGTGCTGTGAACATGGGGTACATAGCATACTGGGGGCTGTATGCTGATTGTCTCATTCAGTAAAGCAAGAACAAGAACTAGAATTCAACCCCCAGAACCTATGTCAAAATACTGGGCATGGTGGTACACTAGGAAAGCAGAGCGAAGAATCCCTGGGGCTCACTGACCTGATTGGTGAGCCCCAGCCCATGAGAGACCATATGTATATGTATATGTATATGTATATGTATATGTATATGTATATGTATATGTATATGTATATGTATATGTATGGGTATGGGTATGGGTATGGGTATGGGTATGGGTATATGTATATGTATATATGTGTAATTTTTAATTTTTTTTATTTTCTGTGCATTGGTGTTTTGCCTACATGTATGTCTTCATGAGGTGCTAGATCCTCTGAAACTGGACTTACAGACACTTGTGAGCTGCCATGTAGGTGCCGGGAAATTGACTCTGGGTCCTTTGTAAAAGTAAATAGTTTTCTTAACCACTAAACCCTCTCTCCAGCTCAAGAGACCCTGTCTTAAAGGAAGTAGATGGCCTTCCTAAGGATTAATCCTGAGGTTCCCTCTGCCCTCCACACACATGCACAGATACTTGCCCATGCACCCACACATTAAATAAAATAACAATCCTGGTGCCACTCAGTGCATAAATCAAGAAAAATTCTAGGAATTCCCTAACCCAGGGCCTGATGGATAGCAAGCTCTTGGAGGCACTGTACTCATAGCCTTTCTCTTCGGCTTCAGTGAAGACGAAAGCAAATGAGACATGACTCTTGTCCTCAAAGAGCATTATACACTAGCCACGGTGAAGAGTTAATACATCCTAAACGTAGCACAGCATGCTAAGATAACAGGTGAGGGACTGACCAACCCTGCCGACACAGTCCATGTAGAGTGTCATTCCTAGGGCAAAACACTTTGACCCACAGATTCTCAATTAATGTGTTTTTTAATTTGTTTTATTTTGTTTTGTTTTGTTTTTAGAGACAGGGTTTCTCTGTGTAGCCCTGGCTGTCCTGGAACTCACTCTGTAGACCAGGTTGGCCTCGAACTCAGAAATCTGCCTGCCTCTGCCTCCCAAGTGCTGGGATTATAGGTGTGCGCTGCCACCACCACCCAGCTGTGTTTTTAATTTTAAGAAATTAATTTATTACTATGTATTTGGATATTTTGCCTGCAATGTATGTCTGTGCACTATTTGCATACAGTGCCTGCACAGGCCAAGAAAGGGAATCAGAACCCCTGGATCTGGAGTTACAGACAGTTGTGAGCCACTGTATAGGTTCTAGGAATCGAATCCAGGCCCTCTAGAAGAGCAGCCAGTGCATCTCTCCAGCTCAAAGACTCTCACTCTACATGTAGTCACAGAAATGTGTGCTGCTGGACTCTCTACATTATACACAGTAGGCCCAGCTGCTGTGGATATTATTTTTATAGGATAATATGATTACAGGTCAAATTCTAGCATCCCTGCAGTAGCTGTGGGAGAGTTCTGAGAAGTGATTGAGTTGCATCTTTGGTTTTTTTTGTTGTTGTTGTTTTTTGTTTTAATGTACATGGTCTCGGTCACTAATAACCTAGGCAATGATAGACAACATTAAGATCACAAACTTCAAAATACACTGATTATTAGAGCACTTAGTATAGCCCTTCTCCCCAAAAAGTTAATAGGATACTAGCCTGGAGAAGGAGAAATAAAGCAGACAACCCCAGAGAGCTCAAAACAGACCACCCACACTGAGGACATCCATCAAAGAGCCAGGGACAGGAGGGCAAAAGTATGACATTTTTCCTAATCAGGAAGTTAACCCCATGTAGCTATCTGAGACTACTGAGACTCGCTCTTAGGTCTGGGAAGTCTTCTTTCCTCTGGGAAACAAGTCCTCTGCTTACACCCCAGATCAGTCTTATGTGACTCCTTAGATTCCCGGGGTTCCCTGTTGCTACCAGCTCTGCCAGGTTGCATATCTACTCTTGCCCAATGACCTTAAACTCTATGGTTAAGAAAGTCCCCTCTCTAGCTCAAGAGATGGCTCAATGGTTAAGAGCACTGACTGCTTTTCCAGAGGTCCTGAGTTCAAATCCAAGCAACCATATGGTGGCTCACAACTATCTGTAATGAGAGCAGATGCCCTCTTCTGGTGTGTCTGAATACAGCTATATTGTACTTATATATAATAAATAAATCTTGAAAGAAAGAAAGAAAAATTCCTTTCTCCCTCTGTATCTAGCCCTTTCCAGGCAACCAGCACTCACTAAACAGTTATTTGAATGCCTAATGTTTGCCATGCTGTAAGAAACCACACTCAGATTTATCTGTCTCGAGGCTGAAGAGTGACCCTGGAGGTTGCTGGCTTCCCTTGAGGCTACCAGAAAGCCAGCCATTTTGCTCCCAGAATCAGTACCAGCTTCTGTCTGGTTGACAAAGGTGTTTCTTGACTTAGGGCCAGGTTAGGAATGGCATGTAAGAGCTTGCAGAGGATTCAAGGGTAATTGGATTTCAGAAAGGAGAGAGAGAGAGAGAGAGAGAGAGAGAGAGAGAGAGAGAGAGAGAGAGACAGAGAGAGAGAGACAGAGAGAGACAGAGAGAGACAGAGAGAGAGACAGAGAAAGAGACAGAGAGAGACAGAGAGACTCAAACCAGAATGGAGCGGATTGCAAGAAGAACGCCAGGTGACTGGCATGTCTTCTGAGTAGGTCGCCCTGGTTTTTGCAGAACTCGGAATGATATCACCGTACACATCAGAGTATTTTAATTGGTTACCAAGGCGATGTGACAGAATCACTGGGCACAGAACAGGAATAGAACCATGCAGGGCTGTGTTCAGGAACAGTGTTTATCTGAAATATTAACAAGCTGCCTGGATATGAGTAACCCAGGGTGATGATAAATCTTATTTGGAACTTTTGATAAACAAGAGAAAGGGAGCAGGGAAGGAGAAGAGTCCCCTCCCCCCTCTCCAGAGACGCACCAGCTTCCAAAGCTCCTTGGAGTGTCTCCTTGGAGTGAATTTCAGTGGATCGAGAAAATTCAAGGCATTTGTCTCTGTGCATTTACAGGAGGGTGGAACTGCGTGAGAGGGTGGAAGGAGACGCCAGCGCTGCTTTACCCCAGCGTATTCACAGAACAAAATTGTTCCATCCCTTCCTTTTAGTTCCCTTTATATTGGAAAGAGAAACATTTTTGCATTAAGCACATTTCCGTTTATTACCTCACTTTTGTTCTCTTAAGTTGGGGGTGTAGGGGAGGGAGCTCAAGGCAAGATTTCTCTGTGTAGCCCAGGCTATCTTAGAACTTGCTTTAGAGACCAGGCTGACCTCAAACTCAGAGATTCGCCTGCCTCTGCCTCCTGAGTGCTGGGGTTAAAGGTGTGTGACACCAGCACCCAGCTTTACTTTTGTTTTCTGAGGTCCATGTTTGTCCACAGTTAGGTTGGAGGAGAGATGTGGTGCCTTCCTGCCTTCTGTTCGCATCTTAAGACCTGGAGAGTGGAACAAAACTAGTCAAGACAAGTGTTGACTAGTGTCTGACTGATTTGGAAATGATAAAAGGGCTAGAAAAAGAAGCAGGTATGGGGATGACTACTATGGTTAATCCTTACCTTGGCAATGACTGGAACCATACGTCATGTCCCATAGTCCAGGCAACGTGCAAAATAAACGTGGTTTTCTTTACTCCCTCCACTAGTCCTTGAAGGTCTGCAGTATTTCTCATCCTTTTTACATAAAACACAGCTAATTAGCAGCAGAGCCAGGACTTGAAGCTGATCTGCCTGAATCCCAGGCACTGTGCACTTAGCAGGGAAACCACAGGGACGAGGACCACGGGATGATTTCCTGGAACCCTGTGGCACATACGTGATTTGCCATTTCTGGCTACTTCCTGCTGGAACTCATATCTCCAAGCTAACGCTTCCAGAGACCGCTTCTCAGAAGCTTCCAGAGAGTGATTTGATCCTTAGCTAGCTCAACTCCATGGCAATGATGTGTTCGGTCTTAACTAGGACTGCCTGATCAGAAATTTAAAAATTTCCATCATAAAAAAAGGAAATCTAGGTAAGTAGAGAAAAGGGAGAAAAAAGGAAGATAGAGGAGAGAGGCTGGAAGGGTGAATGGGAGGTTAGAGGTTAGAGGGCAGAAGTCAAGCACAAGGAGAGCGAGAGGGAAGCCAATAGGAAATCAGATGTGCAAGGATGGGAAATTGGGGGGGAGAAGTTTTATTGGGAGTTATGACAAGCTCTGGGCCAGAACTAGTTTGCCTTCCTCAAAATATAAACAGAGTCAGAGCAAAATATTTATGTTCCATTCCCTACAGAAACCTGTCATTTTGGCAGGTGGCAGAAAGCCAAGCCTGAACGTCAGGAAACCCAGCTACCAACCCCGTCTCAGCCAAAAAATAAAAGGCTGCCATGGACACGAAATTCATCAGAGCTCTACCAAACCTTGGCAGCGACTATGGCTTCAGGGGAAAGTTTCAAATTCTCATTCTGAATATTCTAGCATCCTAAATTTAAAGTTTTCCCTTTTCGATTTTAGAGAATATGCAGAAGAAACAGAAATATCTATATACATATAATTTTAAGGAGGCTTTTAATGTAATGGTTCTCAGGTAAAAAAAAAAAAATAGCCATGATCTCGAAGCCTTCCAGTATTCAAGGGCTGTGATGATTTAAACCACAGAGCAAATACCTGTTCACAACAGGAAAACTAAGGCTCAGGAGAAATAGGACATATGTCTAAGGTCACTCATGTACACTGACTCCAACGCCACACGCTGGACCAGTAGTTCTCAGCCTGTGGGTCTCAAGCCCCTGGGGTCACAGGGACCACCAGAAAACACAGACATTTACATTACAGATCATAGCAGTAGCAAAATTACAGTTATGAAGTAGCAACAAAAATAATTTTATGAGTAGAGAGTACTAAACGGTCGCAGCATTGGAAAGGTTGAGAAGAACTGCTCTAGACCCCCACACGAGGGGGTTGGTGCTGAAGCTCCACTTACCTGTGCAGAGTACTCGTAACACACAGAACACGCAGCTGTTCACTTACCATGCATTTGTGTATTCCTCTCAGGTCTCCTTACTAGTTTAAACCTCAGTACTGCCAACCACACATCCAAGGTCTATTGTAAGCCATCCATTCTTATATTCTGGAATTTGACATCTAAAAGAGATCTTGAGGGTCCTCTAAAGCCAGCTGGCTACCTCTCCCATACCTTAATCCTCTCTTTGGCTTCCAGAGAAGATCCACCTCCCGGGCTTGGGTGAACTCTATTCCCTCCACCCACCTCTGGAGAGCAATGGGAAATATCTCACTGACGAGTCACCATCCTTTTTTTTTTTTTAAAGATATGTATTTATATATGAGTACACTGTAGCTGTCTTCAGACACAAAGGGCATTGGATTCCATTACAGATGATTGTGAGCCACCATGTGGTTACTGGGATTTGAACTGGGGACCTTCGGAAGAGTAGTCAGTGCTCTTAATCACTGAGCCATCACTCCAGCCCCCTTGCCCTGTCTTAAAAAAGGAACCTTTTTTTGTTTTTTGGATTTGGTTTTTTCGAGACAGGGTTTCTCTGAATAGCCCTGGCTGTCCTGGAACTCACTCTGTAGACCAGGCTGGCCTCGAACTCAGAAATCTGCCTGCCTTTGCCTCCCAGAGTGCTGGGATTACAGGCGTGCACCACCACTGCCCGGCTAATAGGAACCTTTAAAAGTTATCTTTTTTAAGGTAACTCCAAACAGGTGCATTTTATTGTCAATAATATCTTATTCTCAATCTTATTTTTTTCAAACTGAAGATTTCACTGAGTTCACCCAATGAGCTAGTTTTAAGTGTTATTGACACAAGGAGCAGTATAGAGCAACAGTTCGAGAATGGGTGTATGTGTGTGAAGGTGGGGGTGTTAAAGTAATAACAACTGGCTTCACATTCCTGCTATTCTTGTTTAAGAATGGGTGTAGCATACAACACAACACACAGAAGTTCTCCAGAATAACCAATATATTCAAGGACTAACCTGTATTCCTGAGTTTTATTATTAGATTTTTTTTTGTTGCCATACCTTCTATACGAGTATCCAACTCATTTCACTGTATGCACTTGGTCCAAGGTCCAGATGCTTTCTGTTTTAAAGCACCCACAAATGACCATGCTGCGGTCTCCACTGCTAAAGATCTCTGAAGTGGCCCCACACCGGGCGGAACACACCGAGTGCCTCTGACAAGAAGTGTCACACTCCTAAGAGAACCCTTTTTGACATCCTTTCCTTGTAAAGAGCCATTGAGCATATCAAACTGCTAGAACACCTTAACAGGAACGCTATTCTTCAAAGCCTTTTAGGGAAAAATATTTTTGGTTTCTGCTCTTCAGCCTCTGCTTCCCTGACCACTGTAGCATCTACATGTGGATCCTGAGAGGGGTAGCAAGGCAGGAGGATGGCTGGGAGTGAAAGAGACCTCAGGCACAGAGAACTCAGGAGGCACTGAAAACAGAATCTTGGGAGACAGCTTCAGTGAGACAGCTTCCTTAATAGGGGAAGGCTATTCCCCTATTAAAAGGTTATTTAAACCGTTGGGAGGTGGGGGGGGGGGGGCTCTCGTGGTGAGTGTACTTTATTGGCTGGGCCCAGGGCACTGGGGATGCCTCATCTGCATAAAAAGGAATTCCAGCAACTGCTGGACATGACCTTATAAGTGGAGAGGACGTTTAACCTGGCTACCCACTTCGTGATCTCCTCTGGAAGGCAAAGATAGAGGTGATGGGCTATGAGCATCAGGACACACAGGTCCAGTGCAGTGGGACAGTTATCCTACTCTTGCCAATCTCAGGACAAGATTTTGGAGGTTTGACACACCTCATCTCGACTTGTTCCCCCAAGTCCCATGGTTCCCTGGCCCCACAAACTTCCATTTTGAAAAGCATCTGTCATTATGTATGTGTAGAAGACTGCTATAAATTAAGCAGTCTTCAGTGGAATGAAGAAATTCTGCATTTCAATAACTGTAACAACTGACATTTATCAGTTACAAAAACCTACACTGAGCACTCTCTGCAAACTGGACAGTAAACTAGGCACTAGGAGATAGCTGTGAACAAGATAGATCGATATATGTTCTATTAAGAAAAGTAAAAAGAACAACACATACACACATTAATGCATGCCCACACAATCACCCGAGCTCTAACTTGGGTCCCCTCACTGATAACTTAGAAGACATAGAGCATTGTTAGGGTGTGGGGACGTCATCTAGGGAACAGAGGATGGGCAATGAGGATATACAGTGAAGCCATCTGCCATCTGGCTGAAGCTTAATCCTGGGGTAAAACTCTGGGAGATTATTGATACATTCTACTAACAGGTGATAGATCTGGTATGTTTATACACCCCATCTGTGATGTCATCCTTAGGAGCAAAACAGATTCTAGAAAGAAAACAGTCTCAAAAATTGCAGGTATTGACAATAGAAAATGAACACACACAAGAAACAAGTGAATATATTTGGGGCACAGACACATGAATATTTAAAACAACAAATGTAGTCTGAATAAAGTATGACTTTTAGTTAACAACTCATAAATGCTGGTTTATTAATATTAAGTCTACCAATCTGGATGTAAAACATTAGCCATAGGTGTGGAAAGCATTTGTCATTATGTGTGTGTAGAAGACTGCTATAAATTAAGCTAAATGGAATGAAGAAATTCTGCATTTCAATAACTAACAACTGGCATTCATCAGTTACAAAAACCTACACTGAGTACTCTCTTCTTATATACAGGCTATATAAGAAATTTTTGTATTTCTCTAGTTATTTTTTGTGATTCTAAACAGTTTCTAAATTAACAGAATAGAATATACAAAATGTAAGAAAATATAAATAAGACATAAACAAGAAAATATACCCAGGAGTGGTGCCTCATGCCTTTTATCCCAAGAGTCTGTAGTAGGTAAATCTCTGAGTTTGAGGCTAGCTGGGAAATGAGCTGACTGGAATAGAAATGGTGAAGGCCTTGAAGCAGATATTAGTAGAACCCAAGAGCATCACACACATATGCACAGATACACCTACCACCACCTCCACCACACACCAGAAATGATTGCAACTTGTGATGTGTCTGCTGACATCAAGTGTCACAAAGTAGAATACAAAAAGACCTTTGCTGAATGTGGCCAAATAAAGCCTCCCTGGAGACCACCATTTATGCTGATACCTGAGGAATGCGAGGCAGACAGCTCTGAGAAGGGCAGGAAATGGAAGCAGAGCACTGACTCCTTCAGGCAAGAGCAGAGTCACAGTGAAGTGAAGCCGTATCTTTGGAGCTGGCTCTGGAGACTTCACTCTAAAGACCTGGGGCAGGTTGTCTTCCTAGGAAAACTCATCTAACCAAATTCTTCCCATGACTCCTTAAGGCCCAGTCTGACCTAGGTATTACAAGAGCCACTAAACCAAGCTCTCTGATAACTTTCCTTTAAAATGCACCTGATAATGAATCATAAAATGCAGGTGTTAAGAACCCTTAAAGAAGAGAGGGTAATAAAAAAGACATCTTTTCCGATGTCTTACTATACAAATGTGGAGTATACAGTTTGATGAAAGAAACGGGGATTCCAAGGTCACACAGTTTGCCAGTCGTTGTACACAAGGAACAAACTTCAGGCTGGCTCTCAGGCAGAGCTCTTTGTATTTTCCCAAGCTGCTTTGCATCTTCAACAGGCTGTTTGATTTGTTTGCCTCCAAAGCTGGTGGCACCCTACGAGATATGTTTGAAATATGAATATATGCAGATTCTGGGTGGTGCTTGGCAGCGGGGTGTTTTCAGACCTCCTGAGTTCAGCAACCAGGTGTTTATATGGTCTTGTGGTTCATGCCAATTTTGAACCTCAAAGGGCAGTTTTCTAAGACTCCCATAAAAGTGAAAGGGATAAGCTGTCCAAAAAAACAGCAATAAGATTATCTTTAAAATGTAATATAGATATTGTAAAGAAAGTAAGCATGAGCTCTTAGGAAATATCTCTCTTATTCATTGGTACTGTTATCTAAAATCATAGGCACCACACCCATTTATGCAATATGACTAACTACTTTGGCTTTATTGTTTTAACATTTTTAATCATTTCCCATTTTAAATGATTTATAAAGAAAAGAGGATTGGGGTAGACAGAAAGGGGGTGAACACTTTGAGACTCTGGGCAAATTCATTTGCTTTTATCTCTGCTTGCCAAAGCTTTTAGTTGCAAGTGACAGAAACCACCTCAAATGAGCTTAAACAAATGTAGGAGTTTGTTAGCTGGTAGACTAGAAAGTTCAGCTCAGCTGGTCTCAGTGCTTCTGAGGGCCCACACAGTTCTAGAAGACTACTCTCCTCTGCCTTGCTTCTGCTTCCTGCATGTGTGAGCACTAGTCTCTCTATCTGAAAAATTGTGGTTTCTATGATTTAGTTTGAAGATGGGCAACCCTGCCAAGACTTTCAGTAGAGAGTAAAATCTACCAGTGGAGGAGGAGGCAGAAGAAAACAAACCACCAAACTAAAGATGGCAGGCGGTCATAGTTTTAGGGGGCTTAGAAAGCCGATGGTCGAAGGCTAGCCATCCTATGAGGAACAACTGTTCCAGAAGCACCCTGCTGACTTGCATATGTGAGCTTGCTCACACAGTGAACAAGGCCTCCCCTTGGTCCTAACCCTGCTGCTCTACTGGAGGCCAATGTGCTCTGGTCTAGAGTAGGGATGGAGGCATCTCTGATACTTTTTCCCCCCATCATTAGTTCCCAACTTGAAAGCCAAGTCAGGTACATCCTACTGACACAGCCTAGACCCCTAGCTACTAGTGACAGTCCTACCAGTCACTAATACACAGGAGAGGGTGGGTAAGCTATCAAAGCAGAAGACAGGCTCCAGGGCAGGAAACTCAAAATAATCACAAGCAAGTGCTCCCCCCCCCCAAAAAAAACAACAACAAAACAAAAAACCAACACAAAGCATCCAATATGGCATCAGTGAGCTGAGACGCATGTAATCTTAGCGCCACCATCCCAGAAGGAAGCCTCTTTCAACATGGCTTGGTTTGATGAGTGATGCTTAATTAAGGTCTGCTGATCTGATATGACCCAAAAGCTTAACAAATAAGGCTTAGATCTGAGTCCAAACACTCTTTCGCATCTATTGACAAAACTAAGAAGAAATTAAATCTTATCTCCCCTCACGCGTTTTCTTCAGTTCTCCAGTATCTACCTCGCTTGTGTCTGACCTCTCTAGCTGCCTATTTTCTTTTTGTGAGCAGAAAACAAAAGGAATGTTTGTTAAAAAAAAACAAAACAACAACAAACAGGAGGGGGACTGGTGTTTTTACCATCAGCACTCTGATGAAATAGAAAATGAGATTCTTACCTTTGAAGAATAGTAACAGGATGGAAAATTGCTATTGGCACTTAAAGATTCATTAGCCAGGTCAAAGTGTGGATCAAAAGAACCCAACAGGCAAAGCAGTTGGCAATCTCTCTTTCCCTGGAAAACAGGGCAGGAATGTAAAGTACAACCCCTCAAAGAGCCTTCCCAGGTAGTGTCATATTTGGAAGCAGCAAGCAACTGATGGAAATTTTATACAAATGCTGAAATGAGTTTTGCTAACACATACTCCTACCGCGAGTGAACGCTGCCCAACCTTGACTCTTGCCAAGTCGCCCATGGAGAGAAAATGAAGAGGGTAAATTGCTAACATTCTTGAAGCCAGCAGGATTTTTCAGGAGCCGCTGTCTTCCTGAATCCATCTTCGTTTGTTTACCCCCAGGACAATCTCAAAGGAGCTGTAGTTGGGGGGGACCCTGAGGATGTCATCTTCAGCTGTCACTGTGGCACTTTCCCTTACTTGGCGATAGAGTTGTTTTCTTTCTTTCTCTCTTTCTTCTTTCTTTCTTTCTTTCTTTCTTTCTTTCTTTCTTTCTTTCTTTCTTTCCTCTTTTTTTTTTCTTTTTGGTTTTATCGAGACAGGTTTTCTATGTGTAGCCCTGGGGCTGTCCTGGAACTCACTCTAGACCAGGCTGGCTTCAAACTCAGAAATCCACCAGGCAGTGGTGGCACATGCCTTTAATCCCAGCACTTGGGAGGCAGAGGCAGGTGGATTTCTGTGTTGGAGGACAGCCTGGTCTACAGAGTGAGTTTCAGGACAGCCAGGGCTACACAGAGAAACCCTATCTCGAAAAACAAAAACAAAAACAAAAACAAAAACAGAGTTCTTTTGTTTCTTGCAAACTTCTCTCTAAGAACCATCACCTCATTCTGGCCCCAGGGAGACCATAGAGCTGACCAGAGAACGTTTCAGAGGTGGATGGAGGAACTCTTCTCAGGATTCTAGCTGCAGCTAAGAAACTATTTGAAGATTCTTTGGAATGAAAGTTCGTGGATACTTAAAATACAGGACACAATCAAAGCAATAATGAGATGAAAAGAATCTTCATGGTTTTGATTTAAAGATGTTCCAGCAGCCACTTGGCTGCTAGCAGGTGATAGTCACAGGGGTCTTACCACTTTAACTGAAGTAATGAACTAAAGTTAGCAACTCACCAAGGAAGAAAACTTGTCCAGGCCAGATGTTAATACCTATTAGATCAACTTATCTAGGAACAATTTCTCTGTGTTGACACAGTTTATCAGCTCTGTGTAGGAGGAATTTCTTTTACTGTAATTTGTAAAATTTCTTCCCAAGTGGACTTAAGGAAAACAAAAGATAGCAGAAATATTTTTCAGATGGGCAGCTCCACGGCGTGGCTGATGAGCAGAATCTGGGTATAATCAGGTTCTTTGTCTCTCGGCCCCGTCTGCTGTTGCTTTTTTCCTTCCCATTCTTTCTGGGGACAAGATGCCCATGACCAGTGTTCACCACAGCATTGTTCAAGTGCTTAACTATAGAGAAACTGTGGTGTCTTCCATGACAGATCTACCACAAACACTCCAATTCTCTTTCCTTGCCGGCCTCTCTATGCCTCTGGGAACCATGCTGGAGTATAGGAAATACTCTTTGGTCAGAATAAAACCACCTGGTCCCCTGAAGCCGAGAGGCCTAGACATGGACTGACACTCCATGAACTAAACAGGATTGCTACGAAACAAATATAGAAAAAGGTTCACAAAAGGAAGAAATTCTGCACAGATGAACCCTGTTAGGAAAATACAATTAAGTCCTGAGTATGTCCACAGAGTTAGTGATACTTCAAAAGGAAACCTGAGTGCTGTGAAGCCTTACCTGGCTTTCTATCCAACCCCTTTACCACCCTACACCTCAGTCCCCTGAAGTCCTGTTCTTCCTGTCCAAACACCACCCAGTTAAAAAGGGACTCCTTTGGCCTACCTAAGACTATCTCTCCGACTCTAAAGCAAGAAGCACCCACTCGCCCATTCACTGCCCCACCCACTGTCTCATTTAGGTGTGCTTTGCTCCTTGTCCCATCCCTCACCACCACCATTCATGTTACAAAAGAAAGTAAAGAAGAAAGTGGAGAAGGAAGAAAAGGCCTGCCTGGGATAGCATTTCATCTTATTATGGTGTGTGTGGGGGGGGGGGGTAGGGGTGGGGGGGTGGATATGTGTGTACATGTGTGTATGTGAGCTTATATGTACATGTTTGTACATGTGTGGTGTGTAAATATGTGTGTATGTATATATTAATATAAGTGGGGAGGGGTATATGTGTGCATGTGTATGTACATGTGTGCATATGTGCATATGTGTATGTATGTGGGGGTGTATGTGTATATGTATGTACGTATGTGAGTGGTTGGGTGTCAGGGTGTGGGTATGTGTGTACATGTGTATGTATGTATGTGTGTATCAGTGTACATGTAGGCACGTGTATATATGTGCACACACTTGTGTGTATGTGTGTGTATACGTGTGTGTGTGTGTGTGTGTGTGTGTGTGTTGAGGCCAGTGGCTTTAGTTTTCCTGCTGCCTAATTTCTCTGCCTAATTCCATTGAGACATCTCAATCTACAAACAGACTAACAGCATCAAGGCCAGCTCTTTATGTGGGGTCAGGGAACAAACGCAGGTCCACATGCTTGCATGACAAGCATTCTTACCCACTGAGCCCTTTCCCCAGGCCTTAGCATTTGCCTTACAGGTTTCTCATCCTAGAGCTTCTAACTGGCACTCACTCTGCAAAGGTCAACTATTCCCTTAAAAAAGTCATGTGCACTAAAGTAAATACGATTGTGACAGCACATACAGACCTGTTCAAGACAGAGGTCTCCAAAAAAGTCAGCAAGAATGGATACAGAACCCCATTCCTAACCAAGAAACCATTTGCAACTGATGCTTGCTAGAAGAGAGAAAATCAGTTTTCTCCAATGGAGTGACCCTGGGTATGTCAGCCACACTCCAGACAGGACAAGCCCTGTGCTTAGCAGTGGCTGGACAACACAAAATAAACACCATGTTCTTAGCATGTGCTTTTTATTTTGTTTTATTTTTGTTGTTTTGCCTCTGTTTTGATTATTTCTTTTTTTAAAGATTTATTTATTTATTATATGTAAGTACAATGTAGCTGTCTTCAGACATTCTAGAAGAGGGTGTCAGATCATGTTAAGGATGGTTGTGAGCCACCATGTGGTTGCTGGGATTTGAACTCAGGACTTCGGAAGAGCAGTCAGTGCTCTTAACTGCTGAGCCATCTCCAGCCTGTTTTGATTATTTCTGAGAGAGAAAAAGATCATGAAGCTGGATGGGTTGTGAAGCAGAGAGGATCTGGGAGGAGCTGGGAGGGGAAATATTCTCCAAATGTATGATAAAAAGCCAATATAATTATATGTATAAATAAATACTGAATACATACTAGATGTATGAATTACTAGCTATATAGAGTTAGCTGTAGTTGCTGATAAACTTTCCCTGGGTTCTTCTGAGAAAGACAGCTATGGAATAAAGAGGTTAATATCACTGAATTCATAATAAACATTTTATACTAGAAGGTATTATGACCATACCAAAAAGAGATAAAAATTGAATTGTTTTGTTTTGTTTTGTTTTATTGAGACAGAGTCTTCTCATGTAGCCTTGGCTGACCTGAAACTCTATGTAGACCAGCTGGCCTCGAACTCAGAGAACAGGATTCATCTTAACGCTTGCCTGGGAGACTCCATTTCCACATAAAACATTCTGCTGTATGGAGGATTAGAGCCCAGATCCCTCCTAACTGTAACTGCTTCCCAATTCCTCTACCCACCAGCTCTAGGATTCCTTGGAATTTCCTTTAGTGGCAGGGTTTTTAGTATGTATCTCCTTATCAATAGGAAGTCCCTGAACACATCTAGTTTTCCTTAAACTGAGTCAGGCTCTGGGTCAGCTGGGCCTGCACCTCTTTCAGAGTCCACAGCAGGACCCCCTTTGGTTCTCCCAAAGCACACTTCAGTAAAACGACATTTTCTCCTATGCTGGGAGAATAAAGAAAGATTGGCAGATACATTTTGTTATTTTGTTATTTCTGACAAGACTGTTTAAAAAAACAAAAACAGAAGAATTATCTTTCCATGACCTAGCATATTTCTTTTCCAGTTTTTCTTCTGGAAGTGGCATTGCCCTATTTTGACTGTGCCATTTACCCTCAGGCTAAGTCTGACTTAGGAGACAGATATCAAGGGAAGAATGCTGTGCGGGCCGAGGTTAGCCCCAGAGAAATGGGCAATTGACATGTTGAGTTACAACTCAGAGCTCTTCTGAGACACCAGCCTGTCACTGGCTGGGGCCATCATTGTTTTGGGCTAGGGTTGTGGCAATTTTCTATTAAACTAAGAGAAGATGAAAATGGAAATTCAATTGTATTCATTAAAACAAGCATTGGCAATTACATAAAGTGCCTTAAGACTTGTCATTGTGGGCTTTCAAAGTTGAAAAGAACCAAGATAATTATTATTTATACTAACTATTCTAAAGGTCATTCACCCTTTCAACAAATATTTACTTATCAACCACCACATGCCAGACAGACTGTGAAGCCATGGGTAAACATGGAGAAAAATAGAGATGTGGCCGCTCTCCGTCAGAGATGTGGTCAGTAGCCACATGCACAAATAATTATATCATCCTGAAGTGTAGTTAGACATAAGGGAGCCGGGTCCAGGTGGCGCATGTCTTCAGTCCTAGTGCTTGGGAGGCTGGAGCAGAAGGATTTTTGTGAGTTCGAGGCCAACTTGCTCTACAGAGTGAATTTCAAGACAGCCAAGGCTACACAGACAAATCCTGTCTCAAAAAAACAAATTTTATTATATTGTGATAGTTATAATAATGGCAATAATTATAATAGTAATAATAATAATGAGAGGGAGAAAGCAAGGACTGAGCACACTGATCTACTTTATAAGGAATATTTGGGCAGGAGTTAAGAAGGAAAGAATTAAAATGAAAAGGTGAACTTCCTAAGAGATTGGGGTTATGTCAAAATGAGAACTAAAGAATTGGGCAGAAGCATCCAGGACAGAGGGAAAAATATCTCCATGAACGTTCTGAGCTGTGAGTGGATAAGTCCTCGTGAAGAAGGAAAGAGGGGCCATGGGGGGAGTATCAGGGAACAAGAACCTACACGGTTAAAATCAGGGTGCCAGTAAATGGCTAAGCATGAAGGATATTATCCAATTTGCATCTTGTAAAGGTTTTTTTTTGGCCACCTTCATAGAAAGAGGACAGGTGACACAGAGAGACGTAGTAAGGACATTTGAAACCTGAAGACTGCACCCTCAGAGAATGGTACCCCAGGGTTGTGGGAAGCAAAGCAAGTATACACTGGCATTGCACTCACTCCTGGCATGCTGTAAGCACCCCACGAATGTTCACTAGTGTTTTCAGGCCAGTGGGTATTACGTGCATAAAATTTCACTTTCTTCTCTTTTGAGAACCCCAAGAAAGTCGTTCTAGTTCCCAAGAATAAAAATAGGCTTTCCATATCCAGCCCTGGTCCACCCACTGAGGGAGAGCACAGGAGAGAGGAGAGCTACGGTCTGGCACCCAGAACAACTTCAGGATGCAAATGAAGAAATGATTATTCTTTAGAAGCAATGATGTCATAGGTAGACACCCAATGAGCCGACAAAGCCTTTTGTGACTTCGTTGAAAATACTCAAATGTGACAGAAATTCTAGTATGAGCTCAATATTATTATTTAAGGCTTTTATTTAAAACCTTTGCTTTAATGGAAAAGGACTCCAGATATTTAAACTCTACATATTTGATTCCTTCCTTGCCACCTATGTTGTTTTTAAATTTTAAATTACATTTTAATTATTTATTTGGGGAATAAGGGCATGCGTTCCATGGTATGCACATGGAGGTCAGGTGAATTCTCAGGGTTAAATTCAGATCAGCAGGCTTATTCCTGGAGAGTCTTCACTCACTGAGCCATCTGGCTAGCCCCATTTACACATTTCAAGTCAGTCTCAGACCAGTAGCTTTGCACTAAAAGTGTTCCATTGACTCTGTCAAGAAACAAAACTGGGGAAGACCCTTGAAGACATAGGCACAGGGGAAAGGTTCCTGAACAGAACACCAATAGCTTATGCTCTAAGATCAAGAATTGACAAATGGGATCTCATAAAATTACAAAGTTTCTGTAAGGCAAAGGACACCGTCAAAAGGACAAAACGGCAACCAACAAATTGGGAAAAGATCTTCACCAATCCTACATCCGATAGAGGGCTAATATCCAATATATACAAAGAACTCAAGAAGTTAGACCCCAGGGAATCAAATAACCCTATTCAAAAATGGGGTATAGACCTAAACAAAGAATTTTAACCTGAAGAAATTCAGATGGCAGAGAAGCACCTTAAGAAATGCTCAACATCATTAGCCATTAGGGAAATGCAAATCAAAACAACCCTCAGATTTCACCTCACACCAGTCAGAATGGCTAAGGTTAAAAACTTAGGAGACAGCAGGTGTTGGTGAGGATGTGGAGAAAGAGGAACACTCCTTCACTACTGATGGGATTGTAAGATGGTACAACCACTATGGAAATCAGTCTGTCGGTTCCTAAGAAAACTGGACATGACACTTCCAGAGGACCCTGCTATACCTCTCCTGGGCATATACCCAGAGGATTCCCCAGCATGCAATAAGGACACATGTTCCACTATGTTCATAGCAGCCTTATTTATAATAGCCAGAAGCTGGAAAGAACCCAGATGTCCCTCAATGGAGGAATGGATACAGAAAATGTGGTATATATACACAATGGAGTACTATTCAGCAATTAAAAACAATGAATTCATGAATTTTTTAGGCAAATGGATAGAACTGGAAAATATCATCCTAAGCGAGGTAACGCAATCACAAAAGAATACACATGGAATACAATCATTGATAAGTGGATATTAATTAGCCCTGAAGCTCTGAATACTGAAGATATAATTAGCATATCAAATGATTCCCATGAAGAAGGAAGAAGAGGACCCTAATCCTGGAAAGGCTTGATTCAGCATTGTAGGGGAGTACCAGGACAGAGAAAAGGGAGGGGGAAAGATAGGAGAATAGATGGAGAGAAGAGGACTTATGGGACATATGGGGAGGGGGGAACTGGGAAAGAGGAAAGCTTTTGGATTGTAAACAAAGAATATAGAAAATAAAAATATATATTAAAAAAAGAAAATACAGGAAGCAGGGGATGAAACAACAGTAAAATAAGATGAATTCTCATTTGTCAGAAACAAAAAAAAAAGAAAAGAAGAAACAAAAGTGCAATGGGCATGGCGGTGCAAGCCTTTAATTCCAGCGCTCAGGAGGCAGAGGTAAGTGGATCTCTGTGAGTTCGAGGCCAACCTGGTCTACTATAGACTGAGTTTCAGGACTGTCAGGGCTACAAACAAAAATACTATCTCCTGGGAGTGGGGTCCAACAAACCACAGGTGCCTCTAGGAAAACAAGTGACTGAAGTGCCAGAAAGAGAGCAGAATTTGCTCAGCATCTGTGGCATGTGTGCGAGACCCCCGAGGGAGGCATTTATTCCTCTGCTTCGAGGAGGAGGAACACTGACACTAGATGAGCCTCAGGCATGTCCACATGATTACAGACACCGGAAAGAACAGAGGAGGAGTATGAGCTCATATGGGAGCTCATAATGCTCACCACTACATGAGACTTGTTTTATCTTTCCTAGCCAATAATCCTATTACTTTTACCAATATTTTACTGGAGAATACCCGTAACTGCTTTCAGGATACCCATGATGCCCTGACACCAAAAACAAAAACAAAACAAACAACAAGCGAACAAATAAACCACCATGGATGGGTTTGCCCTGTGGCACAGTCCTGAAGACGGCCAAAGTCTTCTTCAGAGTTTCAAGAGAATCCATGGCCCCAACATGTTGAAGATCCAGTCTAATCTCACAAGGTTTAAAGTATTTTACTTGCTATTTTTTTTATTTGGTTTTTTCAAGACAGGTGTAGCTCTGGCTGTCCTAGAACTCACTCAGTAGACCAGGCTGGCCTGGAACTCAGAAATTCACCTGCCTCTGCCTCCCAGAGTGCTGGGATTACAGGCATGCGCCACCACCGCCCGGCACTTGCTAATTGAGTAATGTCGCTGTGAAACACTAGTGAACTGTTAAACAGAATTGTGCACAGCCTTAAACGCCCTATGACACTGCTCATATAATAAGCTTCTAAGCTATTTCATGAGCTCAGTGCTATAGGAACATTTTCAAAGAAGGAAATGAACAGTATAGATTGGGTGTATAGTAGGAAAAGTTCCAATAACTTACGAGCGTGTAATTTTCACTGACATGGTTATAAACGCAATTTGATCTCCACATTATTCAAGAGCAGTTGAAAATGGAGGAAAGCAATCTTCGGGTCATTTTCTAGTCATCCGGAATATTAATGGGTGCCATGTTCCAAGGCCTGTCAAGCCTAAACACTCTGTAGCCTTTGGGGTTCCTTTCAGATTTGACTGGTTCCTCTCTGACCAGACTTCTGCTTTCTCTGCCAAGAAATTATCAATCCAGCCTGAAGCATCCTGTGAATATCACCTCCATGGCTGCTGCAGAACTTGAAAGCTCCACAAAGACACATATTTGTTCTGTCTAAAAATTAAGCCTTTGGGCTTGAATTTCTTCTTTCTACCACCAAAAGCGGACTGGTTGGTTTTGTA
Source organism: Apodemus sylvaticus (assembly GCF_947179515.1). Taxonomy (NCBI): domain Eukaryota; kingdom Metazoa; phylum Chordata; class Mammalia; order Rodentia; family Muridae; genus Apodemus; species Apodemus sylvaticus. The sequence continues at coordinate 63,892,543 of NC_067484.1, read as the reverse complement.
AGAGAGTAAAGCAACAAGCCAAAAAAAAAAAAAAAACAGTCTGCCTTTGCGAGTGACTCCTGGATGTAGACATCAGAAGATACCTGCTTCTGATGGGTAGGATGGGTAGACTGGCACAAGCCTGTAGTTAGGACCCGAGATGTACTTCTCTGTAGATAAAGAAGTAGTAATATAAGGGGCTAACAGACTGTTTTACTAAGTTCTACTCAGGGTACATGCACCCCTTCTTTCCCAGTGCCATGAGAACAGCGTCCAGTTCAGATTATTAGCATCATCCTCATCATCCTTCAAGGTCACCTCCCTTGAAGTAGGATGTGAATTCAGAAGAATAGGATTCTCAGAAGACAGAGACAACCAGTTTTGTTAGGGTTTTTCTTATACTACCCACCAGCAAATAACCTTAAACACACTATTTAATTTAGCATCAACGCATCTGAAAAGGAAAATAGATCATGGAAGGAAGGAAGGGAGGAAAGTAGGGAGGGAAGTGGGGAGGGAGGGAGAGAAAGGAACGTTCTATTTAGCACTTCATCTCTACTCCTCGGTCATGTTGGTCGCCCGTCTTGTGATAGACTAAGTACAAAAACAAAAGTGTTTGAAGAATGTGGAGGTGCCTCATTCTTTCTCTATGTTGTATAACAAACCATCACAAATATAGAGGAATAAAAAAGCAAACACGTGTTGGTGCTCATTGTTTGTGTAGCCAGCAGTGCTGAACAACCTAACTAGCTGGTTCTCCGGCAGTTAAGAGACCAGTCAGGGTGGACTCTCATCTGAAAGCATAAGGAAGGATTGATTCTCCATCAAACTTCCCATCACAGAATCCATTTACGCACGTCCATCACACCAAGGGCACTACTGATATTGGCTGGAGGCCGCTTTAAGCTCCCAAAGACCATTCTTAGCTCCTTGCCATACAGACCTGCTAACACGGCCATGTACGTCTTCAGAGCCCGCAATGGAAGTATTCAGCGACATAGCTCCAACAACATGATGGCTGTGACCATGAACTCACCCCAGCAATGAGATTCCACGGTCTTGACTTTCGTGATGGCAAGAAGCAATTCACAGTTCCTGCCTACACCTGGGTGAAGGGATCACACAGAGGATGAACGCCTTAGCTCATAGCACAGACCATGGGGCCACCTTCGAGTCTGTCTGCCGCAGATGAGTAGGAACTGGAAACAGGAAAAGAACAAGGATAATAGAAGCGTATCTACATATTCATGTTTATTAATGGCATGCTGCTTGTGAGATATTCACTATTCACATGCATTTCCTCATGTAATCTTCCTCCAACCTTGTATGGCCTTTTTTTTTTTTATCACCTCTTTACAAGAGATCAAGCCAGCATTCAGAAAAGAGAAGCAAAATTTCCAGGCTCACACATGTAAAAAGAAAAATCAGGGCCCACGCTTGTTCCTATTAGACCATAAACCAAGCTTTCACCGTGTACTTTAGTCTGAGAAGTGAGGTAAATACGAGGAGAGAATAAGAGAGGGCGTGGAAGACGGAACAAGAGAGAACAAAGCTTCTAAGGCATTTGCAAACTCATTTCTGAAAGAGCTGGCAGTTACCTGGGGATGCTCAGCGGCTAAAGTGCTCACCCCATATGCCAAGGGCCCTGGGTTTAATCCCAGAACTCACAGGGGGAGGCAGGAGGATCAGAAGTTCAAGGGCAACATCAATTACACAGTGAATCACAGTCCTGCCGGGACTACATTATACATTATCGAAAGTAATGCGAAAAGAGAAGGAGAGGGAAGAAGGAAGGGGAAAAATTCAACCCCAACTAAGCACATAGGCTGGAACTGGAGCTGGTAGGAGCCTGAATGAACCTCAGGCTTCTGAACCTTCCTGGCCCACCTTAGCTTATCGGAGCCTGGAGCCAAGCACTGCAGCCAAGCCGTGTGCAGAAACGTGGATACTCAGCCCAGGCAAGGCAGCGTCTTCCACGTGCGTTCTGCCAAGCTTCTGCAGGAGCACATCTGGGCTCCAGCAGCCGGGCCAAGGCCTGGGTTTGTTTTTCACAGCTCATTTGCGATGTCCTATTCTATTCCTGGACACTCTGTCCTTCCCAACTGACATTAGAGCTCAATTTCCCAGTAGCCACTTTAACGAGATGGCTCCAGACGTGCCGCTCAGCGTCAGTCTGGGGAAGCCAACACTTTCCAGCACCTGCTAGAAGGAGGATGGCTGGACGTGGCATAGCTCTGACTCCTCTTAGCTAGCTGAGCCTGTGTCTTAAAGGCATGGGTGCAGATGCCGTGGAAAGCCTCATGCAGACACAGGTGACTCACGGCCATGTAGGGGAAAGGAAGAAATTAAAAAACCCTATCCTATTTACACCAACCCAGAACAGGCAGCTCAGCTAATCCAGCCTTCACCCTGGCTGCCTTTACTCTGGGCAACCCCCGCACTGGTTCCTTCTGTGTCTATTTAGTTCACCCACCCAAAGGGAAAACCCAGCAAAACCATGCTCTGTGTTTTTAAGCCAACTGTCTTAGAATTTAACCCACCAATAAACTTGCATTGAGCTCCAACTTTATGTAGAAGTGCTGAGACCTTAGCATAGAGAAAAGGTAGCAGGAAATATTTGTGTTTCCATACCTGGGGTAGGGTCTGGCTCAGCCATTTTCTAGTTGTGGGGCTGCCAGCCAATCCTACTCTGTGTTTCATGTCCCTCATCTGTCAGGGGGAGAGAGCAAAATGTCCCTCCATCATGGGTCATTATGAACCTTAGACAATGTACTTTGTTACACTGGACACAACTGCCATAGGCCAGTAAGTGTTACTATGGTAGGCATGGACACGAATGATTGTCAGTAGGCTGAGCCACACTCTACAGCTAGCTTTCCTGAGATGTAGTGTTTCATCTACACACATCTTGTGCATATAGGAATTCTGGCTCTACTCCCTGGCTAGCCCTAGCTTCTAGAACAGCATTAGAATACACAGGCACTTGGTAAATTTTATCTGGTCCTCACTTTAAAAAGAGGAAAATGGAATATGGAAGAAGCTACAAATGACTTGTTTTAAAATTATACATCATAGATGAGTGCAAAGTGGGATTCGAGTGCAAAGCACATCGGCTATAAAGCCCTTGCTCTTTGCACAATAGTATCTTGTCAATTATAAGTCATTTATATACTTGGGAGGCAGAGGCAGACAGATCTCTGTGAGTTCAAAGCCAGCCTGGTCTACAGAGTAAGTTCCAGGAGAACCAGGGCTACACAGAGAAACCCAATCTCAAAAAGCAAACCAAGTAGCCAACCACCCAAAAAAACAAACAAGTCATTTGTAATTATTTGTTGAGTATATTTTACTTTTTGAGAGTTTTTTGTTTTAGTTTTTACATGTGTGTGTGTGTGTGTGTGTGTGTGTGTGTGTGCACGCGCGTATTTGTTTGTTATTAAACACCAATTATGTACTCAGGAATGTGTGGTTATAACAATGAGTACTAACTTAGGTTCCAATCACCTATAAGAATTCTACTCCATAATTAGGGGTACAGCTCAGTGGTAGAGTGCCTGCTTGCATTTGAAAGCACTGGGTTTGATCTCCAGAACTTAAAAACAACAACAAACAAACTGTTTCTAAGAGGTCATATTTCTATACTCATGCTCTTTGACTCCCTGAATCTACACAGTTTGGATGATAAAGCCCTATGGTACACTTTAAGCCAGGGGTGCCTTTTCTGTCTCCCAAACTAGAGGTTATAAATATGACCAGTGAAATCCATCAGGCTGGTCCATTTCCTCCTACTTTGTCTGGAGTTATATGAGAAGACATTATTGCAGGGAAAGCTAACTGTACAAAAGGGGTGTCAGGTCACCTCCTAGGTGCTTCTAGACCCACGGCCTTCTCAAAGAGAGTCTCTATGCATTTGCAAACAGAAAATACTTAGAAAAATAGAACGGTGTTCTAAACACTGCCATCATTTCAAGAAACATGCTCAGATTAGAACCATCAACTCAGAGTTTATCTTATATTCTTTCCTGGGTGTGTTCCTATAATTATAATATTTTCCATCCAGGAGTGTGAGTGTGTATGTGTGTGTCTGTGTGTATGTTTTAATCAGCTCTTAATTTCATTGGTTAATTCCATGGGACTGAATGAGCCATCACATAATAATTCTTCTTCAGTAGGTGAGAAGTTGTAACTAGTTCACTTGGGGTGATTATAGGGCAGCTTTCTGCCAGGCTTTAAAGATAGACTTTGAAATGTTTATTTTTTTTTCACTTGCCTATTGTTATATGTAGAGAGAGGTTCCAGCTCCTGGGATACTATCCCGCCAGAGTTAAATGAGGGCCAGCTAGAGAGGGAGGCACAAAGAGCTGGGTCTTATCTTCCTGTGTTCAGACTTCTGGGACACAGATTTATCCTACCACATTGGTATGCTGGTCAATAGAACTATGACAAGATGCACAACAAGGAACTTCAGAGGTGTGACTCCAGGGCCAACACCCACATCCCTGGGAACTGGTCAGATATGTGGATTTGTTTCTGCTTAGCCACTGTGCAGCCATGGAGCCTAAGACATGCAACCCAGTGACCTTAGTGTTTGAAAGTTTAACAAGTGATTCAGAGGAACATCATGTCTGTTCATTCCTAAGGCATTTATCAACACTTTTACTGCCTTCAAACAATCAATATTTTTTCAGTCAACTGGAAATTTTTAAGAAAATTCAGCAATTGGCTCTCATAAGTCCTGGAAAGTAGACCCCAATACACCAACCACTTAAACATCTTCATCTATATTATGGATGGATAGAAACAGTATGGACTCACAGGGGTCATTAGATGATTGAAATGAGAACATGGGAAAGCAGCAAATTATATATATATATATATATATATATATATATATATATATATATATATATATATATATATATATATGGGATACTGAAGTATAAACATACTTCAGTATCAGAAATGTATCAGGTGTTTCCACCTTCTGGGTACTTATCATCACTGTCCTGTTGAGACCTCACAGCTGTGACAAGGGCACTGATAATTCCTTTCGCTTTATGTATGAGGCACCTGAATTCAAATTACAAGTCCAAAGTCAAAGGGGTAGCAAGTGGGAGAAAAGGCATGACTTCAAAACCCTGGGGTCAAAGATATTCTCAGCCTGTTTACCAGTCTAAGCTTTCAGTCCACTCTGAAGCAACCTGTTCTGCACAACTGTTTCTAGTGATTCTAGCATGAGTCTGTCAGAAAAAAAAAATCATGAAACTGAGGCTATCGAGTCCACAGCACCATGCAGTTTAGATTATGCCTGATGTACACAAATCAGCAGTAGGGAATCTTAAGCATTCCAGAAGGGAGGCGGCTGTGCACACCCCTGTCAGCACCGATCTCCCTCTGACTTTGGAAAGCTTTTTGTTATGGTAACTTGCAAATCTAAAAGAGAAGACAATGATAAGGAATGGCGGGTCCTCAGCACCTACACAGCTGTCAACCCGAGGTCTTTCTTAGACCGTCCCCACCCTCACACTCTGCTCCAATTAGAATAGAATCGGGGCATAACCCACACATTGTGCTCTTCCATCTTTAGTAAGCATGTGAGCAGCTGCCTTTCAAAGATAAAGCGCTATTTTTAACACAACTTCTATGTCATGATCACATAAAAATTCAATCTCGGCAGCAAGCACCTTCTCCCACTGAACCATCTTTTTGGTCCCTCAAAAAAAAAAAAAGGTAGCTGTTGCTTGAATCAGGATCCACCAAGTTCTGTGTATTGTAGTTAGTGAATATACATCTTAATTTTTTTAATCTGTAGGTTCATTCCCATGACAAACCTATTTTTTTTTCAGTTTTTTCCACATGCATAGAATAGATTTCCCTGCGAGGTTCCACCCCCCTGAATGTTGCCTCTTGCATCCCAGGGACATCTGTGGATCTGTTCTTCAGTCCCTGAATTTCTTGTAGCCGACAGATACTCACATTATCTGCCCTGAGCAGTAGCCACTAGCACATTTGGCTCCTCTTTATTTACACTAATTTGAAGTAAATGAAATTTGAAATTCAGTTCCAATGCTACACAAGGTACATGGGGCCAGTTCTACTCCATAGCAGGTTTCTCTCACAGTAGGAAATGTATTGAACAGCGGTGCTTCTAGACGTTCCAATAGATCATATGATACCTGTCACCTCATTTTCCCTATGTACACTGAAGAGAGAAGATGAACACCCTGAACTTACATGCATACTCAGGTCATATAAGGGAAGCAGGCAGTATGTGCCAGATTCTATTCCTGCCTGTTATGAGCAGCAGCATCTGTGTTTACAGAAGGTGATTAGATGCTATAAGGAGAGCTTCCCCTATGTGATAAAAGGCTAGCAGCTCCCCAGCAGGCAAGCAGCCTGGCCCTTTCCTGCCTCCTCAGACAGAAATTGAGAGAATTCATGCTATTTGTAAGACTCAGTTATTAAAAGGCTTGCTGCTTCCAGAATAGTCTGTCCTTGCAGGTGTCTCTGGAGTTCCCCCTTGCTGTGTTTCCATCTTGGCATGGATACAACAAGCACACTTCAGAGCACACCGAGCAGGTTTCACCTTCCTCCCAAGACACCTTGCAAAGCCCAAGGGGGCCATGCCAAGGCAGGGTTCATGAGCCAGCCCACAGTGAATTCTATCAGAGACCTAACCAGCCACTAAAAAAACCTCAACAAATGGGAGTAGAGACATGATAGCTCAGCAGTTATGACAACTTGCTGCTCTTCTGGAGGACCCACGTTCAACTCCCAGCACCCACATACCCAGGTCACAACCTCCTGTAACTCCAGCTCCAAGAGATCTGACTCCCTCTTCTGGCAGCTACACTGACACACATAGATAGATAGATAGATAGATAGATAGATAGATAGATAGATAGATAGATAGACAGATATGTAAATAAATAAAAATGAAAACATCTCAGCCTATGGAGATTTGCAATCAATTTGGGTGGTTTGTGATAGAAAAGAATGTGGACATTTTGAGGTTCAGATGACACTGTGGATGGATTCATTTGTCTTTGGGGGAAAACATTTATTGGGCTAGATACAGTGTTAGGCATTAGGGCACTAGAGACATAAAACTTTCAGTCCCTGCTAAGTGTGCTGTCAGGTAAAGACACAAGCCACTCTAATGTCATTAAAGCAAGCAGGAAGAACCTTAACTCAGGCTGGCTATTTAAAGATGTGATGTTTAAGCTGAGACCTAAATAACATGTAGCAACTGAGCAGTAGAGAAAGAGGAGGAGTATATTCTGGAAAACACTTAGGTAAGAAATTATGAGGCATAGGTAATACAAGAGAAAGCTCTCAGGGACTACAGTAGTCAGCATGAAGGAGATGCCCAGAGATGGTTACAGACAAGGACTTGCAATGGTCAATGTGAGATAGATATGGACAGAAGAAATGCAGCAGTGTCAGCTGAGGCAAGTCCTGTGTCCTCATGCCTCAGTTTCTTCTGCTATTAAATAGGCATAATAATGTCATACAGTGTTGCATCTAGAGCCCAGTGACAGCAAGTACAAAAGTTTGATACAAACTGTATCCTAAAGCCCTGCCTGTGGAAAGGCAAAGGGTCTGGGCTACAGCAGTGCTTCACGTCTGAGTGTGAATGCAAGGAACCCTGCACATCACAGGGTACATCAGAACAGCTCCAGTCCACTCTCAAGTGCCTGTCTCTTCCAAGCACCATGCCCGGTGATGTCACGTAGGTAAACAAGGTAGGATTGCTCACACTGGGAAGTTTGGCATGAGTCCTTCTGCAAAAGTTAGTGGACATACAGCATTGTGTGTGCAACATACAGCACTGTGTGTGTGTTCGTGCATGTAAAAGGAGTGATAAGAACAGAGACAGAGACCCAGGACACAAGAAAGCTTTCCTATAACAAAGAGCAATACAGGTCTGTTGTGACTTCTGAAAGAACAGTGCTATAACTCTCTGTCACATGAGACAGGCCCACCCAAAGCCAGCCCTCTCGGAGAAGACTGGGATGGAGGGCCACTTCCTCATGCCAACCTATTTCCTGACATGGCAGAGGAGTGTCAGTGACACCCAGCCAGCAGAGATGAGCTTGGAGACGCTCAGGCCAACAGCTGCTGAGAACTGCTTTCTTTGGCGCATGTGGCTAGCAATAAATTGGATTTCAATGTTCTGAAGAGACGGAAAAAGAGAGCTCCTTGCTCTTGCCTGTTCCCTTCACTGGGGCTGCCATCTGTCAATTTTTGTCACTCAACATGGTTACCTGCACTGGAGATTAGGGACTTAAGGCAAAGAGGCATGCTGGGAAGAAAAATGTCTACCGCGAGCAAAAATCTCCAAGGCAGATGCCTCTAGAAAACCCTGCACACAAATATAATTCAAAACACATTTAAAATGGTGGCACCTTTTCAACGGGCTGTTTATAAAAATGCAGCATTTATCTGTGCTTACCATGCCTGATTTGTCCCCACTTTTAAGGAAATAATGAGTTGTATATGATGTAGGTTTTTTTTTCTTTTTTTAATTAGATATTTACTTTATTTACATTTCAAATGGTATCCCCTTTCTGAGTTACCCTCTGAAAACCCCCTATCCCATCCCCCTCCCTCTGCTAACCTTCCCCCAATTTCCTGACTTGCATTCCCCTATTCTGGGAAATCTAGCCTTCACAGGACCAATGGCCTCTCCTCTCATTGATGTCTGAAATGGTCATCTTCTACTACATATGTAGCTGAAGCCATGGGGCCCTCCATGTGTACTATGATGTAGTTTTATTGGAATAACACTGTAAACAAAATGCCAAAATTTGAGTGAGGCTTGAGCAGAATAGCTTGATTAAATAACGTTCACTCGCTCAGTTACTTGTTCAGCAAATTAATAAGTGTTTACTAGGCCCTGGTAGAATGTGAGTTCCATAAAGGCAAAAGTTGGGTCCATCTTATTTATTGTGGGTACTCAGAAAATTTCTTATGGCTGCATGAGTGTATGTGTCACTAGGCACAGAGGGTGGGAGGTGATGACATTAGTGTTACAGAACTCAGTCTGACATGCAGACATGTGGGCCAGCAATTATTGTGAGTACTGATGAGTGCTATGCTCAGAGAGGTATAGGACGCCTCACAAAACACAAGGTGCAATCCAGCCAAGGGGACAAAGAAGGTACAGAAGAATGTCCTGATAGGTTCCGTGGTGGTTAGTCTGCAATGTCTACATGCCTGGAATTTAAGTCACCTAGGAGACATCCCAGCAAGGAGATCACACCTCATAGTCACATGCATGCAATTGTGCACACACTTGCAACTCTCAAAGACATGCAACTCTTTAACAATAGATGTATCCAGCTGCATTAGTATTAGCTCTCTTCAAAGTCACTTTCCCCAAAGGCTTGCAGAAGAAGAGGAGCTGGAGCTGTTTCCTTCCTTGCCATAACAGTCTGTCCCAGTGGGCCACCCTCACTAGCAGTTCCAAGAACTGGATGGGTAAAAACAGAATGACATACTGAACTACCTTCTACCCATGACTCCAGTCCAGCAGTTATCATTTGGACAATTTGATTTTATCTCATCCACTACCTTTGTGTTAAGTAAATTTTAAAGATGCTTCTCTTTAGAGTTGGAAGAAATAGTAAAATAAATAAATAAATAATCTTTGGATCAGAAGAAACTGAGGTGCAGAGAATTTATTGCTTCATCCAAGGGCATGGTATGTGAGCTATGGAGCCCATCTAGGGGCTACCTCTAGACCCTCACCCTGGATGGCCCCATTCTCAGAGAGGCCCTGCTGTTTGCCTGGATTATGTTGTGTCTCATTGTTCCACTTTCATCTCCAGACCTTCCACATGGAGATGATGAGGACCAATTGAGTCAGGGGGGAAATGCAGAGGAGAGCTGCCAGCACACCCTTTTTTCTTAAGCTAGTAGGAAGGTGGTAGCCAGAATACCATTTGGCTTAGTCTTCCTCACTCAGCATGATGGATTTGGCTAATTCTCCAGCCATGTGGGAAAAGAGACATTTGCCACACCTATTGGGAAAGCTTACTCTAGAAACAGAAGACATGGGAGGGAGTAGGCCTGTTTGCCAGGCTGGGGTGGGGGAATGGTGCTTTACCCATCTTTCAGGCTGGTGTGCACCTCTTACCTTCCCACGGGCGCCTTCTGCCTTCCTAGAGGAAGAGATGGTAAGAGAAATCTTGGGGTTTGAGGAGTTCAATGCTATCTGTTTGAACATCTGCAGGATTTGGCACAATTCCCACTTCCAAAACAATCCTGAGTTATTGGCTAAGAACCAGCTTGTATTTAGAGCCTGGGATATGGAAGTGGACATCTCTGGTGTTGCCTTCAGTGATAGATAAATGAGATCACTCCAGAGCAAACACTGGGAAAATGTTTCAGAAGGAAACAGGAAGGTACATTAAAAGGCAGTAACCGATTTGGGAGGCCTGCTCTCTGCCCACCTGGCACAAACATCTGCTTCCCTCCCTTTCTTCCTCCTCTATTAAATGTACTCCATCCTGCAATCTTATATTTACTTGTATAAGTTTGGTTTTTGTTTGACCAAGTGGACTATTAGATCAATCAAACGTTTTGTATCATGCCTGGCATGATGGATTCTCAAATTATATTTGTTAAAAGAAAACCAAATAAATGATTGACATGTAGAGCAGAGAAAGTCAAGCTAGATGTTAACGACAGGTCGATTCTTCTTTTCTCTTTCTTTGGGCAAAAATTTCTAAGCATCCTGATTTGTGTAGTATTTAGTTTGCCTCACATTATATTAGGTAGTCTACATAATTTGTCTCATTAGTCCTCTCAACACAGCCATGAGGAAGTGTGTCCAAGGGCCCCAAGACACCTTCACATTCAACAAATCACTGGAAATTGGTCAATCTGGTCTATTCCAGCTAAAGAATACAGATTAAAGTAAGCAGTGGAAAGGGGCACATGAGGCAGAATCCAAGAAGGGCTCTTCTGTAAAACACCATGGCAAAGTTGGATAATGACCTTTGGGTCCTCCACTCTATGTCCCTCCCCACCCTTCACCCCTGCACCTGCACTAGCAGAGACAAAAACAAAAACAAAATACAAAAACAATTATGAGCTATAAAAGCTGGTGCCGACTGCACATCGGGTAATAGCAGATGCAGAACTTGGAGTTGTTTTCCCTGGAGGAAACAGTTGAGGACCGGATAGAATCAACCATCTGAGACTCTTCAGGTGCTTAGCTTTTATGCAAGGGCTGTGGAGTTCAATAATTCATGCTAATGCAGGCAGCATCAAGCCAATTGCATTCACACTCCATTCAGATTTTGATTACTAAACAGCCCCAGCCACTTTTATGATGAGAAAACACTCTGGTGACTTCTGCTGGCATGGAAGGAGTTGTAGCAGAAGTACCAGGACCGTGGGGTTCGATGAGCCCAAGTCTTTCTTGGGCCTGGTATCTGCTGGCGGATTGTAGACCTCATCTGGTGACATTTACCATCTCAGAATTTCTATTTCACAATCAATTCAATAGGGTGACACCACTTGTTTTGTAGGGTTGTGAGGTCACATGAGTGAGATTAACAGATGAAAAATTCAGTAGTACGATAACATAAGAGAAACTTCAGCGGCCTGAAAGAACCCTGAGGCATATTTCCTCCCCTCTTCAGAGTCCTTCTCTGTCTCTGCCTCCCTCCCTCTCTGTCTCCCCCTGTGTCCCCTCCTTCCTCCCTCCACCCTTCCTGTAACGGAGGACAATGTTTTCTGTCACTATAATGGGAGTACCAAGACTGCCAGGGACACATATATTATCCAGAAGGAGGAGCGAAGAGGGAGAGTCTTGAGCCGAATATAGACTCTGTAATTCATGTCCACGACACTTCTCCGTGTTGAGGAGGAATGGAGAAGTGAGGAGGGTGGACAATTAGGACCATCACAGAGTTTCAAAGTTGAGGCAGCTTCAAAGAAATTTAAGCACTTTCTACCACTTTGCTTTCATACACTCCCTGAGACACTCATTAAAATACGTGTGCCACTTGCACTAGAAATATCTTCCCGGAAGAAAAAGAAGAAAGTAGGTTAGTAATTTACAAGCTTAGATCAAATCTCATTGCCCCCATTTGATTTAGAAAGAAAAAAAAATGTTGCTTAAATGAGCATCATCAAACCTGGATGGAAGAATAGCTACATAAAAATTAAAATGCAGCTACAGAAAAAGAAAAAGCATACTCCAAGGAAGAATGAACAAATGGTTCAGGCCTGGGGTCTGGGATCTGTGTTTTTAACACCCTCCATAAGTCTGATACAGGTCAACCACAAAGTTTATTTTGAGAAACTTGAGCTTAATGGTTAATAACCTGGGCTTGAAAAGAGTCCTCTGTTCAGATCATGAATCTACCACCACCTCATTGTGTATATTTGGGCAACTTTGAACTCTTCTGATTTCAAATTTTCTAAGTTTTGAAATTTGAATTTGCATATACTTTGAAGGTTGCTGTGAGAATTAAATAAAATAAACTATGGAATGATGGTATCTGTATATATGAAAAATAATATTAACTATTATATATATTAGCATCATTGTGTAAAGGACTTGGAATCTCTTTTTATCATCTCATTCTTTTCCTTTTCTTTTCATCTTTTTAGTTTTGATTACATATTTGCTTTATTTACATTTCAAATAGTATCCCCTTCCCACATTACCCCTCTGAAAATCCCCTATCCCATCCCCCTGCCACTGCTCATCCACCCCCCCAATTTCCTGACTTGCATTCCCCTATTCTGGGGAATCAAGCCTTCATAGCACCAATGGTCTCTCCTTTCATTGATGTCTGAAATGGTCATCTTCTGCTACATATGTAGCTGGAGTCATGGGTCTCTCTCTCCATGTGTACTCTTTGGTTGGTGGTTTAGTCCCTGGGAGCGCTGGGGGTACTGGTTGGTACATATTATTGTTCCCCCTACAGGGCTGCAAACCTCTTCAGCTCCTTGAGTCCTCTCTATAGCTGCTCCACTGGAGACCCTGTGTTCATTCTATTGGTTGACTGTGAGCCATGGGTATTTTGATCCACTTTCCAATAAAGATCAAAGTATCCACACTTTGGTCTTCCTTCTTCTTAAGCTTCATGTGGTCTGTGAATTTTATCTTGGGTATTCCAAGCTTTGGGGCTAATATCCACTTATCAGTGATTGCATACCACATGTGTTCTTTTGTGATTGAGTTACCTCACTCAGGATATTTTCTAGCTCCATCCATTTGCCTAAGAATTTCATGAATTCATTATTTTTAACAGCTGAGTAGTACTCCATTGTGTAACTGTACCGCATTTTCTGTATCCATTTCTCTGTTGAAGGACATCTGGGTTCTTTCCAGCTTCTGGCTATTAAAAATAAGGCTGCAATGAACATAAGTTTATGTAAGGAAGTAGTCCAAGGCAGTGAGTGTGGCAGGAAGTAGCCTTCATCCTCATTACTCAAGATGGCAGTCAGAGCTCAAGGTGCACGCCTCACAGCAGGGTCGAGCCAGGGAAGAAAGACACTCTCCTTCAGAAGGACTTTTCTGAAAAGTTTCTACTTCCTGGACCAGACCTCAGCAGCTGGAAAGACTTCAAGTGTGGTCAGTCAGTATTTCATGTACTCATATGCCCAGAAAAATGGGATCCATGTTATAGTAGAAAATTAGAGAGGAGGAATTTGGAAGGGCAGGTATTGACCCTTGGTGTCTCCAGCCCAGAATGCCTCACAGACTTTCTTCTGGGCACCCTCTGATCTCATCCATCCCTCTGCATGCTCCCTCAGCACAGGTCCCTGTCACGTAGTATCCCACTAAGTTTCATTTTCTTCCCAGACTCCTTCCATAGCTCCACCCACCATCTATAAACTTTACCTCCCATTCTTTTTCCTCCCAGGTTTGTCTGATTTGAAGAGGCAGCACCATCATTTTGTTATAAAAGTTTAAAAGCCAGAACTAAGCACTTAGGGGGAAACACTGCTTCTTAGAAATAATCTGTGTGGTGAGGTGTGGTGAGCAGACATCTAATATTTTCCAAAGCAGTTAAGCTAATATGTGATGATAATCTAGTCCACAGGCCTGTCTTTGACTTCTACTTCACTGAACAGCATATTTAGAGTGATGCTCCGTGCTAATAGATCAACATCAGCTTTAATGACTACAAAGTTCTCACCATGCGAATGTGTGTCATACTTTATTGAACCATTTCCACGTGCCTTGCTAACTTACTCTCCAGTTTCCCCAGGGTGAGCTGTGTTCTTATATTTCTCTAAGCCCCAGGCTTTCCCTACAATATCCACAGCCCCATTTTCCATTGCCAAGGGGATGTGAGCTTCTCGCTACAATTTGCTTGGTATTGTATTTTCAAATGAGCATTGTAGATCCAGAAAATGCTGGAAGACCCAAATTACATTCTTCCGAGTCCCCTACGGACAGCAGGGAACTGTTTCATCCCACTGCTTAGAAAAACACACACAAGTATCTCTGGTGAGAAAAAAAAAAGCCTTTGTTGAAATCTGGGTTGTTAGAACTTCCAGTGTGGCAAGCCAATCTCAAATAAAACCATATCGACATCATTCCTGTGTGGAGAAACCATTCTCAGTGGGGTGTGTGCGTGGGGGTAGGGGTGGGGGAAAGCATTTGACTGTATTAATTATTTAGACAGACAACTGAACTGACAAATGACGATTCATGGGCTTATTTTTATTCAAAAGCTTTGATTGATTCCTGACTAATTGTTTCCTTGTCTCAGTTGAGTTTCCTAATGATCCAGATGCTCATGAGTTCTGAAGAAGGCTGTAGACAAATTATGCTACAGTACCCTCACAATCCACTTCCTATTTGCAGGTGGTTTCCACTCCCATTTTCTTCCCATCAATGCTGAGGAGTCGGTAGATCTGCTGTCATTAGTTCCCCATTATACATGATGCTAATAAAGGAAGACATTCACTGAGCACATATTATATTCTAGGCAAGATGTTCAGTGCATTATGGATACTATTTATTGCTCGCAAAAGCCCTAATGAGGTAGACATTCTACTAACATCTTATTTTATACATGAACATAGTTCAAAAAATGTTAAACAACCCTAATCACATAAGTAGAAAAAGGTGCAACCAGAATGCAAAGTCAGTATGGAACCAGAAAGAATCATTGACTCACTGTGCTGTCTGGTTTGTTTTTTTTTTTAATATTTTTATTTTCTATATTCTTTGTTTACATTTCAAATGATTTCCCCTTTCCCGGATCCCCCCTCCCCATATGTCCCATAAACCTTCTTCTCTCCATCCCTTCTCCAATCACCTCCCTCCTTTTTCTCTGTCCTTATATTCCCTTCCAATGCTAGATCAATCCTTTCCAGGATCAGGACTCTCTCCATACTTCTTCATGGGAGTCATTTGTTGTGCAATTTGTGCCTTGGGTATTCAGGGCTTCTGGGCTAATTAATATCCACTTATCAGAGATTGCATTCCATGTGTATTCTTTTGTGATTGGGTGACCTCACTTAGGATGATATTTTCCAGATCAAACCATTTGCCTAAAAATTTTGTGAATTCATTGTTTCTAATTGCTGAGTAGTATTCCATTGTGTAAATATACCACATTTTCTGTATCCATTCCTCCTTTGAGGGGCATCTGGGTTCTTTCCAGCTTCTGGCTATTATAAATAAGGCTGCTATGAACATAATGGAGCATGTGTCTTTATTGCATGCCAGGGAATCCTTTGCGTATATGCCCAGGAGAGGTATAGCAGGATCCTCCGGAAGTGTCATGTCCAGTTTTCTGAGGAACCTCCAGACTGATTTCCACAGTGGTTGTACCATCTTACAGCCCCACCAGCAGTGGAGAAGTGTTCTTCTTTCTCCACATCCTCGCCAACACCTGCTGTCTCCTGAGTTTTTAACCTTAGCCATTCTGACTGGTGTAAGGTGAAATCTCAGGGTTGTTTTGATCTGCATTTCCCTCGTGACTAATGATGTTGAGCACTTCTTAAGGTGCCTCTCGTGTGTTGTCTGGTTTTATGTCCACTTGATATAAGCTAAAGTGATCTGAGAGGAGAAAACTTCAATTGAGAAAATGCCTTCATAACATCAGGGCTGTAGGTAAGCCTGTAAGACATTTTCTTAATTAGTGACTGATGTGGGAAGTCTCAGCTCATTGTGGGTGGTGTCACCCTGGGTTGGTGGTCCTGAGCTCTATAAAAAAAAAAGCAGGCTGAGCAAGCATAAAGAGCAAGCAAATAAACAGCATCCCTCCGTGGCCTCTGCATCAGCTCCTGCCTCCCAATTCCTGCCCTGCTTGAGTTCCTGTCCTGACTTCTTCAATAATGAACAATGTAAGCTAAAGGATTTATACCCTTTAATCCCCAAGTTGCATTTGGCTAAGATATTTCATCACAGCAATAGTAACCCTGACTAAGACATTCACTCAAAGTCACATAGCTATGAGTCAATCCTAACCCATACTCCCATTATCAGGATTAACAACAAAAGCTCTATACTCAGGTATGCTGGGTTCAGAGCTAACGTTTGCCGATGCGTAGCATTCCCCAACTGTGTCACCTTATGTAAGTCACCAAACCACTATCAGTCAGCTTCATCAGTAAATTGAATGGTGAAATTTTGTCTCAAAAGGTTACGCTGCTGTTTCCATATCCAGATATTGTGAACAGAGCAGTGATGTCCCACACCTGAGGTTTGCATAACATTACAGAAGAGCGGCAGAAAGATTGAGAGAGGCAGGGGATCAGGAAGTTTTCTGTAAAACTGTGTCTCCTAGTAATATCAGAAGTTATTTCCATGAGGTTTCACTAACATGTTATCCCAATATAAGCTGATCAAGGATGATACCACTAGTTTCTCCAGATACCTTTGTGTGATAAAAGATTCCTGCATATAAACACTGATTTAAAATTCTTTCATATATATTTATTGAATATATATTCAATAAAGTGCTATAAGTAAATGAGAGCAATCAACTATAGCTACAAACCACCATCCAAATCAAAGTATAAAATTAAGGTGCTACTAATGTGAATGGGACAAGCCCATGAGACCTCAGTCCTACACAAAGGACTACAGGCAACTGAGTAAGACTGGGAAGAAGAGAGGCAGTTTACTCCAGATCAGAGCACAACAGTTGGTTGTCCAGTGCCAAACAGTCAGCCCTGAAAACATACAAGTATCATTATACAAGCCTAGCAGGTTGTATTTGAGAATATATGTGTGCATGCATGTACATATACGCATGCAATAGCAATTGGTAAAGGTAGAAGCCATGAATTTGAAGGAGACTGGAGAAAGGAATATGAGAGTATTTGAAGGGAGGAAGGCAGGGGTGGGGGGGAATGCTGTAATTGTATTATAATCTTAAAAGAAAACAAGTCTTTGTCAAAAAAGAAGTTACTTTGCCTTACAGACACTTTGAGTTTGTTTATGTAGTGGATAGCATTGATGGATTTCCATATATTGAACCATCCCTGCATCCCTAGGATGAAGTCTACTTGATCATGGTGGATGATCGTTTTGATGTGATATTGGATTCAGTTGGCAAGAATTTTATTGAGTATTTTTGCATGATATTCATAAGGGAAATTGGCCTGAAGTTCTCTTTCTTTGCTGGATCTTTGTGGGGTTTTGGTATCAGCGTAATTGTGACTTCGTAGAACGAGTTGGATAATGTTCCTTCTGTTTCTATTTTGTGGAATAGTTTGAAGAGTATTGGTGTTAAGTCTTCTTTGAAGGTCTGATAGAATTCTGCACTGAAACCATCTGGTCCTGTGATTTTTTTCATTGGAAGGCTTTCTATGACCTAAATCCGACAGAGGGCTAATATCCAATATATACAAAAAACTCAAGAAGTTAGACCCCAGAGAACCAAATAACCCTATTAAAAAATGGGGTAGAGAGCTAAACAAAGATTTTCACCTGAAGAACTTCAGATGGCTGAGAATAATCATTAGGGAAATGCAAATCAAAACAACCCTGAGATTTCACCTCGCACCAGTCAGAATGGCTAAGGTTACAAACTCAGGAGAGAGCAGGTATTGGCGAGGATGTGGAGAAAGAGGAACACTCCTCCACTGCTGGTGGGATTGCAAGATGGTACAGCCACTTTGGAAATCAGTCTGGCGGTTCCTCAGAAAACTGGACATGACACTTCCAGAGGACCCTGCTATACCTCTCCTGGGCATACACTCAGGGGATTCCCCAGCATGCAATAGGGGCACATGCTCCACTATGTTCATAGCAGCCTTATTTATAATAGCCAGAAGCTGGAAAGAACCCAGATGCCCCTCAATGGAGGAATGGATACAGAAAATGTGGTATATTTATACCTACTCAGCAATTAAAAACAATGAATTCATGAAATTCTTAGGCAATTGGTTAGAACTGGAAAATATCATCCTAAGTGAGGTAACCCAATCACAAAAAAATACACATGAAATGCTATCTCTGATAAGTGGATATTAATTAGCCCAGAAGCTCTGAATTCTCAAGACACAGCATATCAAATGATACCCAAGAAGAGGGAAAGAGAGGGCCCTGGTTCTGAAAAGATTTGATCCAAATTGTAGGGGAATATCAGGACAGGGAAATGGGAGGGGGGTGATTGGGAAATGGGCGGAGGGAAGAGGGCTTATGAGCCCGATGGGGAAGGGGGAACCAGGAAAGGAGAAAGCATTCGGAATGTAAACAAAGAATATAGAAAATAAAAAAATAAAAACAAATAAATAAATAAAGTTACTATGACAGTTGCTGTTAATTGACAATTTGACAGGATCTAGAATCATCTAAGAAAAGGACAGCAGGTTCTGAGCATGCTTTTGGGGGGTCATTTTGATTCTGTTAGCTGATATGGGAGACGCTGCTTAATTGTGAGCAAGACAATTTCTTGGAAAGGAGGAGAGCTAGACTGTGTGACATGGAGACAGAATGCTGAGCACATTGGAAGCAGTTGTTGTTTCTTGACCAAAGCTGTGACATGAGCATCTGCTCCAAGCTTCTGCTACCACGCCTTTCCCGGTCATCATGGGCACCTTGAACTGTGAGCCAACATAAAACCGACTTTGTCATAGTACCTCATCACAGCACAGGAAGAGAAACTAAGACACCTATTTACATTAAGTGAGATAAATGGTTCACACACAACCATCATTGGTAGTTGCTATGAGACTTTCCATTCCTCCACCCCTAAGCTCGGTTTCTATTTTTCTGGCCTGTGTCACTTTCAGGTGCCTCGAGCCAAGGCCTTGTGCAACTACAGAGGGAAGAACCCTGGCGACTTGAAGTTTAATAAAGGGGATGTCATCCTCCTTCGGAGACAGCTTGATGAGAACTGGTACCAGGGGGAGATCAATGGGGTCAGTGGGACCTTCCCAGCCAGCTCTGTGGAAGTCATCAAGCAGCTGCCCCAGCCTCCCCCACTCTGCAGAGCCCTCTACAACTTTGACCTTCGAGACAGGGATAAGAGTGAGAACCAGGACTGCCTGACCTTCCTCAAGGTAAGAGTCACACACCACATACAGACTATGGCAGAACCCAGAGTCCATTGTTTATTACTTGCTGATTTTAAAATGTAAACATTTTACACATGAATGCACATGTGTGTGTATGTTTGTGTGTGTATACAACCACAAATATGTAAGCAATGTGTGTTGAGTGTATAATTTCAACTTCATGGACACATGTCAATGTTCTACTGCTGTGAAAAGACTCTAAGACCATGGCAACACTTACAAAAGAAAGCATTTAACTGGGACTTCAACTGTGTTCTCAAAGGCTGTTGAAATCCTCTCATAGAAACCTGAGTTGGGGTTACTTTATTCTTTTCTTCTATGACAGGTTAACATGTGAGCCCATGAAGTGGTG
Source organism: Apodemus sylvaticus (assembly GCF_947179515.1). NCBI lineage: Eukaryota > Metazoa > Chordata > Mammalia > Rodentia > Muridae > Apodemus > Apodemus sylvaticus. Next base: position 63,872,700 of record NC_067484.1, on the reverse strand, counting down.
CTATTATAATTCCTCAGTAAAAGTCTTTTGTACAGTGTTTGTATTATACTATTATGAGGAATGAGATTTCAGCTCAGATTCATCCCAACTTAATCATACCACTGCCCTGCAGATTCTGAAATGATGATTATCTTTATTTTCTTCGTCCCTCAGAGCATTCTCAGCAAGGTCCTTCTGCAACCTGAACTACAAACTTCACACTTAGACGGCAGGAAGAGAAAGTCTAATGTCACAAGCATGTACTGAGTATCAACTGCATAGCACATATTAAACACTGAGTTCCTAGGAAGATGTAACAGAAAACCACACCTGCTTCCCCAACCTCTCTAGGGATTTGCAAACAGGGACAGTTGCACCACACTCTCCTTCATTCCCTAAACCCATTATTTGACAATTTCTTTTAAACATATTTCTAATCTATTTTCATTTTATATAGATGACTGTTTTGCCCATGTGCATGTATGTATGTATACCATGTGTGTGCCTGATACCTATGGAAACCATAAGAAGGCTTTGGTTCTCTAGAACTTGAATTACAGATGGTTATGAACCACCATGCGGGTGCCAGGAACCAACTCTGGGTCCCCTGCAAGAGCAAGTGCTCTTAACCACTAAGTCATCACTCCAGCCCCTCAACTGACAATTCAGTCGCTTGGAACAATGATGGAGCGATATCACCCCTTCCATTGAGCTGGGAGTCTAACGGAAGACACATACACATCAATGGGAAGATATGATACCAGATCAGAGAATTTTGTCACTGTGGAACACTTGAAGCTTCATTAGAAAAATCTAAACTCAGTACTAAACCCACTATGTCCAAAGTCAACCATATCTGTATCTGTAATCTTGGCAGTTGGGATATTGAGGGAGGAGGATCACTGAAGCCATCCTGGCTCCAGAGAAAACCAAAATGACGGTGTGGCGGCTTGGGAGATGGCTCAGAAGATAGAACTTGCTGCCAAACCCGATGGCTCAAGTTCAATCCCCAAACCACAGGGTTCAAGGAAAGAAACAATGTTCACAAGTCGCCCTCTGACCTCCAAACACATCGTGGTACATGTCACACACATGGGTGGAAAGAAAACAAAAAGTGTTCCTATTGAGGTATTAAGCATGACATCATCTTTGTGAAGTAGGAAAGTAAATAAAATGGGTGGACACTATCAGAGGTCAGAGGTCATGATGCTCAAGTGTGGGGAAAGGCGCAAAGGAGATGCAGAGTTTCATATTCTAATTTACATAGGAGTCTGTGGCTATGGTTGATTGTCCCAGCTTATTTCCAAGATTTATGAACGTTATTGAATGCATGTATGTATATCTTGAAAATGATTAAAATCAATATTTATATGTATTTATCTTTTATCTTACTACAAATGCATCAGGAAAAACGGTCAACCACACTATTAGCAGATCGACTGGATAGAATCCACTTGTTTTTCTTACCAACATTTAAAATGTTTCTGCAACTTTATATATAATCGCTTGCAGATAGAAACTTTTAAGTGAAAGCTGCTTTATTTCTGACACATTAAAACTGAGTCGGTTCTAAAACGTCTTCAAAGTTCGAATGAGCAACATTCCACTTCACCAAGCTAGAGCTATAGCACCTCTGGCTTCATCTGGGCGTCTCCATGTGATTAATTTAAATGAAAACCTCAGACCCTGCTGGTGGTTGTAGCGCTCCGGGTTTTTCCCATCAAGTTCCATTGATCCTCAAATCACTTCCAGTTCTCTTGAAAACCTTGGAGACCCAAACACTACCCTCTGTGATGCCAGAAATATTTCCCACACAACCTACTCAAGAACTCAGTCCTGGCCGGGCGGTGGTGGCGCACGCCTTTAATCCCAGCACTTGGGAGGCAGAGGCAGGTGGATTTCTGAGTTTGAGGCCAGCCTGGTCTACAGAGTGAGTTCCAGGACAGCCAGGGCTACACAGAGAAACCCTGTCCCGAAAATAATAAATAAGCAAATAAACAAATAAATAAATAGTTGCTCCTTGCTTCAAACTAATCTTAGAGGAAGGTTTTATCACCTGATAGTGGAGGGCAGAGCTGACGCGAGGCCTTCTCTTTCAGGATGACGTCATCACAGTGCTCAGCCGCGTGGACGAGAACTGGGCAGAGGGAAAGCTGGGAGATAAAGTGGGCATCTTCCCCATCCTGTTCGTAGAGGTACGTGATTCTCCCGTCCGAATTTGCTCAAAGGGTCTTTATGCCCCAGTGAAGACTGAGGGAAATTCCTTTTTTTTTTTTTGAGAAATTCTTATTTAACATGAGGCTTAAAACTCACTAGAGCCTCTAAAGAGGCTCATTCTATACAATAACACACAAATTTTAGTGAATCCAGAGAAATGGGTCTTTTCTATTGTTGTTTCTTGGAATGTAAAGTGGTGAGTTTCTCACATCAAAACAAAAAATTCACCTATAAACAAAAAAAAAGAAAAAAAACCTTAAAGTGTACACCACTTTATGTTAACAATTGCACATTTGAAGATTGATTATAAGGAAATATTTAAACAAACATGTAAAGCTGTTCATCCAAAACATACAAAATGTTCACCATAGCATTATATGAAACTGTGAAAATGTGGAAATGATCGAAATAACCAAGAGTAAGCACTCACTGTGAGAGAGGGTCAGGGTCTCACTGTGTAGACCAGGCTAGACCCAGACTCACAGGATTAAAGGTGTGTGCCACCATGCCTGGCCTACTCTTAATTAGGATGCTAGGGAAAAAAATTACACATAACATTTAAAATGGTTAAAGAATAATATTGTGGAGCACTTGCTATTATGAGAAAATATATGATTGACTGTTGAACTGGAAGCAAATTAAATGAGTATAGATTTTCCAAATCCTCAAGATGAGAGAAATGCTGGAGATTTGTCTGTCTGTAACAATATGAACGGACTTAATACTGCTGAACCAGGCACTTAAATCAACGAAACTGTGTCATATGTGTTTTCTACCACAATAAAGTAAAGTTGACCCAAGTTGAAAGCAGCTCTATATAAACATGTGTTTGTGCATAAAGGGGCTGCAATAACATGTGCCAACATATACCAACATATTGGGAGAGGTGACCACTAGAGGCTAAAATTCTAAAAGGAAGCCAGAGCGTTGACATTAGGTGTCTTCCTCTACAGGTCTCCACAGTGTTTTCTGAGAGTCTTTCAATTAACCTGGAGCTTGCTACTGGCTGATACTGGCCAGCAGGGTCTGCCTGCCTCTGTACCCTCACCGCCAGCACTGGGGTCCTAGGCATGTGCTACAACAGCTTTTATGCAGGGCCTGGACTCTAAGCACAGGTCCTAATCTTTGCATAACAATCAGTTTACCTACTGAGCTAATTCCCCTGCCTTACTTCTGTGGCCTTTAAAAGAAAAAAAGAAAGAAAGAAAAAGAAAAAAAGCTAAACTTAAAAAATAAAATGAGCTAGGCTCTCTATTTCTCTATCTACCCTCTAGTCTCTAAGCTCTCTAGCCACAAGCCTCGCCCTTGCTCGAAGCGAGTCGTTGCCAATTCAAAAGAGAGTTTTCATTGTTTAAGTGCATTTACTGGGTGCTTACCATGCAAAAAAGTATTGAAATCAGAGTATCAGAGAGCTATAAAGGGAGGGTAAGGTGGTGGCCCCACCCATCAGGAGGGTGGGGGAACAGAACCGAGGCAGAATTGGGAAGAGGCCAGTTCTTCCACGCATGAAAGCCAAAGCAAGTTCTGCAATGAAGGGTGTCTCCTAAGCATTGTCCGGCTTTCAAGGAGATGGGCAAGTCCTTCACTCAGCCAAATGACAGCGGAGGGAAGGGTGGAGGGAGAGCCCGGCAGAACGCTGTGCCTTCAGTGTGTGCACCCAAAAGTCTCATTCCTCAAGCCTTTCTCTTCCTGCCACACCTGCCTTGTGCTTCCTGTCTGTTCAAATTTCACTCATTTTATGAGGCTGTGCTGGGGGAAAAAAAACATTCAGAAAATGTCAGCAACCAGGTGAGCATTGATTGATTTCTGTCTTCTCTCAACACGAGTTGGTCAGTCTTTACAAGCCAACTAACACAGAACAGGCTCTCCGTAAAAAAAAAAAAAAAAAAAAAGTTTGCCCAGTTTATACAAGGCCTTGGGATCCAGTAACAATGCAACAATTTTAAAGCATTAAAATAAATAAATGAAAACCCATCTGAAGGTGGTTAGAAAAAAATAAGTAAACCATTCGCTCTGACCCTGTCCGGTTCTCTCACTTATTTAATCATTCACTGGCACCTGCTTTATCAGATTCTTCAATAAGTTCTAAAGATACAGGGTGGATATGGGTCCCAGAGGTCAGAGTCCGGCACTCCGGTAATGAATTACAAGGATGATGGATGAAGCAAAGGGGGGAGAAGGGACCTCTGTTAGGGGGTTGTGATGCGCAGCTTAATCGGGGAGGTCAGCAAACCCCACCTGAGCTGACTGAGAAGCTTAGGTTAGGTGTGTGTGAAAGGAGGGAAAAGCATCTGGGGACACAGAAGTAGCACCCGAAGGACCCAGAGATGACTAGATCAGAAACCAAGTCACCGTGCCGAAGAAGTAAACTGTAGTAAACTACGAGCCATTTCGTGAACAGTCAGAAAAGTTCAGGTCATGTTGTCATACTAAACAGCCCCAGACTCTCAGTGGCTTAACAGAGAAAATGGTGTTTCCTACATAAAATCTATGTTCAACACAGGATGCTCGACTCACAGCCACCTGGGAACCGACACTGATAAGGCTGAGCCATCTTTTAGCTGCTACATCTGGAGCTTGTGTCCTTCCTGGTTTCTATGGGAGGGGAAGAGTGGGTTGTTTAGTCACGTCATGGTTGAGGGCCTCTGAAGTAACACTGCCCACATTCACTCACTGCCTATTGGTCTGAACCAGTCACCTGACTCCAAGAAGGCGGAAGAAAGGGGACCACATGGGTACAGCAAACTCTCTCCATCTATTCCAATAAACGTAGGTCTAACACAGCGATCCAAAGAGGCCATAGAAGGTTCTTAGGAAAGCAGTGACTTGATCAGGCTTGTTTTGTTTTGTTTGATTGGCAGTTTTCAGTAGGTTGGTTGGTAGGAGTTGATTTGTTTATTCTGATTTCAGACAGGATCTCATTGTTTATTCCAGGCTGGTCTGAAACTGAGTATACAGCACAAGCTAGCCTTTACCTTCTTCAGCTTCCCAAATGCTCTGATCGCAGATGTAAGAAACCAGGCTGAGACTTAGATTTCCAAGATACAGTGGTGGTGGTGGTGGGGAGATTCAAAAAAGGAGAGAAAAACACAGAAGGACAGATGGACAGGCTGCTGCATGGCTGCATGGCTTCCTGCTAGACTGGAAATAAATTGACAAGCTCAAATTCTACCTCTTCTGAGAACTGGCTTGGGAATTACATAAGTGGGGGCATGGGAAAGCGGCCTGGGGCATCTCCACTCTGACTTGTGTGCCCAGGTCAGTGGTGGTGCCATTTGCTCACTGGAAAACAATAAGGATGTTAGGAGACAAAACTAACTCTCCTAGGACCTGCATTTGGTATCTAAACAAACACAGGAAGGGGGAAAGCTTTGGCCTGATCTCCTGCAGTGTTTCGAGATGCTTCTTCATAGCTCTGGGGTGAAGGGCTAAGCATTAATTTTATCACCCGTTTCTGTAAACTTTTTTTTCCAAAACTTCTGTATTTAATGATTATCCATTTGGATAATCTCGCTACAAATTTACCTCTAAAATTAGTAATTATGAGAACCCTCGAAATTATCATGAAACTAGCCATTGCTTCATTTATTCTCCTAATTGCTAGGAGGGGGACGAAGATAATCAAGTGGTTTGTCTAATTGGGAAACCTGCTTTTCAAATGTTACTTCAACTCTAAATTGGGTTTTTAAAGCAGTGCTTAAAGTTTTGACTCCAGTAATTTCATTAAGACCAGCATGTGCTAAGAACTCTTTTAAGTCTGCACATTGGCAGCGCCACGCAGAACGATTGAAAGGAAGACTTTTTTTTTATAAGAAATCACATGGAATTTTTATGCATAAATAAGACTTTTTTCCCTGTTAATGCATCATTTGATTTATTGAACTGCACCTGCACAGAGGGTGGCAACACAGAAGCCCAGCTTCTGCCCATTCTTGTCTGGATGTCTCTGTAGAGCAGCCTCAGTCTGTGAGCCTCATCCGGCCCAATGAACTTCAAGGATATTGTTTCAAATGAGTCCCTCAGTCCTTCCCCTGAGGAACTATCCATCACCCCAGGGGAGGACAGGGCAGAAGCAGTCTCAGGAGACCATTTGTTTGGTGTTACTGATAAAAAATAAATTAAAAAGGTGATGCGGTGCCCACCTGAAGCCAGAACAGACAGGGCAAATAAAAAAGAATGAGCCTGGGTCATTACAGCCGCAGAGGGCTATAAAGAACACCACTCATTCGATTTGAAAGGCTTCAGTTATCCTCTTCCTGTGCAAGCCATGGACGGACAGGTGCTGTGGGGCCTTGCAAGGCCTTGCCTTAGTCCGGGCTACCATTAGAGAATGCTTGAACAAGATCAATATCTTACTAATTGGTATCCCTATTTCTCATCGTCACTTCTGGGTAACATTAATGATGAGATTTTCATTTATATGGAGCAATATCTCTTTGCTCTCTTATATATCTAGATCTCTGTTTTGACAAATATATATAATTATGTAAACATACTACAGTCGATATATAGGAAAGTTCCAACATGCCCCCCCAAATCCCTCCTTCTGCACCCTCTTATCTGTTCCTTCTCAGACTCTCAATACCTGGTACCAGGGATCTATTTTCTGCCCCCATAGCTTTCTTTTTCTAGTGTTCTATAAATGGAACTCCATAGAACACAGCTTCCTTCGTGAGCTTGGCTTCTTTTGTGTTGCTTAGCACATCAGAGATTCATCTGTGTCCATAGCTCACTTTTTTATTAGCAGCGTTCCGAAGCATAGTTGTTCCCCAGTATTTTCAACATTTAAAAGACATTGGCACCCTGGAAGACAGTTCAGTCTGCAAAGTCTTACCATGCAATTGTAAGGACATTGTGTTTTAAAAATAAAAATAAAAAAACCTGGGGAGGTGGAGACAGTAGCTCCCTGGAGCTCAGTGGCAGCCAGGCTGCCTCATTGGCACACTCCAGGCCACTGAGAAACCCTGCCTAAAATCTAAGATGGGCAGCACCTGGGGAGCAACAGGCAAGGGTGGCCTCTGGCCTCCACATGTACAATCATCAGTCGGTAGTAAATGACATCAAGGTTGTTCCCTACTATTGGCAACTCTGAATACAACCGTGGTTTGAGCATACATTTTTCTCTCTTCGAGTAATTACCCAGAAGTGGGATTGCTGGATCCGATGCTAAGTGTGTATTTAGCTATGAGAAACTGCCAAACCGTAACATGAGCTTTAAAAAGCATAAATCAGACCGTGTCACTCCTCTTCCCAGATCCTGCCAGGAGTGTCCTGTTACACTGAAAATAAGTCAAAGCCGCCGGAGTCCTTGTGCAATCGGGTTCCTGCCCGTCCCCTCACCTGCTCCCTTCCATCCTTCTCTGCCTCTCTCCCGGCCTGTTCATAGCCTCCCTTCCACCCAACCGCCTCTTTCTTGTCTCAGCTTAAATGTCACCTCTTCCTTGATCTTCCCTCAAACAATTTAAAGCGACCACTTTCCCGCTTAGACTGAACGATTTTTATCATCTGATAGCTTCTTGTGTATTAGTTTACAAATGGGCTCTGTCACTTGTGCCACTTCTGCTGGGCCTCAGCTTACTTATCTTTGAAATGGAGTTTTTTTAAGTGCACTTGGTGAGCTCCAGGCTAGTGAAAGACCCTACCTGAAGATACAAGGGGCATTGCCCCTGAGGAATGCCAGCGGGATTCAACCTCTGCCCTCTACTCATGCATGCACATATATGTGCGTGCACATACACTCATGCAGATATGTAGAAAATTACACACGAATGTACATAAATACGAGCATAATAGCACTAACTCTGTACTTGAGGTTTTCACAGTATGGAGAGTGTTTTCAAACAAGAATCACCTCTTCCTCAAAGTTGTCTGTCTTAGCTATTTTAAACCTCTGCACGTTGTCATTTTAAAAGTTCTCAAATGGGAAACTTTTTTTTTTTACCTCTAGTTAAATTTATAAATTAGAATGAGAAGTGCAGCTTTGGAGAGCCATTGGTGGCTATTATAATAATAGGAATTTAAGTAATCATCCTGAGACCGGAGCACTGATTCATAGGAACGCTCATTGTTTTTGACCAATTTCACATTTCCAAAGGCTATGAGTCCCTAGGGGTCCTCCATGGAGTGAGCAGGATGGTGGGGAAGGCCACAGTGACACAGCAATACAGCACTGGGCTGGCTGGCGCCAGTTAGACATGCCATTTGTTACATTTTTAGAAATTGTGCTAGCCAGCTGTTAAGCCATTGGTTTATCAATAACACTACACACCAGGGTTTTCCCATCCTTGTTTTTTTTTTCTAGCTAATTTACCAGAACTTTGACTTTACAGACAAAGACGAGGAAAGGGTCGTGAAGAGTATTCAAAAATAGGAGAAGCAAGATTAACAGAAGGATGTAGCCAAGGTCCTAAATGTATGTCTTCTCTGTTTCAAACACCAAATTATGAACTTCATATGGATAAAAGATGCAGATTGTTATTATACTGACCAAAGGATGGCCTACCAAGCCACACACTGAGAAGATGACGTCAGCTGCCAACGAGCATGAGACTTAGCTATTGTACTCTGTCAGAGAGTAACTCTCATCTCTCCTCTTTGGTTTACAGCCAAACCTCTCGGCAAGACACCTCCTAGAGAAGAACAAAGGACATCAGTTATCACGCACAAAAAACCTGTCCCTGATGTCCTCACCACCCAGAGGCAAAGCAACCAACACATCCTCTCTCCGAAAGAGCCCAGGGTCCAGGAGGAGGGGATCTGGGCAGTTCTCCATGACAACAGCTTTGAACACGCTCAACCGCATGGTCCATTCTCCTGAAGGTCACCACACGGTCGAAATCAGCAGCCCAATGCTCATCAGCTCTAACAGTCCCTCTGTGCTCACCCAGCATGGGGACAAGGCAGACTTCCCTTCCAGCTCTGCAGGACAGGTAGGGAGTAAATCCATGGGCACCGGGGGTGCTAGGCAAGAAAGTTTCACCACATCCCAAGCACCGTTGGATGCTGACTGCCCGGCAGGCACTCAGAATGCATGAATATGATGACTTGGAGTCATGTGCACTGATTATCAAATATTTGTGAGCTCATTTTATCCTTAAGCGTCTTGCAAGTTGCACATGATTAATATTATTAGTAACCCCTACTTTACAGGTAAGAAAATAGAGCGTTTGAAGGGTTAAACTTGCCCAAATGCCCAGATACTTTTCCCTCTTCTGTCCTGTGCTAAGATGATCGCCTGTTCATCAGAAAACTTTCCTCTAAGGACATGTTGGCAGCCCTTTTCCAGACAGGGTTTTGGTGTGATATGTCTGTCATGTCTTCTGCAATAGTCTGGGCATCACATAGGAAGAAAGTAAACAGGACCTGTGGGTTAGCAGGTGTTTCTCAGGATGATGATATAATTTGTGGGTCCTATGCACATTTCTACATTTTTGCAGCCAAAGAGGACAGATGAGAGTCTCACTCTCCTCTCTCTCTCTCTCTCTCTCTCTCTCTCTCTCTCTCTCTCTCTCTCTCTCTGACATAGTACAATAGCTAAGTCTCATTTGTCATTTTATTTAATGCAAGCCTCTTACTCAAAAAAAAAAAAGATTAAGAATTTCAAGATGGCAACAGCAGCGCATTAAATCAAGTGATGGTCCTGAGAGAGTGCAATAGTCCCACACCCATGGAGCCAGCCTGGATGCTTTCACAGTGGGCACCTAATGAGGTAATGGGCACACAGAGCTTGCTGTAAGGATGTCAGCCCATGTTAAGCTCCCAGCCAGCACTGGCTTTCCGTCCTAGGTTTCATCATTAGCCCTGCTCACCGAGATGCTGAGAAGAGATAAGCCAAGGGGAGCTGTAGCAATCCAGAAGCTGAAGTATTTCTGACAGCATGTGGCTATTTAGGCTGAAGGGCACTTTAAGAGATAAAGGAGGAGACATATGAGGCCAGGTAATTAAGGAGAAAGCCGTGTTGGGTGCTCAGCTAAAAATCGCTCTTTGGAACCATGCAGGCGGCAACTTGAAAGGACAAACTTCAACTTGCGCTGGTGTCTTTCTTTCCTTTTAAGAAGCTGTAAATCTTGTTTTTAAACATGAATTTCTACCTTGGGATTAAATGGTTTAATTGGACTTTAATCCCTTTATAACAAGACTCGGAAGAAGGAGAAAGTCAAGGACTCCTCAAAGACCTGTGTGCTGGTCTGCAAGGAAAACAACCACTTCCATTAACACTCATCTTATACGACTGTCTGGGTTACTAAGAGGGCCGTCTCTCTAGTAATTGTACCCCCTACCAACTCTCTCTCTCTCTCTCTCTCTCTCTCTCTCTCTCTCTCTCTCTCTCTCTCTCTCTCTCCCTCTGCCCCGCCCACACACATACTCTTTCCGTACATACTTTCTGACATTTAAAAAAAATCTTTTTATGAACATATACACGTTTCATATGGAGTTGTTCTACCACACACATACACAAACACATGAACACTCTAAAACAGGAACCTGATGACTCACATGAAGCCGAAAAGTCAGAAGTTTCTAAAGGATTCTTTATATAGAGGCATGGATATATAAAGTGCAGCCCACACTCTGTAAAAATAAGCAAGCTCGCTCAGCCATGAGTTGGCTCCTCAAAAGCTGTATCCAAGAGACATGGTCTCTGTGCCTTTGGAATCCTTATTCATGGGCGTTTACCTCATCTGCTGAAAGGATGAGCTGGAGTGGGAGAATACCAGTAGTAGTCAAACAAATCTTATTCTTTCCAAGTGTGCACAAAGAATGATAATTCCAAACCACGGCATTCACAAGCAATCACTGGGCAGTAGTGATTTCATCAATGCAATGGTTGTAAGCAGTGAATATCTCTGTATAGTAGCACAGGTGTTGTTAAAACATACCCAAAAGCCCCATGTACAATCTCTACCTAAATATAAGCAAGGCATTGATCTCCTCCTCTCTCTCTCTCTCTCTCTCTCTCTCTCTCTCTCTCTCTCTCTCCCTCTCTCTCTGTCTGTCTGTCTCTCTTCCTCCTCCTCCTCTCTCTCTGTCTCTCTTCTCTCTCTGTCCATCTATCTCTGTCTGTCTCTCTGTCTCTCTGTCTCTGTCTCTCTGTCTCTGTCTCTGTCTCTCTCTGTCTCTCTGTCTCTCTGTCTCTCTCTCTGTCTCTCTCTCTCTCTCTCTCTCTCTCTCTCTCTCTCTCTCTCTCTCTCTCTCTCTCTCTCATTCCCTTTTCCTCTAACATCTTTGAGAGTCTCATTGAGAGCCTGGGTTGGGTCTAGCCCACTAATTTCTCCTACCTCCGCCCCCATACAGCCACACAATACTTATACCAAAGTGGGTGTTCAAAAAATCAAATCAAATAATGATTTTTTACTTAAGTATCTGGGCAGGTGGTAACACATAGGGAAACTTAAGAGAACTAATCTCTTAGAGGCCTCACGGATTACTATAACTTAACTAAGAAATATCCAGTGAGTAGTATGTACTAGTAACTATATTGAGTGAAGCCATGCTCCAAAAACAAGGAAGCAATAATCTAAAATATTTTAAAAAACCAATATGAGAGATGGATGGATAAATGATAGAGGCATGTGCTGATGGATGGATGGATGAATGGATGGGTGGATGGATGGATGGATGGATGAATGGATGGGTGGATGGATGGATGGATGGATAGATAGATAGATAGATAGTCATATTAGATAAAGACACATAGATAGACAAACAGACAGTGATAGATATAGACTGACAGATACATTACAGACTCTGAGAGGACAGGTCCAGTCTCTAAAGCCCTGTCTCTCCATCCTACAAACATGGTAGAACCTTTGTGGGAGAGTTATAAACCTCCTAACATAAAGGTAATTAAGGACTCTGAAGAAAGATGGTTTGGCCAAGTTCACATCATTAGTAGAGTCTGCCTTGATCTTGGTGCTTTCTAGTGCTAAAACACAAGATTGGCATTTCACCGTGTCATTAGTAAAGATCACCTGAGCATCCCCATTGAGCCAGTGTAGTTTGCCTTAAGTTCACATCCTCTCTTCTCAGGTGTCTTCATTGATCTTTTTGACTACAAGGCTTTCCACCACCCTTCCTCTATACCTTCCAGTGGGGAAAAAACAAAAACAAAAACAAATGCCCTGTGTCCACCTAAAGGCTTTGATACTTTATGAAACTGCCACTTTGTTCCTTACAAGCTAGCAGCAATGTCTAAGCATTCACGGTGTATGTTATTGCCAAAGCCATCGAGAATAAATTGTTATCAAGGAATCCACAATCTAGCAGAGATTCAGAACTCAATGGCTAACTGCAGTGGAGCCCGGGCCCCCTAAAGCGAGACAAGGTCCCTGATGCCCCCCATGCTGCCTTAGGTGATATAAGGACCAGAAATTATGAATACAAAAGAATACACCCCAGTGACCCATGGGGACACTGCATAAACAGTTCCATTCGGTGTTCCATGGGGTGTTCTGTGGGGTGTGTTTTAGGGTAACAAGGTCTCAGCTCTGTTTCAGTCTATCTGTAAAACCTCTTGAACGTTGGCTACTCTCCCTAAATAAGGAAAAGAGAAAACAACTTCAGATCCTATGGGAGGTTACTGCCTCACTTCTAAGTTGAAAAATACTGGGTTTCTATTACGTTGTATGGTAGCAACACACTACACTTATAAGTGATATTAATTTTGTTTTCACAGAAGGAAAGGCATACAAATGTTTAGATACTTGATTTAAATGTAAATTTTCCTTATTTAAAGGACAGTAAGTTAATAAGGGTACATACCAATGAAGGTATATGATTCAATACAGATTAGATCATGCTGATCCCACATGAACACATGTTCTGTAGCCAGAACATACACACATGGCTTCAGACATAGATAGGAAGATAATTATTGTATTTAAGCTCCCTGGCAGAAATATATGTGAAGCTTTTTTGAGAGAAATTTTCACCATATAGTCCCTGAACTCACCACGTAAATCAAACTGGTTTTGAACTCAGGGAAATATGCCTGCCTCTGCCTGCCAAGGGCTGGGTATAGCTGTGCACTACTATGCCCTTCCAGGGATAATTGAATATTATTTTGCTGTATGATTACGTAGTGAAAGGTCCAGGACATTTCTTTTAGGGAAATTTCAAAACACATGTAGGTCCCAACAATGAGAAAAAGAAAAGAAAAAAAAAAAAAAGAGGAGGCTGGATAACAAAAAGTTATTTTACAAAGTCAGCATAGAAGCCAATCTAGTTAAATGCTCTGGTTCCCTCTGTGAAGTAACCAGGCTGGAATTGCCCAAGTCATCATTGTGTAATTGTTACCTTCACACCAAGGAGCCAGAAAGAGGGATTACATTTTCTCGTTGTCTTTGTGTCTTCCTGTCTGTAGGAAACCACTTGCTAGCCCTGTGTAAACCGTGCAGTAATAACCTCAAAGATGACGTACTGCATCTATAGGCTAGAAGCAACTGCACTTGAAAATGACTGAGTCAGACCTGAGCACTTGGAATGGGTTCCGTGGAACCTTCGGTGTATAAGGTCAAGTGGGTGTCTTGTCACTAACACACGTGACCTTAAGGAGAGCCTGGGAATTCCCTCTAGGAGGAATTCAGGAGAAAAAAGCCAAATGTGTGACATACAAATTACAGAAGAAGTGCTTTGGTGATACAGTATCTCTTTAGGGTGGTCACAAGTACAAGGTATGGAGCCTCTGTCTGCCGTGTGTGCCACACTCACAGAGCAATGAAGCAGTCTCCTTTTGTGCAGTAAGAGGACCTGTGCCCTTGGCATCTCTACTTCCTCCCTTCTCATCTCCATCCCCTTCAAAGCCCCCCTCTTCCTATACATCAGACCCAGGTAGTAGGTAATGTAATCTTTTCCTCCCAGTAGACTCTTTCCCAACCTCTTACCTTCAGCTCTTTGGCAAGCCCATTGTGCCTCCTAAATAGTCAATGTTGTGTCCAGCCCTTGCCATTTTCTTAGTTTTGAACCTTGTCTGTTGTCTAGACACAGTTCCAGTCCCTTTCCCGTCTCCTAGAACCATGCTCATTCACATATCACCCTGGCGCAGCCCCTCCCACAATTTCTCATTTTTACAAATATAATTTTGTAGTGAATTTTGTAGTAAAATTTAAATCTTTTAAGCCATTTCTATTTGTCAAATCACCAGTGGTTCCCAGAGGTCCTAAGGAATGGTAATAATAAATCTGCAGTTTATTACGTAGCTACTAAAAGCCAAAAACCATGAGAAGACTTATAGACATCACGATGTACAACTGTCCCGAAGAGTCACTGATGTGCGCCTTTAACAAACAGCAGATCTCTGGGAGGAAAAGATATAACCGCTCTCAAGGCTAGAAACTAAGCCAGGGTTTGAGTGTAACTCATTCTCTCTCTCCCCCAAAAGAGTTCTTAAGTGTGGTAGCAAGTGGTCCACAGTCTGGCTACAATTCACATCCCAGCAGCCTCTGCTCATTACACAGTCATATAAGCATACCTGTGCAGTAGTCCATGATAATCCAAAAGGTGGGATTAATGTGGATGTCACAGCACTCATAATCCCAGCACTTGGGAGATGGATGCAGGAGAATGAAGAATTCAATGTTATCCTTGGCTACATAATAAGTTCAAAACTAGCCTGAAACTGCCCACATGAGGTTTTGTCTGAAAGCGTCCCTACCTGCATGCATGCTACAGTGATCTGCCCCACACCTACACTCAGCCACCTCACTCCCCCTTTTGGTCTTGTACCCCTTGAACGTCCTGAGTTATTCTGGACAACGAACCATTTTTTTATTGGCTAAATAATGCAATTCCCCCTGGAATGTATTTCTGCTTCACTCACCTGTTTTAGAAGTACTCAACCCTTAAGCCCTAAATGCATAATGTTTCTTCAAGGAAGTTCTTGTCAGTCATCCTTACAAGGGTTAGTGTCTCTCCCGTATTAACTACACACTGTTCATATGCTTGTATAACATGTTGTTATAAGCAACATGTTAGAACATCAACATATAAAGACAGTATGCATATATCATATTACATTGCTCAATAGGTTGAGAATTTCCCAGGGTTGGGGATATTGTTTTGTTCACGTATGTCACTGTAGAATATCTGAAGCCCTCTTGTTTTTATTACCTAGGCAATGTAGAAGAGACAGAGAGGGCAAAGTCAACTTAGTGTGAGGAATGTAATTCCCCTTCCCAACTATGTCTGGGAGATAGTCTAAGCAGCCAGTCTAAGCATCTTCCCTGCGTTCCTAGAGAAATGCGCTAGTGCGTGTCTTGGAAAATTCTGAGATCTACAAAGGCACTTCTCCTTTTAGCCCTGGGTCTAGAATATTTTGTAATTCTAGAAGTATGGTAAGTCCAGATCCATTCTGCTGGTGTCCCATTTTTCATTAGGGACTCTTAGCCTAATGTGATGCTCAGGTCTGCATGAAAGATGGTTTTTACTGAGTATTAAGAGAATTTCCCCCATTGGGCTTACTCTGTCTGTCTGTCTTCTCTTCTCTCTCTCCCTCTCAATACAAATTTGTGCTTGAGATTCTTAGATAATCCCACCATCTAAGATAATGTAAAGATATGAATAATGTTAAATTCCTAAGTTGATATCTCCCTGAATTAAATTTCATTCATTTCATGATTCTCACTCAACCAATCCACACTCAAAAGATGGTAAATATTAAAAAATAAGGAATTCAAATTCATTCCCAATTTGATTGTTGATTTTAATTTTTGAAGTCAGTTTTTCTTAGTAATAAGCTACTATATTATTTCCAATCTTTCCTATGATTT
This sequence comes from Apodemus sylvaticus, assembly GCF_947179515.1. Taxonomy (NCBI): domain Eukaryota; kingdom Metazoa; phylum Chordata; class Mammalia; order Rodentia; family Muridae; genus Apodemus; species Apodemus sylvaticus. The sequence continues at coordinate 63,856,738 of NC_067484.1, read as the reverse complement.
TTGAATTTCTAATTTAGTGTGTGTGAAAGTGAGTATGTGTTCAGACAAACCCTCATGTAGACAGTCCCAAGCCAGTTTCAAACTTATTTTGTAGCCAGAGATGACACTGAAATCCTGATTCTCCTGCATCAATCTCCCAAGTGCTGGGATTATAAGTACTACAGTGTCCAGATTAACTCTACCTTCTGGATTATCATGGACTGGTGTCCTTGTATGTAATGAGCCAAAGGTGCTGGGATGTGACTTGTAGCTAGATCATGAATACTATATTCCAAAGCCCAGACATCAGGCCAAATTATCTATTATAGTAACTGTCTCTTTTAAAATATTTTAGCACTCTCATTAATATTAGCAAATAGCAAACAAAATTGTCCTTTACATTTTCAAGATCCCATGTTTGCATTTGCATTTGCCTTGCAAACCTTCTCCTCAGATGAGATACAGATAAAGTGAGCACTTTGCGTTGGCTTCCTACATTGTCCAAATTTCTCTTCCTCTATGCACTCACCGGCCTCCTCATCCCTCAAACTGTACAAGTCTTTTATCCTCTTAAATTAAAAAAAAAATTCTGGATAGTGGCAGTTGCCTTTTCACAGTGGCCTTTGATTCTTGATGGTTTTGAGACAATGTTTCATGTTGTCTGTGTTTTGAAATTTATCCATATGAGCAGCCTGTATTAGTACTTTATTCCTTTTCATGACCAAACAACATTCCAGTGTATGGAGACGCCGTAAGATGTAGTTTACCCATTAATCAGCCGGTAGGCATTTGGGTAGTTCCTATTTGTCTATTATGAATAATAGCACTAGGAGCATTTACACGCAAGATTTTGTCTAGGTACATTTTCACACACTCATAAACCTAGGGATGGAGCTGACCATTCATGTGGTTCTCCTTCGCAGACTCCTGTGTGCAAAACTCGCACTACTTTCCAAACTAAATGCACGTTTTACATTTACACCACCACAGTATAATGATTGCAAGTTTTCCAGGTTTTACCAACATGTGTTTACTGTCTGTCATATGAACAATTGCCACCCTAGTGTATGTGAAGTACAGTACTGCATTGTAAAACTTGGTGTGTATGTTTGATTTTCCTGGTTTTTGCTTTGGTTTTGAGGCAGGACCTCAAGGTGTAACCCAGGTTGGCCTTGAGCCTGGTACCCTCCTGCTTCAACCTCCCAAGTCCTGAAATTATAGGTACATACCACTGTGTCTGAGTGTAGTTTTAATTTGCATTTTTTATAATTAATGGCATTGGGCATCTGTTCATAAGCTTACTGAAGTATTCTCTGGAGTATTTGGTTGTATGTTGTCCATATTTTAATTGAGTTATTTGTCTTCTTTTAATTGAGTTGTAAAAGAGTTCTTAACATATTCTACAAAACGTTCTGGGTCAGATATATGATTTGCAAAATTTTCCCATTCTGTGGGTTGCTTTTCCACATTCTCTGTAATATCATTTAAAATACAAAATATCATTAAAATCCATGCCAGGAAACTATTGCCTAACCAAAATTTAAGATTTAACCTCATGGTATTTGCAATGTTATCTTTTACTCTTGTGTCTAGGACCCAACTGCAGTTGGGTTCTATATATGAGATTGGGGTTCAAATTCACTCTTATGTATGTAGATATCTAGTTGTCCCAGCAGCACTTATTGAAAAGAGCATCACATCCCCATTTTGTTAACTTGACACTCTTTCTTTAAAAAAAAAAAAAAAAAAGATTATCATATGTAAGTACACTGTAGCTCTCTTTAGACACACCTGAAGAGGGTGTCAGATCTCATTACAGATGGTTGTGAGCCACCATGTGGTTGCTGGGATTTGAACTCAGGATCTTCGGAAGAGCAGTCAGTGCTCTTAACCACTGAGCCATCTCTCCAGCACTTGTGTTCATCAAGAGGTTCAAAATGTTTGACTGCATCTCCTTTTGCATTAAAATGACTTCAAATGGAGATGCCACCAGCCTGCTCCATTGGTTCCCGAACTCCCCATCAGTCTTTCTTCCTAATGATCTGAACATCACTCTGTTCTTGGTGACATTCCAGATGCGTCTTTCCAGCTGGATTTCTTTTTAAACTGCATCACTTCTATAGTATTGGCTTCAGCTTTCCAGAGTACCTTGTGCGTCAGATACTACACAGAGACCTTTCTCTATGCTACACACCAGATCCTCCCACACCTGCATGTCAGAAGCTCCTAAGTCAGGGACTCCAAAGCTCGTATCCTTGATCTCTATCCCTCTCCCCAGTTTGTCCCTGGGTGTTCTCTAGCTCCAAAACAGGACTCATTTCTCATCGATGTCCTGCCTGGCATGTTTGCCATCACTGAACTGCTAACCCTTTTTTCCACTGGCTGCTGCCAGCTGGACTAACGTTGCCCGAGCGTCTGTGCCAATCTCCTTGTTTACATCCTTATCATTGCCCTCAGGCCAGCCCAAGTGTCCCAGGTTCCTTGGCTGTGTGTGTGCGCACTTCTGAACCCTCCCCCCTCTCCAAGGTCTAGTTTCCATGTTTGGGCCAAGACCACGAGAAGGAGGCCTGAGCTTGTGCAATCTGGAGATGAAATGGCTTCAAGGTTGATGTGAGGGATAAATGATGACCTTCTATTTTCCAAATGTGGGTTTGCATTCCAGAATTGTGTTACTGTGCTCAGAAGCAAAAGGGGTCATAAATCAAAGAACACAGGCTCCGGAAACAATCAGGAAGAAAACTCTCCTATCCCATACCGAAAGCCTAGAGGAACCTGGACACTCGTTACTATTGGTTTGGTTTGGTTTTCTTTTTTTTTTTTTTTTTTCAGAAAGGCAGGTAAGGAATTAAAAGTAAAGGTTTTGACTCAGTCAGAGCTTATCACGGCTTTTCCATCTAGTAACTAACCAGCATCAGTGTTCTCACTTGCAAAATTGGCTAAGTCTTTCCATGAAGTGTCTCTCACAAAGGTCTTCAGTGGCTGGACAAGCTTTAACTATTGTCATTTGTAAGATTCCGAGAGATCACTGACAACTGCTAGCAAAAGCTCTTGGGGGGGGGGGCGGGGTGGAAGGGGCTTAATCAGGCGGGGATGGGGCTTAATCTTGTTTTACACATAAGAAAACTGGCTGGAAGTGGTCTTTTCCTGACAGACTCAGGCCTCTCCATCTCATAAGCTAGATATTGAGTTGCAATTTAAAACAGAAATACAAGTCTTCATGTGTAAAATCTGGTGCCTGGCATGATCCCAGGTGGCAGTGGTTATTGTCTGCACAAGAAACATGAGCCGGGCAGTGGTGGCAAACGACTGTAATCCCAGCACTCTGGGAGGCAAAGGCAGGCGGATTTCTGAGTTCGAGGTCAGCCTGGTCTACAGAGTGAGTTCCAGGACAGCCAGGGCTAAACAGAGAAACCCTGTCTTGAAAAAAGCAAAAATCAAAAAAAAACAAAAAAAGAAAGAAAGAAAGAAAGAAAGAAAGAAAGAAAGAAAGAAAGAAAGAAAGAAAGAAAGAAAGAAAGAAAGAAAGAAAGAAAGAAAGAAAGATGATGGAAGTGACCCCAGTCCTGTTTAGTATGTGACCCTCCAGGTGTCCACCCATCCTGGTCTCAGTTTCCTCATCTGCTAAGGAGACCGGTGACATTTACCTGACAGAGAATGATGTCTGAACTACCTGACAGCACATTCTGAAGACAGACCGGAGGGAGAAGCTGCTACTGTTATCTAGTTTAGGACGGCCATTGCTGGGAGCTTCCTCTCTTCTGTCCACACACAACTTCACAGGCAGTCGCATCTGTTCCCATTCTGGGGACTGCAGTGTTTTCAGCCTCAGAGAGGTGAGGGTCAGAAAGGCTTCTTCCCTGAGAGAAGAGCTGTGCAAAGCTACAGGCTACGGCATTAGAATCTGCTCCTTCCTGAACAGAAGGACTTTCAGAAAGATATTTTCTCTCCCAGACCCTCAGTTTTCCATGTGCAGGAGATAACGGCTCGGATTAGAACGGCCTGGATTTAGCAATGGAAATTGACCCAGTAAATGTCCCCTCTGCTGTTTTCATTAGGTCAAACCGAGAAGTTATAAGTATCCTCTCTGCTCCTGCCCCAGAGCTGACCTGTATAGCCCAGCCTGGCTGAGAGTGAGTCATTCAGAGGAATGACCTACTGGAGTTGGAGTGTGAGGACTCCCAAATGCCCCTTTGCTTCCTTGACAGGTGGTGATAATTCCAAAAATGCAGGAGTCTAAGTTGGTATTCTATCCGAGTGTCCTGTGGGATAATTCCACTTGCTAAACTCAGACCCTCAGCTATAATCCCATGTAAATCCATGCAAAGAAAGTAAAAAATACACATAGGAGAAAATGTTTTGAAAAGGGAGATAGAGGCTGTGGTAGGGCCAGCTCCCTGTCCACTATTCTACACACACACACACACACACACACACACACACACACACACACACAAACACCTTTTAGCTCTTTCTGGGAGTCCTGTCCTCACCTGTTAAGTGTCCTAAGCCACGAATGAGCCCTGTTTTATCTTACATTGTCAGTGGAGGTCAATTAAGAGTTGTTAGGTGTCCACTATGCCCAAAACACTTGAGCCAGACACTCAGCAAACGAGGCACTTGGTTACTGCACTTAGGGAAGCTCCAAGGTAGCAAGGCAGACACACACTGGAGTATTGAATATTGATTTCATAGTTATAACTATGCAAAATGCTATAGGGCTTGAAGGTGAAGCATCAAGAAAATCCGTGAAGGGTCCACCTGGTCTGGGAGGCAAGAAGGTGGCCTAGGGGTCACCTGAAGGTCAATAGCAGTCAAGCAGATAAATGAAGAAGGCCAGCCGGGAGCTGCCGCCATCTCTGCCTGGGACCCTAGTCTCTGAACAGTGCAGGGCTCTTGGCACATGGTTACCTCTAGACACTTCCATCCCCAGCCCTGCCCCAGCTCCCCGGGGTATTCTAGAGAAAAGCCTGGTTTCTGGTGACTAAAGCAGGTTTGATAATTAACCTCTCTTGCTTCCTTGATTCAGCATTTCTCCAACAAGTGGCTAAACTTTACATCATCACTTTGCCCAATTAATCCTGGCCGGTGAACCACTAAGGAGACCCAACCCTGTCTGGGTGAAAGAGGGAGTGGCCCAGCCTGCACCTCAGCATTTTAACAGAGTCTTGAACCCTGAGGCTGAACTCAGGGCTCTTCCACAGGGACCTGGGCTGCACACTCCTTCTCTCTGCACACCTGGCCACCCTCCTGTGGCCATTAAAAAAAAAAATCTCTCCAGATATTGTTAGACAAGCCCTGGACACAGACTCCCCAGCTGAGAGCCACCGATGTGCAAAGTATAGACCTGATGTGTAGCTAATGTGATATAAACAGCAGCTAAGGCAAGGCCTGTGTGGAGATAGTGTGCTATCTGAATACCCCAGCGAGCCGTACATCCCAAATTCACACTGAGAGACTGTTGGGAGTTTTCGGAAAACCTAAAAATTTTTAAAGGTGGGAAAAGTAGGTTTGTCAATGTCCTGTCCCTAGAAGCAAGCAAGCAAACGACCCCAGGCCTAAAAAAAGCTGGAAGAATTGAAAGATTGATTCACCAAAATGGGTTCACTTTCCACTTCAGCTCAACCCAAAGGAAAGGAGACGAATTTATGACAGATTCATCACTGTGATCCCAGATACCACCCCAGTCTCTGGGTGTTGCTAATAAATAGCACCGCTTCCATTTTAAATGAAGGAACTGAGAGAGAGAGAGAGAGAGAGAGAGAGAGAGAGAGAGAGAGAGAGAGAGAGACCCTTCATTGAATAACCCATAATTAGCTCAGGGTTATTCAACCTAGGGTTAGCTATCTTCCAAGTCTTTCCCTACACTAGCAGCAGAAGTGGGAATCTCAACTGTCCACAGAAATGGTTTAAGAACCATTCTTGGAAAGTAAACAGGCATAGTGAGAAAAATTGTGGGATTTATTAGTAATGTCTGTCATGCCCAGACATAGGAAATGAGTCACGTGTGCCATGTGACAAGTCTATAATCTAAGATTCTGTAAGGCTACAATCATTTTCTTTGTCATTTTGGGGTGGCTGGACTGGGGTAGGGGTACATCCAAGTTTGTTTAGCAAACAGGGTACTCTGGGAGGACTTTCTTCAAGGGTGGCATTTCTATGGGGAAAAAACATGGGCATGACTCTCCATTATTTCTATAGAAAAGAATAAATATGTTCTCCATCACGGCCGCTTGTTAACAACTCAGCAATTTTACTCTCATCGAGTAACAGAAAACAATAGAGAAATTTCCCAGAAAAAAATGAGGTATTTTCTTCCATATAAAAAAATGCTTATTGTATTTCAAAATCCAAGTATAAGAGAAAATAACCCACCCTTCTCCCTCTTTTCTCACCCCTCCCCCAAACAATCAAGAAACTAGTGGGAAAATGGACAGCTTGGTGCACAATAAAATCTTCTGATGTAGCCAATAATGTTTCAAACACCAGTGTATCTGTTTCCAAGACATCTTTCGCATCCTGACTACTCGGTAGAGCACCAATGACAGAGAAGCCAGGGCAGAAAGGAGATCAGATCTTTGCCACTGGCCCAGCTCAGCTCAAGTGCATCCCTGTGTTTCTGCTTCTTTATTCATAGCCTTTGGCTCTCCCTAAGCCAGACTAGCTAAGAATTCTTGCTGCCATCAAGCTTCTGTTCACAATCATGGTGGCCTGCCATGTGCCAGTCACTTCTTCATCTGGGCACAAATGACTGAGGCCTGGCGACATGGCATCCTTGGATATATAGTCACCAAGCAGTCCCTGAACAGATGTGAGCAGGTGTACATCAGAGCACAGTCTACTGGTTTAATCGTTCACCTGCCTTGGCTCAAGTGACAGAATATAACTGGAGACTTGCTGGCTTTCATTCCTGAGCCTGGTATTTGATACTTTCCAGCCACCAACCTGAAAAACAGGGTCCCCAGGGAAGGACTGTCCACCTCACTGTTGCACTGGAAATCATCTTCTGTTCATTTGTTTCTTTGACCTAAAATAATACGGACAGTCTACAGCTTATGAGACAAGTACTGCCTGTTCCCTGGTTTGGAACTGGGGTGGAGAGGAGATCAAAAGACCAGCACTCTATAACAGGCAAGAATAATCTCATTTTCAGTGCTCAAAAAATAAAGTGTGTTGTCATACAGGTAGGCTCACTCTGTGGGTGTTGTCCGTAGCCAATTTCACACCACAATGACAGAGTTGGGTGATTTTGACTGAAACTAAATGAAAATCCCAAAATACTTTCCTTCTGATCCTTTACAGAAAAAGTTGGTTGGCCCCAGACCTTGATGTCTCTTCTTTTGTAAGGCTTTGTGAGCATGCGTGTCTGCTCACTTTGAACCCTGTAGGGAGGAAGGAACAGTCAATATCCCACCACACACAGGCTGCCTACACACACTGGAGATCTCTCTTACTGCCCACCTTGTTTGAGAGTTTGCCTAAGAGCTCTCTTACTGCTTTGAACTCCACAAGGCCAGGGCAGCTGGCACCTTCCTCCATTCCAGGGTTACGTCCAGTAGAGCCTGGCAGGGCAAGACGTTTAGTAAATGAGAGTTGAATACACAAATAGATGAATGAGGGGAGCCTCTTAAATATGTCGTGGCTGTGTGTGTGTGTGCGCCACTGACCAAGAGCAAGAGGCAGAATAAATAAACACCTATGTGCTGCAGAGATTGGATAAGAGAAAGATATAGATGAGTGAGGAAATCCTTGTATGGACAAGGACTTGAATAAAAAATAAGGCAGTGAAGGAGAGGAGGCTCTAGGGTGGATGAGTGCCAAGTGAATAGGGCTTTGTGTGCCACACACAGGAGATAAAGGGTGTTGGTGCCACATTCAGCCCATCTCATCCATTTTGCCTTCCTGGCTCATGCCTTGGCAGCAATTTTGAGCTTAATCTAACCCCTCCCTTAAGGACGATGTGCTCATGATTTGATGCTTTATATTTAGGCTCTGTCCCCAGACAGGCAAAGTCACACCTGTAACCCTGGGCCTCAGGCCAGGCCGCCATGCTTCCTGAAGTGTAGTCGCTCATATATAGAAATAATTTCTTCCGACACCATGGACATAAGTGAATGGGATGGACCCCAAAAGATAAGGACCCCACAAGAGTAAACATTGCAGGTATAAGGGGGAAGCAATGTAATACGTGTGGGTGAGTTTCATAGCCAGGTTCATTTTATTCAGAGAAAACGACCATCAGAAACAGTACTCAATCATTCTCCATCTCCAGTTCCTTTAGTGAAACCATTTAGCTAGCCTCTGTCCCTTTGTTTGTTGTGCTGCCTGTGCTCTCCAGAGTTTGGGCACCAGGAGAGCAGAGGTGGGCACAGGGAAAGCCCCCAAGGGTTTGTTAGGAATAGAACTGAAAGAGCTTGGAAAGCAATTCTAGCACCTGCCCCAACCAGCTCCTGGGACATGGTCCCTCCCCCTTCCTTGCCTGACTGGTGTTAAACTCTGCCAGTGACACTTGCACTCTTTGAGGCTTGGAGATTAAATTGACTTTAAGGCCTATTCCAGCTCTTACATACTGAGTCTCTAAAACCAGAGTCTGGGGCTAGAGATATGGCTCTGAGGTTAAGACTATTTCCTGCAGAGGACCTGAGCTTTGTCCCAGTACCCATATTGTAAGGCTCAAGAGCATCTATAACTCCAGCTCCAGAGCATCTAACATCCTCTTCTGGCCTCCATGAGGACCTGCACACACACACACACACACACACACACACACACACACAAATAATAAACCCTTTAAAAATAATAAAGTCAGGGGCCTTTGGGTTTTTCAAGACTCATATAATTAATAAAAGCCAAAGACCCTCAACCACAGCTCTTAAAAATAATGACTATTCGACAGGGATGACCATCTAAGCTGGCCATTGACCAGGGCGAAGCGGTGCTAGGCATGGTAGCATCTGCGTTGACCGGTGAGCATTGTGTATGAACCAACTCAATGCTGCCGCCACCGCTCTCCCTCAGGCTCTGCTCCATTCCCTCTGCATTGTGAAATCCACTCATAAAACTTACAGGTGAGAGATGGCTGGGAAGTTTCTCAGATGCCTTTGTAGGCCTCTCAGAAACTGGGCAAACCTGTCCTGGTTCAGCCTCACAAATAAGGAACTGAGAGCTAGTGAGTGGCCTGTGTTTCTAGCCCTCACTGTTGCCTGTCCTCTGAGAACCCTCCAGTCCTACCACTGGCACCTGATCCTACCTCCAAATTACGCATGCCATCTTAGATGTTGCAAGTGGGGCTGAAGGAATGGACCCTAGGTCAGACTGTTCAAGTTCAGATCCCACCTCTGCCAACTACCTGGCCCTGTGGCCCTAGGCAAATTATTGTAATATGTGTTTGCTTAGCAATCTTGTCAGCAAAATGTGAATAAAGAAGATATAGTAATCCTTAGTTTGGAAGACCAGAGGAGCAGAGACAAGTGGGTCCCTGGCCAGCCAGCTTAGCCTATTGGACCAGATTCATATCACAGAGAACCTATCTAAAAGAAAGGCCAGGGATGGTTTCTAAGGTATAACATCCAAGTTTGACCTCAGGCCTCCACGTGAACATGTATACCCAGGGGTACCCACACAAACAAACATATACATGTGCACATACACAAATAGCATTTGGTCTTTTGACTTACTATAAAGATCACATGAGAATATAAATTAAGAGTATGTGGCCTCTATGAACATGAGCTCTTGTGGCAGGTGCATTCTCAGAAATCTATTTTGGTTCTTCCCCCTTTTATCTCAGTGAGATTACACACTCCTTAAAACAAGGGCACTGGGCCTTTCTTTTCAAACCCTTTTCATTCACAGATGACCTCACCTAGAACTCAGACACTCAGAGCACTCGCTGACTGGAAGGGATCAGACAGGTCCAAGTGATGCTTTATGTTATCAAATGTCTGTCTGAATCCTTGAGCGCCAGTCCAGGTCCACCATGGATAGTCCTGTGTTTGTGGGAAATCATCCACTAGAGAAAGAAGCCTAGTCAGGGACTATCCAGGAAAAAATCAAAACAAAAAGTGATGTCACCAAACTTCCAATGCACCTCAATTATCTGCTGTTGCTGAATCCTTAATGCTGATAGACAAAATAACTGGGCAAGAGAAACCATCTAGATCCAGATGGTTTAGACACCAGTCTTCTTGGAAGAACTCAGTGAACATTTGTGGAGTACTCAAGTATGCTCTGAAGAAAACCTGAGGTACAAACAGTGAAGTTATATATCTGCTTTCAAGATTTCCTCCTCTTTAATCAGATCCATATTCTCATGCCTTTTTAGCACCATGAGGAAGAACTTTCACATTTGGAAACAGATGATCTGAAAGGTTTCAGGCTCTCTTTATACCTATCTGGTACAGAAGAACTCTGGAAGATGAGAGGTAGCCATTGTCCAAAGAGCCTTGGGCTCTGAGCTTCTGCAGTAATCTCAGTGACGGAAAAAGACATCAGATATTTACCTGCAGAGTTACCACAGGCTGGACCATTGAGGCAGAGACTGTGGGCCTGTGGAACAGCCAATTCACGCTGCTTAAATAGAGTAGAAACGTGGAGAATGGGCTTCTCCTGAACTTTAGAGTCATACAAAACCAGCCTCACACTTTCAGAAAGAGACTTTAAAAGACTGCTTTGGAGAAAATGAGAAAATGCTAAAAGTCCTTCCATATATACACCCTATGCTTGCCTCTAGAGAGGGTACCAGGCTGTTGATAGGCCTCTCTATTAGTCTCAAGAGAATGAAAGATTTCATGACCAACCAAGGTCTCAGCCTGAGTATGGGGTGCTTTTCTAATGGAGAGGAAAGTTGTCCTGCCACCAAGAAGGTATTAGGCAGCTTCAGGCTACCATGGGAAAGCTATGTCTGTGATTTCAAAGGCTATGAGCTTAGCTTTCTCGAGGGAACTCAATTTCCCCCCAAGGGAACAGGGACAACTGATTTGATAATGTAGGGAGATGTGTTTGGTTTTTTGCTCTGCTCTTTCTTAAGGGATGGGGTCAGGAGTAAGGGTAAATGTCTTGCTATGTGGTACAGGGATGTTTCAAAAATCACAATCCTCCTGCCTCACAAAAATCACAATCCTCCTCCTGTGTGCTGGATTACAGGCATGCACTACCAGACTTGATTTCTTTTCTTCCGAAAAAATCATCTCCCTTGTTCTTCTAATAACTTTGGAGAAGATTTTTTTCCTGAGTCAATAGATACATTGTAAATAGTAAATTTTGTAAAGATAGCAAAGATGGACAGGGTATTGTCAAAGGATATCTGGGCTCTCTGAGTTTCCCCCAAAACAATGTTTTCAATTAACTTTTCTTTTTAGCTAATTTTGATTTGCCTCCCCAACTATCTCTCCTCAAGAGAAACTCTTAAGACTTACAAACTCTTGACAAGTCATCACAGAAAAACCTATTAAAGTACACCTAAGTCAGATGGAAGAATTCAGGGACAAACAGGTCCACTTGCCTGGGATTACATGGTATAGAGTAAGAGAAAAGCCCCATTCCCTAGGAATCTGAATTCAGAGCCTGTTTCTTAGAAAAAATAATGTAGTTGCTTGACTAGTTTGGTCCATCCAACTCTCCATTGGAGAAATGTACTTCAGAGCTACTCTTTCTAACACAAAGGCTACGTTCTCAGAACAGAGGGTATTTTTGTTTGGGTCAGGGGTGGGTGAATCAGGGGACTCACTGGATGTTCTGACACTTGACATGTAGGAATTGGTATTCTGGAAAATGTGGAGACAGGATCCTGCTGCAGGAAGATGGCTTATTAGCATATAATCTATCCTATACGTGAGAATAATGACCCTGTCATAAATCCTCATGACCTCGAAGATCCTTAGCAATAATATTTGGTGAATAAATACCACTAGGGGGACTCAAAACAGACATAGCAGGAACTTTGCTTACTGAAATGTGGTTACACTATAAATCATAACACTTTAAGGAGACACCAGGTCGGATGATGGTGGTGCACTACTGTAACCCCAACATGCAGAAGACAGAGGCAGGCCAATGTCTGGGTTCAAGGCTAGCCTGGTCTACAGAGCAAGTTCCAGGATAGCTGGTGATGCCCAGAGTGTATGTGTGTGAATTGTGTGAGTGTGTATGGGAATGTATGTGAATTGTGTGAGTATGTTGTGAGTGTATAGGGGGTAAGTGTGGGTGTGAGTGAGTGGATGTGAGTGTATGTGTGTGCGCGTGTGTGGAGGTGTGTGAGTGTGTGTATGAGTGTATTCTGGTCACCTTTTAGGATACAATAACCATTGAGAACAGTAAACAAAAGCAAAACTGATGATACATGCCTACAAGACTAACATTGTGGAAATCAAGATGGGTATCTTAAGTTTGAGGCCAGCTGAGACTACATAGCCAGATCGTTTCAGAGAGAAAAAAATAGGAGGATGGACAGGAAGGAAGGTAATTGAATTTAAGGAATACAAACACAAAAACAAAGCAAAAACACCAAACAAACACCCGAGAGGTGTATATTTAAGTTCTTTCACAACTTTGAGGAGGAGACAGTGTTTAAACTCTTCCAAATATGAAAAGGAGAATAAAAGCTCCATGGATTACATGAAACCTAGGATATTCTTTATATTATAAACAAACAATAAAAAATAAAAACATAGGGTTGGGGAAATGACTCTTACAGAGGATCTGAGTTTAATTTCTAGCACCTACATGGCAGCTAACATCTGTCTGTAACTCTAGCTCCAGAAGACCTGATGCCTTCTCCTGACCCCTGGATGTTTAGTATGCAGATGATGCACAGATACACAGCCAAGACTACCATACATATAAAATAAAAATAAACAAAAATAAAAAGAAAAGTAATTCCACTAATATATCATGTTAACTAGTTAAAGAAAAAAGCTTATGTAACATCCTAAAGAATATAGAGAAAATATAGTATGGAAAAAATAATATATATGGAAATATTTGATAATTCTATATCTAGTTGTTATACACTGGAAATTTTATCAAGCTTGGAATAAAATTCTTAATAGAATTCACTGAAAGGGATCCGTCTAAAACTTACAGCAAACATATTGCATAATGCTGAGCCCTTGAAGGTTAGAGCGAGTCCCTGCCATATGTCTGATCAACCCTGCCCAGACGCCTGGCCAACAGACTAAGCAAGAAGAAGTAAAGGTTGACTATTTGAAGAAAAGAATCATTAAATGAATATTATATTATTGTCTATATAGAAAACTCAGAACACAGAATAATATGCTGAGAGTAGGTATGCTGTTATCAAGGTTACTAGTCCCAAATTGTTATTTGTAAACACAGCTGCATATCTACATACCAAAAAGAAAACTAGGAAGGTAATTTTCTTTTGCATTTCATTTCATTTTGTTTTGTTTTCAGTGTCTCAATCTTTACCTCAGGCTAACTTGGAACTCACCAAGGTTGCTCTCAAATGGTATTCCTCCTGCCTCAACCTCCCAAGTACTGGGTGTAAAGTTACAGGCTTTATAGTGTAATTATTGTTTACCTGAGACAGGCTCTCATGTAGCCCAGGTTGGCCTTGAACGTGGTACGTTGCCGAATGTGACTTTGAACTTCTGATTGTCTTGACTCTGCTTTCCTAGAGCTGGGATTAGAGACGGGCACTATTGTGTCAAGTTTTCTGTAGTTCTTAAAAGACAAAATAGGTGGCGATATGTGTCAGGCTTTTGGACAGGAAAACTCAATATCTCTCTTTAAATGGCATGCGGTCCAGGTGTGGTGGCCCATGGGTGTTACCGCTAAGGCTGCTGAAGCAGGTGATTGGCAAGATCACATAGCAAGTTCAGGCTATATCCAGAGCTACAGGGAAGTATGACGTCTCAGAAACTTAAATAAGGGAGGGAGGGAGGGAGGGAGGGAGACTAGCTCCAATTTCTTATAAGCCAGTGTAATATGCTAGAAACCCTGCAAACAAGAAAGTGTGGAGACGTGATTTATGACAGTCAAAGGGGAGAATGAACCGGCTGCACGGCAAGTTGAGAGGCTGGAGCTGGCCTTCAGTCAGACTCCTCCGACCTCACCACACCCACATTTCAATATCTTAAAGTTGTTATTCTCCCCAAAATGCATCCCCAAATTCAACAGCTCTAGAGCTCATTTTCATGAAATGCAAAAAGTACCTCTAAGGTTCCAACACAACATTAAAAAGCCACAGGCCAAATGACTTCTAAAGTGAGGGGGCAGGGTTTGTTCAGAGTGACTTGCCTGCTCATCAGATATCAACGCATCTTAAGTTAAAACTGCAGTCACTAACTCGGTTCCAGCTTCTTTTAAACTAATGGAACATGCTAGAAAACCTGGAAACAGACAGTGTGGAGACCTGATTTATGGCAAACGGCTCCGCAGATCACAAGGGAGGAATGAGCTATGACGCTGGGCTAATTGGGTATCTGTGTGTGTGGAATGGATGAAACTGGATTCCTCCCTCGTCAAAAATCAATTCCATGTGGACTAAAGAATGGATATATGAAAGGTGAAACTATAAAACTTTCACAAGGCAACATATAAAAGCACACCTCACAACCTTGAGATTAAAAGACATTTTAGCCAAGATTTTTCAAAAGGGCTGTGTGGGAATATATTATATAATTTTGTCCATCAAAAGATTCCACAGAGTATATATATATATATATAAGCTACAAGGAATTTCTATCTAAGAATAATATAATTCCACAACTTAATGAGAAAACAATAAATAACCCAAGGACTTTCAGATGACAAAGGATCTGGAACAGGCATTTCATGTACTAAGAATGGTCAGTAAACATTCAAAAACAGGGAAAAAGAATAAGCTCAAATCCATCAGCATCCATAGACATGAATGTACAGCCCCAATGGGTTAGTGTTTCATACCACCACATGAGCAGATATTAGAGAGAGTGTTACCGCATGCTGGCAAGACTCTAAAACAACAGGAATTGTCATTTGTTGCCGGCAGACTTGTAAATTGTTACAGCCACGCTAGGAAACAATTTGTTATTACCTAATAAAACTGAACAGGCTCCTACCCTACGGCCCATCAATTCCATTCCTGGGTGTATATCCTGGAGAAACTCTTGTACATGGGCACAGGGGACATGTACAGGGGTGTTCATACCAGCACTGTTCATAACACCCCCAAACTAAAAGCCACCCAAATGACAGATAGGTTAGTCCCTCGGTGGTATACTCCTGCCATGAAATAAGACAGGGACCACAAATACCCAGCAAATCTCCTTGTCACAGAATATGCTTACTCTGTGTGCTTTCTTTTCATTGTAAGATTTATTTATTTATATTTTATATGGGAGTACACTGTCACCCTCTTCCATCAGATAACTTCACAGATAGCTGTGAGTCACCATGTGGTTGCGGGATTTGAACTCAGGACCTCTGAAAGAGCAGTCAGAGATCTCTTAACCGCTGAGCCCTCTCCTCAGCCCCATGTGCTTTCTTACGATACTCATAGCAGACAAAAACAGAGAAGCCTGTGTAAGGAGGTGTGCCAGAGTGGGAGAAACTACACAAAAAGCCCTGGGATGACTAGCACACATTTTAGCACAATGATTAGATCAGTGGTTCTCAACTTGCCTAGTGCTGCAACCCTTTAATACAGTCCCTTATGTTGTAGGGACCTCTGCCTTAGGGTTTTATTACTGTGAAGAGACACCATGACCAAGGCAATTCTTCTAAGGACAACATTTGATTACAACTGGCTTACAGTTTCAAAGATTCAGTCCATTATCATCATGGCGAGAAGCATGGCATCATGCAGGCAGAGTTGGTGCTGGAGGAGCAGAGAGCTCTACATCTTGACAAGAAGGCAGCCAAGAGGAGGCTCTCATTTCTGTACTGGGTGGAGCTTGAGCATAGGAGCCCTCCAGGGTCTGCCTATACAGTGACACACTTCCTCCAACAAGGCCACACCTATTCCAACAAGGCCACATCTCCTAAGAGTGCCACTTTCCATGGGCCAAAAACCATGGACACACTTTCTCCAACAAGGCCACACCTATTCCAACAAGGCCACACCTCCTAAGAATGCTACTTTCCATAGGCCAAAAGCCATGGAATCCATATTCAAACCACCACAACCCCCAACCATAAAATTATTTTGTTGCTACTTTGTTGATCTAGAGGGAGGGGAAGCCATGTGCTTGGTTACTGAGGAAGATGTAGAGAGCTGCACAATATCCTATTCCTGTCTGTACTCTAGTTGAGTGGTATGGATAAACACATTACTTATACTATTGGGTAAGTGATGCATAAAGTTATATATACACTGGCTGTGCACATGATTATGATTTAGATTTTTTATAGAAAATAGAAGATGTGAGAAGTAAATGACAAACAGCATGGCCAAAGACATCGCACAGCAGAGATGAGAGCAGGAGTAGAGAACGTTTGAATGACAACGGCCCCCACAGACTCATACTTGAAGGCTTAGGTCATGGCATTGGGAAGTGAAGCCTTGTTTAAGGCGTGACTTTGTTGGAGGAAGTGTGTCACCTGGGGTGGATCTTAGGGTTCTATATGTCTAAGCAAGACCTAGTAATTGCTCTTTTCCAGCCACCTGGGGATGTAGATGTAGAACTCTGTTACCTCTCCAGCACTATGTCTGCCTGTGTGCCACCAGGGTTCCCAACATAATGATAATGAACTAAAATCTGAACCTTTAAGCCAGCCCCAATTAAATGTTTCCTTTATAAGAGTTGTCGTGGTCATGGCATCTCTTCACGGTGATAAAACCCTAACTAAGACAGAAGTATAGGGCATTGCTGTGAAAGACTTGACAAGGTTTTGGGGAGGATTGTGGATGGACTCTGGAACTTTGGGCTAGAAGAATCATTAAGTATTGAGAGTTCAGTGGGCTGCTTTGTCAGAGATCTGAAGACAGGAATGTTGAGAGCAGATGATGGAAGTCTGGTTTGCTTCCCTTTGCTCCCAAAGGGAGGGAAAAATTCTACTGGAGCCATTTGTGTGAAGATCTGTGGTTCTGCTCATCTGGGGCTGAAGAACTGCCCCTAATTAACAAGAGAGCAGAACCACTGAATCATCTTTGTTTTACTGGATAATTGATGCTGGTCAGCTGAAACTGAGAAATTGGTAGTGATTAAGAAAATACCAGCATCACGAGGGGAATTCTTCTGGGAAGTGTTTCCTGAAAGTCAGCATATAGAAGCTGTATTCCAGAGGTGTCCAAGGTTGTACTGTAAACCAAACTTGTTAGGGTTTTTGTTTTTGTTTTGTTTTGGGTTTGGTTTTGGTTTTGGTTTTTGGTCTTTTTGTTTTTTGGTTGTTTTGAGTTTTGTTGTTCTTTTTTTGTTTAGTTTTGTTTTTTCAAGACAGGGTTTCTCTGTGTAGCCCTGGCTGTCCTGGAACTCACTCTGTAGACCAGGCTGGCCTCAAACTCAGAAATCCACCTGCCTCTGCCTCCCAAGTGCTGGTATTAAAGGCCTGTGCCACCACTGCCAGGCTCAAACTTGTTAGTATAAGAGTCATTTGGGTGTTACTATTTTGAAGGCATAAAACGTTCATGGAAAGCAGCTGCGTCTGGGTGCTGTGAGAGGCCAGGAGAAGCCATTGGTGAAGATGCAGCCTCGGTAGCAGTTGTCAGCCCAGGGTTGAAAGAGCCATACAAAAAAGTTGAGGCCAGGCAGTTAAGGCTTTTAGAGAAGCCCAGATACTGGCCGTTGCTTTGATCTAATTGTGACTGTGTCCTAGTATTTCCCTCGTGAAGTAAGAGTGTGTTTAATTTATTTTTGATTTTACAGGATCCTGCATCTGAGAAACTAAATTTTAAAAAAGGATTTTAAGATTTAAAAGAGACTTTGAAGAATCACAGGATCATAGGATCACAGGATCACACCAGGATCTCAGGGACCCAGAGGCAGCTTGACTCCCAGGAGCTCAGACACACCCAGGATCTCAGGATCACAGGATCACAGTATCACAGGATCACAGAGACAGCTTGACTCTGAGGAGTTCTGAAACAACCAGGATCACAGGAAGGACAGGCTCCAGCAGGTATAATGAGGGCAGGTAGCACTAGAGATAACCAGATGGCAGGGGGTAAGAGTAAGAACGTAAGCAACAGAAACTAAGGTTACTTGACACATCAGAACCCAACTCTCCCACCATAGTAAGTCCTGGATACACCATCACACCAGAAAAGCAATATTCAGATCTAAAATGACTTCTCATGATGATGATAGAGGACTTTAGGAAGGACATAAATAAGTCCCCTTAAAGAAATACAGGAGAACACAGGTAAACAGGCAGAAGCCATTAAAGAGGAAATACGAAAATTCCTTAAAGACTCAGGAAAACACAATCAAACAAGTAAAGGAAATGAACAAAACCATCCAGGATCTAAAAATGGAACTAGAAACAATAAGGAAATCACAAAGCGAGGCAATCCTGGAGATAGAAAACCTAGGAAAGAGATCAGGAGTCATAGATGCAAGCATCACCAACAGAATACAAGAGACGGAAGAAAGACTCTCAAGTACAGAAAATACCATAAAAAAAAAAAAAACATTGACACAACAGTCAAAGAAAATGCAAAAAGCAAAAAGCTCCTAACCCAAAATATCCAGGAAATCCAGGACACAATGAGAAGACCAAACCTAAGGATTATAGGTATAGAAAAGAGTGAAGATTCCCAACTTAAAGGGCCAGTAAATATCTTCAACAAAATTATAGAGGAAAACTTCCCTAACCTAAAGAAAGAGATGTCCATGAACATACAAGAAACCTACAGAATTCCAAATAGACTTGACCAGAAAAGAAATTCCTCGTCACGTAATAATCAAAACACCAGCCGGGTGGTGGTGGTGCATGCCTGTAATCCCAGCACTCTGGGAGGCAGAGGCAGGCAGATTTCTGAGTTTGAGGCCAGCCTGGACTACAGAGTGAGTTCCAGGACAGCCAGGGCTATACAGAGAAACCCTGTCTGGAAAAAACAAAGCCAATAAAAAAAATGATAATAATAATCAAAACATCAAATGCACTAAACAAAGAAGGAATTTTAAAAGCAGTAAGGGAAAAAGGCCAAGTAACATATAAAGGCAGAAATTTTTAGACAAATGGATGGAGCTGGAAAACATCATACTAAGTGAGGTAACCCAGTCTCAAAAGATCAATCATGGTATGCACTCACTGATAAGTGGATATTAGCCTAGAAACTTTGAATACCCAGGACATAATCCACAAATTAAATGATGTCCAAAAAGAATGGAGGAGTGGCCCCTGGTTCTGGAAAGACTCAGTGCAAGAGTATAGGAGAATTCCAGAACAGGGAAGTGGGAAGGGGTGGATGGAAGAATAGGGGGACGGAAGAGGGCTTATGGGACTTGCAGGGAGGGGGGACCCAGAAAAGGGGAAATCATTTGCAATGTAAATTAAAAAAATTTAAAAATAAAAAACATATAAAGGCAGGCCTATCAGAATTACACCAGACTTCTTACCAGAGACAATGAAAGCTAGAAGATCCTGGGCAGATGTCATACAGACCCTACAAGAACACAAATGCCAGCCCAGGCTACTATACCCAGCAAAACTCTCAATTACCATAGATGAAGAAAACAAGATATTCCGTGACAAAACCAAGTTTATACAATATCTTTCCACAAATCCAGCCCTGCAAAGGATAATATAGATGGAAAAAACCACATGGAGGGAAACTACACCCTAGAAAAAGCAAGAAAGTAATCTTTCAACAAATCCACCCAAACCTAATTCCACCTCTAACTACAAAAATAACAGGAAGTAACAATCACTTTTCCTCAGTATCTCTTAGTATGAAAATTAATATTACCAACATATCCTAATCGATTGAAATTTAAAAATATGAGGAATTAGAAATTTGTTGGCTGTCACTCAGCAGTCTCTCTAATTTGGTAATTGGAGAAATATGTCCGATATTGTACAATCCATACACACTTTCTGCTTGTTTGTACATGACAGTGTCTTGCTGTGTACCACATAATGGTCTTGAAATCATGCTTCTTCTATCTCAACATCTCTATTAGTAGTATTGTTTATTTGATGTTTTTACACTATATTATGGTTTTCAGAACAGCTTACATATTTCAAAATTATTTATACAGCCAAAAGAAATGTAGGCAATTAATTTGGGAAGTGGTTTATAAGAGAAAAACAAAGAGTGAGAGTGAATGTTTTGCTTGATATTTATTGTATATTTATTGATATAATTATTGTATCAATTTTGAAGATGACCTTATACATTACTCTTTTTCTAAGATGAATGCTTTTCAAAATCATCACAGCCAATGGACCAGAATCTTACCCTTACTTAATAATGTCTGTGCCACCCTCCAAGCAGAACCATTGTTCATTGAACTAGTTGATGAATGACTTCATGTATAGGCCATCTTTATACATACACTATTTCTTAAATGAATGTTAACCTGTTTCCTGTGGGCTGAGAATGATGACAATCACTCAAGTCAAATAGCTTTGACCATAGTGGGAAATCCGTATTCAAATAATTGTGCCTACAATTCATTCCTTGGTACAGAACTGTGACCTCTTAGCTTTGCTACTATGGAGGTAAAATCCTTTGATGATGTGAGGGATATTGAAGTACAACCTTATTACAATGAACTCCAATGTCTAAAAATTGTTCTTATTTTGGAGTTGTACCACAGTAAGAGCCAAGATTTTAAGCTCTACTAAAAAAAAAAATGAGAGGAGAGAGAGAGAGAGAGAGAGAGAGAGAGAGAGACTTTGAATGCCTTAAATAGAATGAATTTAGTGTTTGAATTTGTAAAGACTGTGGGACATTTTAAGTTTGTAAAATGTTTTATGTTGTGATAGTGGTATTTTTGTCTCCTCTTGGGGATGAAGATAAAAAGCAAAAGTTGTGGCTTGACAGTGATGTGCTTATGTGTCAAGTTGACAAGGGGTCAGTTGTGCTGGATAGTTTTATGTCAACTTGACGCAAGCTGAAGTCATTTGAGAGAAGGAAACCTCAACTAAGACAATGCCTGCACTCGGTAGCCAGCCCAGTGGTTAAGAACTGTCAGTGCTCTCTTGGAGGACCCACAGCCACCATCTCGAGGATTCCTACACGCTCCCTCAGTCTCCTCAGACACATGCACACATGTTGGACAAACACACACACACACACACACACACACACACACACAAAGTCTGAAAAGAAAAAGAAGAGCAAATAGCCCCCAAATGAAGTTGAAACATGAATCATAAGGGGATGTGCTCTGTTCTTGCCTGGTTTAAGCCATCCAAATAGGTCAGTATGTACTCTTTAGCAGAAGAGGAAGGGAGGGACAGACTGACAGATGGATGGACAGACAGACAGAGACTGGTGTGTGGTGTGTAGTGAGCCAGAAAGGATCAATACACACCAGACATCCTTCTAATCTCCCAGTCCTGATCTTACTTCGGGGACCCCTTTACTGTCCAGGTCTCCTCCTCACTTGGATTACATTTTCAGTAAACAACATCCACTCTAACTGTGATAAGAAGATATCATATTGTGGTACTTTTTGCTTTGTTTTTGTTGGGATATATTTGTATGAGTTTTTTTAAGTTTTTTAAGAGATATGTTTATTATATTTATTTGAGTACACTGTAGCTGCTTTCAGACATAAACAGAAGAGGGCATCAGATCCCATTACAGATGGTCGTGAGCCACCATGTAGTTGGTGGGAATTGAACTCAGGACCTCTGGAAAAGCAGTCAGTGCTGTTAACTGCTGAGCCATCTCTCCAGCCCTTGTATGAGTTTTATGGGGTATATTACAATAACTTTGTACTTACATGCACTGTATAATAACCAAAATTAGTGAACATCTATCTCTAAAAACAAAACAAACACAAGAGATGACTTCATAAGATGAGGGCAATAAGCAAGTCTGTAGGGCACTTTCTTAATTAGTAATTTACAGGGAAGGGCCTAGCCGCCATTGTGGGTGGTTCTATTCCTAGATTGGTTGGTGGTCCTGGGTTCTATAAGAAATCAGGCTGAGCTAGCCATGAGGAATAAGTCAGTAAACATCACCCCTAATGACCTCTGCACCAGCTCCTGCCTCCAGGTTCCTACCTTGTTTGAGTTCCTGTCCTGACATCCCTCAGTGATGAGCAGTGACATGGAAGTGTAAGCCACATCAACCCTTTCCTCACCAACTTGCTTTTTGTTCATGGGGTTTCATTACAGCAATAGAGTTCTGTTGCTAAGACAGAGCGCAAGGCTGGAAAGGGGAGCAGAGAAATATTCTAAGGTAGCTCAGCCTTTAAAATACCTGCCACAAAAATGAGAACACTTAAATTCAATCCCCAGAATCCAGATAAAAGGGGCCATATCAGATGGAGTGGTATGGACTTGCAATCCCAGAGATGGTTTGCTGTCTGGGTAGCCTAGCATGATCACCAAGGCCTGGGTCCCAATGAGGGATCCTGACTCAAAAAAAAAAAAAAAAAGGTGGGTGAGGAAAAAACAAGATAAAGGCTGATGAGATTGCTCAGCAGGGTGAAGGGGCTTGTTTGCTGCCACACCTGAGGATCTGAGTTCTGAAGTCTGTCCCCAGGACCTATAATGGCAGATAGAAATAACCTCCATATGCACACACACACACAGAGAAAGAGAGAGAGAGAGAGAGAGAGAGAGAGAGAGAGAGAGAAGATTGATAGATGGATACATACATACATATATACATACATACATATATACATACATACATACATACATACATACATGATAAATAAGATGGATTGATGATTGATGGAGAGAGAGAAGATTGATAGATGGACACATACATACATACATACATAATAAATAAGATGGTGGATTGATGATTGATGGAGAGAGAGAGAGAGAGACAGACAGACAGACAGACAGACAGTAACTTTTTTTCCTAGGAGAGCAGGCAGAGTTCAGAGGCTTCTATCATTGCTGCAGTGTTTTTATCTGAGAGAAAAGAAAGGAAATCAGATTCATGTTCTGTAATTTATTGAATACCCTGCTAAGACATGTGTGTGTGTGTATGTATGTATGTATGTATGTATGTATGTATGTATTTTAATACTATCAGTAGTTAATGAGCAGATGGACTCATATCTTAGACTTAATTTTAAACTGTGTTTATCCTAGTTAAGTAACTCTTGTACCCCACAGTGTCCCCTTTCATTAATAAGCTACCGTTGATAAGAACTAAATGTGAGCCGGGCAGTGGTGGCGCATGCCTTTAATCCTAGCACTTGGGAGGAAGAGGCAGAGGCAGGTGGATTTCTGAGTTCAAGGCCAGCCTGGTCTGCAGAGTGAGTTCCAAGATAGCCAAGGCAATACAGGGAAACCCTGTCTTGGGAAAAAAAGAACTAAATGTATTGATACTCATAAGGCACTTATAAAGTATGTGAGAGAGCTAAGTCCCGAGTCCCTGTTAGTTGTCTTACTATTTTCCATATACAGGTTTTCCCACATAGATAAGACCTAGGTGGGGTGGGACAGGAGGAGAAGTTCACAGCCCTGCTGGCTCCACGTTGACAGTCTGCCATACTCTGCTACACACCTTTGAGAACCCAGCCCTGGTACACTACCTGGACAGGCCATACGATATCTGCTCCACCTCGCTCTGCTCAAAGCCACAAACCAGAGAAACGGGGCAGCGGGCAGGACTGGGCATGGCTGTTGGTTTTCAACTGTGTCAAGCTGCTCTGTGTCTTGTTCATGTGCCTGGCTCGTGGTGCTCACTGGTTCTGCCTGGATGT
Organism: Apodemus sylvaticus; assembly: GCF_947179515.1. Taxonomy (NCBI): domain Eukaryota; kingdom Metazoa; phylum Chordata; class Mammalia; order Rodentia; family Muridae; genus Apodemus; species Apodemus sylvaticus. The sequence continues at coordinate 63,832,976 of NC_067484.1, read as the reverse complement.
CCCCTCTGCCCATACAGGTCATCACTTCTCACCCTGCACCTGCCTCTCCAGGACATTCCACAGCCATGGTCAGCATGCCCAGCTCCCAGCAACACCTCTCAACTAACATGTGAGTAAAACGCTCAGAGCCAACCCACCCCACTCTGCCACCTAATCTCCATGACCAACCCATTGCATCCGAACAGCTAACACCGCCCCTTCCTTCTCTTCCACTGATGTTGTGAGCACTGATGAGCAAAACATAGATTAGAAAGCCTAGCATTGCTAGGAGATTGGGTATGGGGCCGTCTCTATTGTCTCACTTCAGGTTTAAAATATTGCGTCATAAGTGAATATTGACTTGCTATAGTCAGTAAAAAACAAAAAATAGATTCAGCATTGGGGTAAGAAAAACACTTGCAAATAAGAACAACTTTGATAAAGAGTTTAGGACTATCTCACAGTCCTTAGGATCTCCAAGGACTACTGGGCACCTGACCTGCAGCCTAAATACTACATGAGGCCAAAAGTAGGTAAGGATTCAGCCCAAAACAAAAATCATAAGCTAATTTAAAACATCACCAGATCTATTTTGCTTTTGTTGTTTTTTTTTTATAAGCTCGATTATACAGTTCTGGGGCATAAATTTTGATAAATGACAACCTCATGTCACAATGTCAAAAGCTTGGACATGCTGGCCTGAGGTGACCCTGAATCTAGCAAGGCAATTAAGTTCTTCCTTCAATGCCTTCCGTGAGGCAGCTGTTCTCACAGCTGATCCTCACTGTTCCGTTGTCCTCACTACTGTGACTCATACCTGGATGCCATCTACCTGATTCCTGGGTGAACTTTAGAATAGAGTCTTTCTTCTCACTCATTTTTTTGCATGACACAAACCAATTCCCCTCCACCCATCAGTCACCAGTGGAACCATTACATGTGAAAATACTAATGACAATCACCCCTGCCTCCTAGTTTCTAATGTACATTTCACAGCACCCAGCTGTCTCCCAGGCTGTTCCCAGTAGTCAAACAAGCCCTACTCTCATCTCAAAGAGTGTCTCAGTTTCTGTGATGACTCTGATCTGAGTCTTTCTGTCTTCGGACGCACAGCAGACAGTACTGAGAAGGCACTAGGTAGGCTGCCACACCTCTGCTCCTGGTTCTGACCTTCAAGCTGTTCCTCTGCTGGAGGCCAGTTCCCCATTGCCACAGAGCCCATGTTGGCCCATCTGTGATTTCCAGCTACATAGTGGGGAAGAGACAAAGGCCTGCTTCCTCCACCAGCATTCCAACCAGGTCGCTTCACTTCTGTCTCCCTTCCGCATTTAAGTTTCCATTTTTAGTGATTTGTGTTGCTAGGTGCTGGTGGGTGAACTTCAGGGACTGGCCTCCCTTGTCCCTCGTCAGCTCTGTGCCCTCCTCAGGCAGACTCTGCTTCCCTCACCAGTTCCTCGTGTTTCTAGGTTTGTAGCCCTACACACTTACTCAGCCCATGGACCGGAGGAGCTGGACCTGAAGAAGGGAGAAGGCATCAGGGTTCTGGGCAAGTACCAGGATGGCTGGCTGAAGGGCCTGTCCTTACTCACTGGGCGAACTGGCATCTTTCCAAGCGACTATGTCGTCCCCGTCTTCAGGTACGTCTCCAGAGCCCTACAAACGTTGGACTGATGGTGGTGGAGACCCAGTGTCTTTTTCAAAGTATAAGCCAAGAAATAGCTTTTGCCTTCAAATCCCATTAACTTACATACAAAATATTTATAACTTTCCCCCCCAGAGGTCTCACCGTGTGTTTATAGGCTGCTCTAGAACTTAGCCAAGTTGGCCTCACACTCACAGTCTTCCTGCCTCAGATTCCTAGGTGTGCTAGGACCACAGGTGTGAAGTGCAGTGCCCGGCTTTGCCTCATTTAATACCCTGGCCATGCCAAAGAGCCCGGCGCGTATTATTCTCCACATGAAGTCGCTGATACACGGTCTACTGCCAAGTCCCACATTTCCCATATCACATCTGACACCAAAACAATACCATCGATGACACTAATTGGAAAATGTGACCAGACGCCTCCCCGGGGAAACCTTAGAAAGGTTCTCAGGACACGAGTGTGAGACAGAATTTCCATAGACTCAAACCCATGCTTGTCCAGCCATGCCCAAGTGAAAGACCAGCTACCCTGAAGGAGCCCTTCCCTCGAAGCTCTCCCAGTGACATATCTAACCAATGCCACTGACCGGCAGTTTGCCCTGCCTCTTCACACTGTGCCCATACATGCACACAGACCTCAGATCTGTTGTCACTTCTCCTACCTCCACCACCACCTGCCCAGCCATGAGGCAATGAGGCCCTTGCCACACGTCAAATCCTGTCTTTGTGACATGTCACAGGGTCAAAAACCCGGAGCGGCAGACTCTATGAGACACTTTGGCAGACCATCCTCTAGGTGGGGCCTGTGTTCAGAGGAGGGCAACAATAATGGTGAGAAAAAGAAGGAATGGCAGCACGGGGGAAGCTGATGACATAGGCTCCTGTGGGAAACGAAGGATGTGAGGGATGTGTGTGCCAGGAGCCAGATAGAGGCCATGACTGGCAGCAGAGGGGAGGGGGATACAACTTAGATGACTTCGGTTCAGAAAAAGGCTACGTTTTCTAATACAATTTCCTTTACACAACTGGCTGGCCAGGTAGAAGGTCCCTATTTAAGAAGTATACAGGCAAAAATGAGGTCCTCAAGCACCTCAATAAAGGGGTTTTGTGTGTGTGTGTGTGTGTGTGTGTGTGTGTGTGTGTGTGTATGTGTGTGTGTGTGTGTGTGGTACATATATATGGCAGAAGTTGGGATAAGACATCATAACCATTTCATTCAATGTAAGATCCCCAGAATCTATTGGAAGAGTAGCAAACTAACTGTGTGTAGCTGACACTTTCATCTCTTTAAATATTTATTGAATGTTTTTTAGATTTGGTTTCTATGTATGTTTTGCCTGCACGTATGTATGTGCACTGTGTGCAGGTCCAATGCCCTCAGACCAGAAGACAGCATTAGATCTCCTGGAACTGGAGTTACAGATGGTTGTGAACCACCCTATGGGTGCTAGGAACTGAACTCTGGGCCTCTGCAAGAGCAGCAAATACTTTTAACTACTTAGCTATCTCTGCAGTCTCTTAATGTTTACTATATGTCAGATATCATACCTTTCCTGCACCTTGGAAAATATGAGTAAATAACACACACACCTATATCTATGTGTAAGGATTTGGCCTTACTGAGAAGAAGGGAGAATCAGAGACATGTTGGAGTAAGCCAAGATGATTGTGCAGAGAAGTACATTCCAGGCCACAGGAACAGCAAGTTCAAAGGGCCTGGGGTAGGAATGTACCTGAAATGAAAACCAACCAGACTGGGTTAGAGCAAATGATGGGTAGGCCAATTGAAGATGAGGTCAGAATGGTAAATGGGGCCAACTCATCTAGAATTCTTAAGTCATAATGAAGGGTTTGGTTTTAACTCCACAGCAGTGGTTTTGAGCAGAAGAGCAATATGATCTAACCTATGTTTACCCATAATCTCTCTGTTTGCTGGGTTGAGAATAAACTGTATAGAAGAAAGGGTAGAGCCAGAAAATCTAGATAAGAGAATACCATACCAACCCTACTGTGAGGGTAAGTCATCACGTTGTCAGCCTACGGGGTGATAATTGGCAGTCCTAGATTCCACACCTTAAAGCTAGAGGCACTGGGGTTTTCTGACATTAACTATTAGGTGGGAAAGGAGAGAGGACTTAAAGTGAGTGTGAGGTTTTTCCTCTGGTTAACCCATAGAGCATCTGCTTTGTTAGGATGCCAGTGATGAAAACACTGGCACAGGGCTTGGGCTGTGGGCGAGCAAACAGAAGATTGTGAGGTACCAGTTAGTAACACAAAGAAAGGTGCTGGCGAGCTCTGAGCATACGAGCCAAGCATTGAAGAGAGAGCCCTGGTCGTGTGATGCTGACTAAAACTGTGAGATTAGATGAGATCATTTTGGTAGGATGAGAGGTCAGGAGATTAATAGGAAGCCAGAAGCAAAAGTCTTCAAGGAATAAGAGGCGAGACAGACGTGGAGGGTGTGGTGATTGCAACAGTTGCCATGGACAGCAGAGTTTGGTAAGATGAACCAAATCTAGAAGGTAGTAAAAAGAATGTGGAGTAACCATAAAGGGTCAGTGATGGACGAGGAAGGATGCCTATCCTGACCTGGGAACATTTTTATTCCTATGGGCTCTGACCTAAGTAGTCCAGGGCCCACACTGAGTGCCAACATCTCTGCTTATACATCAGGGTTAGCCCAGAGTCCAGGATGGATCATCAAAGTGTTAGTATGAATAAGACTGGTCATATATTTACCATCCATACGTGAATACTCTGAGGAAGTATAAACTGTGGACATTTCGTGGGACAATAAGGGGTGTGTGTATGTGTATGTGGGATTCTAGCTTCCTGATACTCCTCCTTCCATTGTCTCTCCTTGGTCTTCTCTTGGGTAGGCACCCAGTGTCCTCAAGTAGGTCATGCAAACCTGTGCTCACCCCTCTAAAATGGCTGGGTGCCAGACAGTGGTAGGGTTCTAGCACCACAGACTGACAGTGAGCTGATTCCCATCTCCATGTCCACAGAAATCAGAACATTAGCATTTAATGAGGTGCTAATGCTGGGGCCTGGTTTTCTCATGGCGAAGTGGTCTTCTCAGGAACAAGCCCCTCTGTCCCAAAACGCTGTTGGGTTAGAGGGGTCCAAGTGTTGCTTCCTTGATGATATTCCTCATACAAATAAAACTACCATCACCACTCACCTTAGAGGTGGATGATAGATGCCGAATTCATCCAGCCGGATAGAGCTTTGGTCAGCTTTATCTCTGTTATTATTAAGTTCTACATGAGAGGCTAGTGGGCTAGACAACACATGCAAGGCTCCTTTCTGCTCTTTCTGATTCCCTTATATATTTCCTAGTTACAACGATGGCTCTGTAGTGCCTTTAACTCCTTTGGTGTATAATGCTAACAAACATGGCTCAGAGATGGGAGATGGCCCCCTGGGCTCTGACACCTTTGCTCTTATAGCATTATGCCCTACAAACTAAGACAGTTTAGGGATTAACCATAGATAAGAACTGACTAGAGCTGGGCATTGTGACACATGCCTGTAATCCCAGCACTCCGGGAAGCTAAGAGGATTGGCATGAGTTGGGGACAAAGCTAGGCTATATAGCGAATATTAAGCCAACCAGGGTTACATAGAAAGACTGTCTCCAAAAATAAAAATGACCAAAATGACAAGGTTTCTATTTAAGATTCAAAAAGTGGTATTTTCACTGCTCATACTGAAAAAAATATATACTCCAGCTACCAACAACATATCTATCTCCTATTAACCACAGCTAAACCTCTGCTTCTATGAAATCTCTTCTCCCAGACCCTGAAGACACAAGCAGGCTCAGGTTTACAAAGCAGTTGTCATGTATCTATCTGTCCACCTACCACACCGCTTTGTAACAGCACCAGCATTCACTTGACTCTTTACTGTGTGGTCTCAGTAGGTGGTGATCCCCAACTTTCCCATTCCATCCACAATTAGTTTTATTTTCTTGGGGGTTGTTGGTACATGAGACAGGGTCTTGTGTCGCCTTGACAGGCCTTGATGTTATTATATAGATGAAGCTCATCTTGAGTTTCTTATTGTGGTGGTTGGAATGAAAATGGTCCCCCCCCCCCCATAGGCTCATAGAGAATGGCACTATTAGAATGTGTGGCCTTATTGGAGTAGCTGTGGCCTTGTTGGAGGAAGTATGTCACTAGGGGTGGGCTTTGAGGTTTCAAATGCTCAAACCAGGCCCAGTATCTCTCTCTGTTCCTGCTGCCTGAGGATCCATATGTAGAACTCTCAGCTTCTCCAGCACCATGTCTGCCTCTGTACTGCCACGATAATAATGGACTAAACCCCTCAAGTTGTAAACCAGCCCCAATTAAATGTTTTCCTTTATAAGAGTTGCTGTGGTCATGGCATCTCTTCACAGCAGTAAAACCCTAAGATACTTATTCTCCTCCTTCCATTTCCCAAGTGCTAGATTGCAAGTATGTGTCTCCATGGCAGTTTAGCTTGACCAATCTTGCAGTCCTACTTCCGACTTTGAAACTGGAGCCAGGGAGAAAAGGTTACAGGAAAGCTGAAGATCATTATGATGAGACCAGCAAATAACATCAATACTCTGGCATCAGATCCCCAACTGAATCTTCAGGTGCCAACTCAAGTCCTGTTCCCATGTCTTTCCCACCTCTCTCCTGTCCTCCCAATAAACTCCCTTCTATATAATTATGCAGGATGGTTCTTTATTGTAGCCTTCATAGACACATATGCCTGTCTTGTTCCTTATGGGTGGAGGAAAGGGACAAGGGGCCATCACTTCCTGGCCTTTCATTCTCCACACAGACACTACAAAGTTGGCCAAGGGTCAACCTTTCTTCTTCACAGAAGGCTGCTTCTGAAGCAAGCCCAGCAGAACTACTGTGTAAAATGCTCTCTTTGAAAAATAGGATAAGCTCTAATATTACAGAGAGAAACAGAAACAGGGACCTGTTAGCAGAGCAAACCAGAATATCCACTCTTCCCACTTAAGCCCAGAATGTCTTCCAGTGTCCTCTGGAAAACAAGGATCATAATGCCTTCAAGTATGGGGTTTCCGAGGGATTAATTAATACATGTGAACAAAGTGCTTTGATGTTAGAAGAAAACGCTAGGTAAGTGGTAAGCTTTTTGCCAAAAGACATAGAGAGTCAGCACTGGGTGGGAAAAATCACAATTCAGGAGTTCCTGGAATCAAGCCCAGTGATGAGTTTATAGTTGGTGCCATAAACCATCAGAGAAGGGACCAGTGGAATAAGACTGACTTGATCCTAATTAGCTGCATTCTGTCCTTGCTTCTGTGGCTTCTGCTGGGAAACAATTTGGGAACTAATCTTGCTTATTGCTTATGCTGCTTATGCAGCAAGCAACTCCTAGTGGCCTCTTGTTCAAAAGACAGTCAGCTGCGCTCTAGGGTGTTAGCTAGTTTCTAGAGATCTTCTTCAGTGTCCAGGTCACATCTCTAGAATGCAGTCTTGTTCTCTCACTGATGAACTACTCCATTCCTCATTGACCACACCATGGAGACCAGAGCAGGTTGACATTGAATGCAGAGCAG